>NW_004955406.1:31956972-31957980 GCF_000276665.1 Chinchilla lanigera | reverse complement strand
CTGTGCAAAAGTTTTTTCACTGTCATCACACTCATTCAGTGTAGTTCTGGAAACTTTAGCTAGAACAATTAGACAAGAGAAAGAAATAAAAGGAATAATGATAGAGAAGGAAGAAGTTCAATTATCATTACTTGCGACACTTTATATAGAAAACTCCAAATAATCCACCAAAGGACTTCTAGATTTAATACGCAAATTCAGCAGCATAGCTGAATACAAAGTCAAAGCACAAAAATCAATAGCCTTCCTGTACATGAATAACAAACTCACTGAGATATAGGGAAGCAATACCTTTCACAGTAGCATCAGAGAAAAGAAATACCTAGCAATCAATCTAATGAAAGAAGTACAAGACCTCTACAATGAAAACTGCAGTACTCTGAAAAGGAGATTGAAGAGGATATCAGAAAGTGGAAAGATCTCCCTTGATCTTGGGTAGGTAGAATCAATACAGTGAAAATGGCCATACTCCCAAAACTGTTATACATACTTCATGCAATTCCAATCAAAATTCTGAGTATGATCTGACAGAATTAGACAAAACAATCTTAAAATTCTTTTGGAACTAGAAGAGACCTAGAAAAACATAGGGAATTCTGAGCAACAAAGGCAAGATAGTAGGTATCACAATCGCTGACTTAAAGATATACTACAAAGTTACACTACAAAGTTACTATGCTAAAAATAGTGATGACTGTGAAGAACTTTATTGAAAATTAGGATCAGATGTATTTTCACAAAATGTTATCATTGGCACAGTGAAAATGAGTTGGAGCCATGCATTTTATGACAGTCAAACATGGGAAAAGATTCTTAAGGATAGAATGGGATCTGCACTAATGATTAAAACAGCAAGAAACCCTGCATGTCCTAAGGTGTCTGGTGTAAGTTCCATTGTAAACATAGGGATAACACCAAAAGCTTTTGTGGTCAGTAACTATGGTCATTTTTCTGGAATCAACTCTCATTATTTGGGAGGGTGTCAGTGTAAAATGTGGCAGGCCATTA
>NW_004955406.1:31953870-31955312 GCF_000276665.1 Chinchilla lanigera | reverse complement strand
GACCCATATCTTTCACCATGCACTAAAGTTGAAATGAATCAGAGCTAAAGATTAAAGCAGAAGTCTTTAAGTCTGTTGGAAGATCAAATAGTTAGAGCACTTGAAGGTATTAATGAAGGCAAAGACTTCATGAACAAAACACTGATCACAGGAACTATTTTCTTTGCCCATTCAACCATTAGTGGGTACTTCCATTAATTCTATACTTTCACAATTATAAATAATGTTCCAATAAACAGGAAAGAGGAAAATATCTCTGACTAGTGAATTTGATTTCTTGTGGATATACACCCAAACTTAGAATTGTTGGATCATATAGTAGTTCTATTTTAGGATTTAATATTCATGTTTAGATTTTAATATACCTTTAACTACAAGTGTGTTGGTTTTCTTCACCATTGTGCATTCTCAATTTCCTATGAAGCATATCATAATAATAGTAATTTTATCTTTACTCCCAGTGTCTACATGTCCTTTCTTTCTTTGTCATTTCCTTAAATACCAGCTTACAGTTTTGTATATAGTTTTGCTTCAGTAATATGATAATCTTCAGTTTTAAACTCAGATCCCCATCTAATTTACTTTAAACAAACACTGCCATGTAAGACTTTCTAGTTATGTGCTGGGATAATATAGGGATTAAAACAGTGTTTCTTTTTCTTGACACAAATTTAAGTTATGACTTAAAAGAATCAGTATTTTTTATATGATTCTCACTGCATGAATTTTGGGCAGAGATTAGAGTGGTTCATTCATGAGTAGGTCAGGTTATAACAGAGATCACCAGGCTTCAACCATCAGAGATAAATGAAATGATCAATTCATCCGTGTAACAATGTGGTAGCTGGTGGACTAAAGTTTCAATTAGCACTACACGGAGGAAATAACAGATTGAGTGCATGCCCACTAAGTCACATCTAAAAGCCTGGAGGAGTCAGGGAGTATTCTCTCTTAATGACAGAACAAAATGTTATTCACACAGTCTTCCTTTCATAAAACCTGTTACTTTTAACAGAAACGGTACAGAAAGAACATCTAATGAAATTGTCATCTTTTAAGAAAAGCTTCAATCACAAAATATGTTTTTACCAATGGGTCACAGATGAAATCAAAGTAGAGATTAAACACTATTTACAAGCAAATGAAAATGGAGATACAACCTACAGGAACTGTGTGATGTAATGAAAGCAGTCCTCAGAGGGAAATTTATAGCAATGAACTCCCACCTTAGGAAACAGAAGAAGCACAAATAAACAATCTGATGCTGCACCTCAAGTTCCTAGAAAAAGAAGAGCAAGTCAAACTCAGAGCCCAAAGAAGGCAGGGAATTATAAAGTTCAGAGAAGAAATTCACGCAATGGAGACTAAAAACACAATGCAAAGAATTAATGAATCAAAGACTTGGTTCTTTGAAAGAATAAATAAAATAGATAAACCACTAG
>NW_004955406.1:31925018-31953136 GCF_000276665.1 Chinchilla lanigera | reverse complement strand
AAATGATCAGAAATTGAAACCTTTCACTTTAAAATTGTTTCACATTACAAGATGCAGGAACAAGACAAGGATGTCCACTGTCACTGCTCCTATTCAATATAGTTCTGGAAATATTGGCTAGAGCAATTAGTCAAGAAAGAGAAATAAAAGGAATAAGGATAGGAAAGGAAGAGGTGAAATTGTCATTATTCGCAGATGGCATGATACTCTACATACAAGACCCCCAAAACTCCACAAAAAGGCTCATGGATTTAATAAACAAATTCAGTAGTGTAGCTGGATTTATAGTTAACACTCAAAAGTCAATAGCATTCCTGCACACAAGTAATAAACAGACTGAGAGAGAAATTAGGGAAACCACACCTTGCACAATAGCATCTAAAAAGATGAAATACTTAGGAATCAGTCTAACAAAAGAACTAAAAGATCTATACAGTGAAAATTACAGTACTCTGAAAAAAGAGATCAAAGAGGATATCAGAAAATGGAAAGATATTCTTTGCTCACGGATAGGAAGAACCAACATTGTGAAAATGACCATACTCCCAAAATTGTTGTACAAATTCAATGCAATCCCAATTAAAATACCGTTAGTATACCTCACAGATCTACAGAATTCCTAAAGTTCATATGGAACCATAAGAGGCCTAGAATAGCAAAACCAATCCTGAGAAACAAAGGAAAGGCAGGAGGAATCACAATTCTTGACTTTAAATTACATTACAAAGCTAATGTGATAAAATCAGCATGGTATTGGCATAACAACAGACCTGAAGATCGATGGAACATATTACAAGATACAGAAACAACTACAAACACACTCAGTCACCTTATCTTCCACAAAGGAGTCAAATATATTTAATGGAAAGAAAATAGCCTCTTTAATAAATGATGCTGGGAAAACTGGCTTTCCACATACTGAAGACTAAAACTAGACCCATGTCTTTCACCATGCACTAAATTAAAGTCAAAATGGGCCAAAGATATAAATATTAAAACAGAAACACTAAATTTATTGGAAGAAAAAGTAGGTAAAAATCTTGATGACATTGGGGCAGGCAAAGATTTCATGAACAAAAACCAAACTGCACGGGAAATATTTCAAAGAATCAATAACTGGGATCTCCTCTTATTGAAAAGTTTTTGCACATGTAAATAAATCACCAATAAAGTAAAAAAAAAATCCACAAATGGGGAAAAAATTTTAGCCAACTGCCCCTTAGACAAAAGACTTCTATCTAGGACATACAAAGAAATTTTAAAAATCAGGCCTCCCAAATTCAAAGACCCAATCCAAAAATGGGCATCTGAGATGAATACACACTTCTCTAAGGAAGGCATACTAATGGCGAATAAATACATAAAAAAATGTTCAATATTATTAATCATTCGAGAAATGCAAATTAAAACAACACTGAGATTCCATCTCACCCGGGAAAGAATGGCAATCATCAAGAAATCAACAAATAACAAATGCTGGAGAGGCTGTGGTGAGACAGGAACCCTACTCCACTCCTAATGTGAGTGTAGGTTGATGAAACCACTATGGAAATCAATTTGGAGTGTTCTCACAAACCTAGGATTAGAAGTCTCACTGAACCCAGCTATTCCCATTCTGGATATTTTCCCAGAAGAATTAAAGACATCATACCACAGCAATATATGTGTACCCATGTTTATAGCAGTACAATTTGTTATAACTAAATCTTGGAAACAAGCCAGATGCCCACGCACTGAGGAAAGGATAAAAAAGTTGTGGTATTTTTATACAATGGAGTATTACTCAGCTATTAAAAAAGATAAACTAGAGGCTTTTGTAGGTAAATAGATACAACTAGAGACCATACTCATAAGTGAAATAAATCGGACCCACATGTGTGAACATCATATTTTTCTCCTTGGTGTAGGAACCTGAAAGACCAGGTAAAACTCAAAACGTACAATACATGATGGGAAAGGGAAAGAAATTGCTCAAAGGGAGAAATGACTGGGATGAGGGAAAGAAGAAAAAAGAAAGAAGAAAAGCAAAACATAAATATATATATGAATAGCTGAGATGACTGTATTGCTGTTGTCTGAAGATGTATTGAAATGAACAGTTAATGCTCGCAATTTTTTATATTCTGATCGACTTTGCATGCTTGTGTCTGGTGATCTGAGCAGCTGATTTGAATGTAACAATATGCAGTGGAATTACAGTGGTGAACTGCTACCATCTTTGTCTACTGAAACTTTGTATTATCTCTAATGTTTTATTATATAAGAATTACTTTCTTATTCTCTTTAATGGTTTGAACAATCTTTCATTCTTACATCTGATAATCTGAGCAATGTATTTGAGGATAGTGATGTGCAATGTAACAACCACTGTGGATTTGTGTTAATTTGTCTTGAGACTCTGTATCATTTTGAATGTTCTTGCTTTGATTTGTTTATGTTCATCATACTGGTATGCTACTACTGTTCTTTTTTTGTTTGTTTGTGTCTCATGTACTACTCTCTCTAAGATGAAAAAAAAGTTTTTAAAAATGAATATAATAAGCCTCATAGAAATTCATAATTACTTAAAAGTGAACTCAGAAGATCATTACATTCTAGGAATTTCCTGGAGTGTATTAATTTTTTATATAGTAACTAAGTATCTTTCTTCATATTCTAAGTTAAAGAAATTGATATGCTATTCTTTTAATTCTGATATAAGCAACTTAGTTTATAAACAGCAAAAAGTATTGGAAACTAAACTATTGGTGTAGATCTCATCAAAGCCCTTTTAAATAATTAAATAAATATGTTGAGAAGATGATTAGATTTTCATAATCTTTTTTCTCTAAAACAAATAATACAATTGCATATCAGAATGAGAAGTATGAAATCACATGTAATTATATTTTAAGATGCAGATACAGAAAATGCATTTATTTTTGCTTTGCATTTATACAACTTTTTTTTACAGTCAAATAAGATTAAGAGGTACAATATTACATTTCTCATTAAGGGAACACTTTCTACAATGTAAACATAAATTTTGAGGATATAGTACCATTAATGTACTAAAAATGTACTAAAAATGGAGTTGTAATTCTGCTAATGCATTAAGCATTCAGAATTAATTGAATACCTAGAAATGCTAAGCAACTTGCAAGGAACTAATTTGAATTTGGTCTTTCTCTATAGTCATTTCTATTTTATTTGACCAAAAAAATTTATAGAAAGACACAAAAATACCAGTATACAATATTAATAAAATAAAATCTCAGCAGAGTAATGAACTAGTAATGGGAGAAAAATAAATTTCCTGTATTACATAGGAAATATATCACACAATTATTCAGCTTGATGAAAATGTTACTGCAAATTTACACATTTTCTTAACATCTGCAAATTCAGCAATTATTATATGATATCTCCCTAATGTACAAAGTAGACTAGTTATGACAAAGAGATAAAGGGAAAATTATTCATTCTCAGGTAATAGAGTGTATTTTTTAATGCTAACATGCCATTTCAGGTCATGTAATAGCTATCTCCAGTGAATCATGATCTTTTACAAAGACACATTTCTATTCTTTACGTAAAAACAATTTACAGAGAAATATGCCTCATGTCTATTGTTGTCATAAACCAGTTTCCTTGGAAAATAATGTGTTTCCTGAAATACATTTTGCATCATTGTTTATGTAGAACAATTTTGTCATTATAGAGCAACTGGAGGATCATGATTCTAGTTCTTTTAGAAATAGTCTAAGCAAATTACAAATTAGCCTCAAAATAACATTTCTCCTTTTTTAAAAAATATAACTAGATTAAAAGTTTGGCAACATATTGAAATAAACATTTTTCCAGAGAAAACATACTGAAGGCCATCAAATATATGAAAAAAGGCTCAATATCGCTATTACCAGGACTATAAAAGTAAACTCCAATAACATGGGATATTACCTCAGCCTATGTTAGAAAGACTTGTTTTAAGATAATAAATGAATAAATAAAAAAATGTTGTAGGAGATGTGGTGAAATTGAAGCCCTTATATACCACTAGTATATACTATTGAAACCCTTATATACTACTATTGAAACTCTTATATACTACTAGTGGGAACAAGTGCTGAAAGTACAATGGAAAACCATAAAATGGGACTGCTATTTATCACTGCACTCCAACTGTTGGTTTTATATCTGAGAGAATTGAAATCAAGAACTCAAAAAGATAGTTGTACTCCCTATATTAATTGCAGCAATATTACAATGACAAAGATATGTAAACAGCTCAAATATCCATCAATAGTTGAATAAATAAAAAGTAGTCACAAAAAATTATTAGACTTAAAATGGAATGAAATCCTCCCACTTGAAAAAACATGAATGAATCTAGAAGTCACCGTATAAAGTAAAATAAGCCTATCACACACTCTTACCCTTCTGGGATGCTGTTTATTGTGTAAATTTGAGAAGTTTAGAAGGTTAACTATGTAACTCAGAAGGGGTCCAGGGTGCTTACTTTGTATTCATCCTGAGCCTGTCCAAGAGGCAGGCATGCAGAGGGTGTGGGTGTAGAGGATGATCCCCACCCCACACTACATGATTCCAATTACATGAGGCATTTCAAATAACTGGATATAGTATGTGTTTCAAATATTAAGGACAAACGTCATCATGTTAAATGTTCTTCAACACAGCAAATTTTTGCAAGTGGTGGACACGTTTAATATCATGTTATGGAGTAGCATCAGAAAGCTATGTATTTTTTCAAGCTCATCAAAATCTATACACTATGTATGTGCAAGTTTTCTTGTACATTAACTGTATCTTAATAAAAATTATCAGTTTGTTTCAAGTAAGGATTAAGTTTGAAAAAAAAGTTAGATCTTTAAAATAACTTTAATTTTTAACAATAATAATATTTAAACATGGTTAGTTTCCTTTAAAATCTATTTGTTTACTAATTACATAAGACATGTAGACATTGTTTCATCAAGCTGCTTTTGCTATATATTCTGTTCATTTTATACATATTTTCCTGTACAGCTGACAACTACCACCACCTATACCCACACATCAAGTTCCATAATTCAGTCTTTACTAAATCAAAATATATTGTTGGTTTCATCATATAATATCTCTGTCAGGGATTGCACATACAGGTTAGTGATAGAATATTTTAGCATTCCAAGCCTGGGTTCAATTTTTAACACACCCTCCACTCAGTAAAACAAAATACAACCTCTTTAACTGCCTCTACCTCCATGAACTCTTTCTCTTTTATGCAAGCCCTCTTTTTTATCCTATGGTTTTCTTTATTGGTATTGTCTCTTCTTTTTATCATAACAAACTACAGTATCTTCCTAAAATTTCTTCTCAAACAAATGGAAACATGAGATAGTCTTTGTTTTGCAGTGCAAAAATTAATGGATTAAAATGTTTTTGAAATTTTTATTCAGAGATCTCTTGAATATTCATATTTACTTCTATTTTAACACTTATGCAATCCAAAAGCAATTATAATCACTAGTACTCTGTTATGGTTGATACATTGTGTCAACTTGGGGAGTCTAGAGGTTTGGCTAAGTGACTCAGCAGTTCTGCCTCTTGGGCTGAAAAGGACACACCCTTACCCTTGTGGGATGCTGTTTATTGTGTTAATTTGAGAAGTTTAGAAGGTTAATTATGTAACTCAGAAGGGGTCCAGGGTGCTTACTTTGTATTCATCCTGAGCCTGTGCAAGAGGCAGGCATGCAGAGGGTGTGGGTGTAGAGGATGACCCCCACCTCCCCAGAGTGGGTAGACTGCATAAAAATAGGAATTGAGGAAGGACTGGCTGCTCTTTCTTCGGAGGAGCTGCGGTCTTTGCCTTCAGCTTGGCCATCTCCTGACTTCTGGTGCAGACTATTGGGCTTCCGTCTGGACTCTTCAGGCTTCTGGTGTTGGCTCTCCGGCCTTCATCGTAGATTCTTCAGCATTCAGTTTCAGACCCATCAGGCTTTTGAAATGGACTTGTACGGACACTGCAGCGAGCTCCAGGCCCGGGGCTGGGCTCTTCAATCTCCAGCGTGCAGACACCCTCTGCACACTTCCTCATCCAACTCTGTAGCTGACCATTGTAAGCCAAACTTGTAATTCCTTGTACATTTGTTTATCTTGTATTATATTTGTTCCTCTAGTAAACCCTGACTGATACATACTCTTTACTAAAAATTCCCATAATTTTCCAATATATTATAAAATCTTAATAAGTAATGTACAAAATGCACTAAAATTAACCTAGTATTGATTTTAATATTAAAATCAATATTAGGTCAGATATGAGACTTCTGTTCAAACATTATATAAATAATAGATTGAATGTTACCAACCATAAGAAATAGATGTGGCATGCTGCCAACAATGAGTGCTAAAATCATGCGACTATGCTTGGTTGTGATTGGGCTGTATCATAACTGTGTTAGGCCTAATGTCTTATTGCAGCAGAAGAGGGCTTGATGCTTTTCCTAATCACAATTCTCAAAGTCCTAGTGCCTAGGGCGGGCATGGTGGCACACGCCTGTAATCCCAGCACTCAGGTGGCAGAGGCAGGAGGATTGTTGTTAGTTCAAGGCCAGCCTGGGCTACAAAGTGAGCTGAAGTCCAGCCTGAACTGCACAGCGAGACCCTGTCTCAAATAGACAAAAAATAAAAACCAAAACAAAACAAAGCAAAATGTTTTAGTGCCAAAAGTGTCTCATTCTGCAGTCTGACATTTCCAATTGCTGAGTTCTTGTATAATTATAAATTCATTATATTATACAGTCATTAGATATCATATATACAGCCATATAGTTTTCCACAATGGCTATTTCATAACTCAGTAGTTTAACATCATAATCATTTGCCTGGGAGTGTACAGAATAACTAGATAGTACTGAGTATGTCTGGGTTTATCCTTTTCATGTGCGGTCAGCTGTCATGACCAGATGTAGGGGAGTTTTTCTCATGAAATTTGGGGTTCACAGAGAAAACAGGTATGTTACATCTTTCTTCTACCTACATCCTTCAGCAAGCCTTGTCTTCCTCACATTTTAGAGGTAAAAATTTCAACAAGGGGGAATGTTTGTGATGTTTCTTTAGGCCTAGATTACAACTTCAAGAATGTCCTCTGTAACACATTCTGTCCAGTTACAAGGCCTGCTTGTATAGAAGAGTTGGAAAAAAATCATATTTTGTAAACAAAATAAAATCATACTGGTGAATTGCTTCAGTCACTTTTCTCATTTTTTTGGTTTTTCTCCGGTACCAGGAACCGAACTCACGACCTTGCGCTTGCCAGGCAGGCGCTTTTGCCGCTGAGCTAAATCCCCAGCCCCAGTCACTTTTCTCATTGTAGAGGTAGAATAACTGACACTTACAGAGATTTATTTTGGTTTCAGTTGACAAGTTTCAGGCCATGGTTGGTAGGCTCATACATAGTAATGGCATGGTGGAAGGGCCTGCCTTGGAGGAAATCTGCTTGTTTCATGGCAAACAGGAAGCAGAGAAATAAAAGAGGAATCAAGAAGGAAGATGTACATTTGAGGTCATGTCTTCTGAGACCTGCCTCCAACCAGGGCCTACATTCTAATAGAAAGTCAGCTGTAGCACCTAACGTAATCCAGGCATCTCCCTCCCAAAAGCCCTGCCTCTGAGTGCATGAGAATTTCTGGAATCATTCTTGATCTAAATGATAACAAGTATCACATAAAAAGTAATTTTGGCTAACTGAACATATACTGATTGATATTGTCAGATTCTATTTTATCTTCCAGTCACTCACCATAATGCTTGCTGGAAGTCAAAGTGTGCTCTAAATGTCTTAATTATCAATTAGTTTAGTTTGGGGAAAACCAAATGAAATGCATTCTGTGAGCAAGTATTTTGGTATTTACCATATGTAAGCAATCATTCTAGTGAATACAAAGATAAAAACATCCTGTCTTCATTGAATTTGACTTCTAGTTAGAAGCCTGGTGCAGTAGAATTACAAACTTGAGACCAGCCTAGACAACTTAGTGACTTACCAAGACCCTGTCTTAAAATTTAAAATACAAAAAAGGTGTTGAGAATGTAGGTTAGTGCAATCAAAACAAAACAACAAAGCCAAAACCCAGAAAGTGATAATAAACAAAAAAATATATATACCTACTCAAAAAACCTTTTTTTAGTATTTAGATATAGATAGGTTAGACAAGTATAGTGACAACAATATATTACAAACAAAAACAAGTTTCAATGCCAATATTAATAACAAGAAAATGAGATTTCAGTATCAGGAATAGCTCTAAGAATAAAATATGACATTTAAAATGTCTTTGAGTCAATCCACCAAGGATGCATAGATATTACATGCATTTATACAATTCATATTCACAGACATCACTAACACTTAAAGATGTAAACATTCTCCTCTCAGTAATTGATAGTAAATGGAAAACAAGAAATTACTAAGAAAATAAGACTTGATATTTCTAGTAACAAGAAACATGATTTAGTATATATTTGTAGAAAACTATACTTCAAAATAAGAAGAAAAGCAGATTTGAAATGTATCTGAATATTTGAAAATTAAATATCATATGACTGTGGTGAATAAAATCAATTGTATCAACTTGATTAGCTTGGGATTCACCTAGGGTAGATTGTCCAGGCAGTCACAGAGCCATCCATGATTTTTAGTACTACATCCCTTCTTCCTCTCTGGCACTGTTCTGCAGCTCAGGTTTCTGGCTCTCAAGAACTAATAAACAGCTTTTTTTATGGAATACCCTTCTGCCATGGTGTTCCTTCCTTGAAGCCAGTGCACAACTGACTCAATATTATAAAAGTATGAGTAAATAAACCTCTTCACTTTTAAATTGCAGATTTTATAATTTGCCCCACCAACAGGAAAGCTTGATAATACAGAAACTTAGGACCAGAGAAGTATAGTTGTTACTTTGACTGTACCTGACCTTGTAGTATAGAAGACATAAGAATTGGTTTGTAGGAGGTATTTGAAAAAAAATATAGAAAGGGCTTCAAGAAGTTCTAGACTACTATAAATAGACCTGAAAGGGTGAATCTCATTTGAAGTCAGAGGACCAGAATACTGATAAAATGAGTATAGTAAAGGCCAGGGTAATGAGGTTTCCTTTGGGAAAAAGTTTTCATTGACAATCGGACACGAATCCACATATGTTACACTTTGCTAAAAACTTTGCCTACATTTTGCCTATGTCTTTAGATTTTGAAAGGGACTGAGATTAAAGATAGTGGGCTAAAGATAGTGGGCTAACTCCCCTACAGCAGAGACAATTTTAAGGCAGCCTAATGTTCAAATTATGATATCTGTACTGTTGGCTGCTTTTAGAGAGATTTATAATGAGAACTGAAGAAAAAAAAAAAAAAAAGAGAGAGGAAAAAAATTGAAACACTTGTATTTTGTCCCAAAAAGTAACCAAATATACATTTGGTACCATGAAAGTTGTGGCTGCTGAAGAAATTAGCACCATTAAAATGAAAGCAAGTATTTTGACAGGGATAGGAAGGAAAATGCCATAAGAGCATCTCTGGAATCAATAAGACACCACCTGTTGAAGGCCAGTGAGTATAAAAGTGTAAACCTTTCATTTGAAAAGCAAGTTCCTGGTTACCCTACTTGAGGAAGCCCTCACATATCAATACACAAGAATTCATTCTTCTGACTCAGCCTTACAGGCACTAAAAGGCTGCTGAATCCATGGTTCAAGGAGGCCTGGCTACTTCTTCCACTGACAGCAAACATTGGTGCCATCTCAATGATGGCATTTATGGCCATGTGCTGAATACAAGAGTTGTAGGATCTGGTCTTCCACCCAAAGTTCAGATACCTAAGGGTGCAGGCAAGAAGCACATGAGAAGACAGTAAGCCAAAGGTGCAGTGGGGAGCCCAGGGAATCAAAGATACTAGTAACGTGTAACATCTGCTGAGAACTTTTGAAAGCCATGAGCAGAACCAGCCCAAGAGAGTGGCCATGCAACCTAAACACACCAAGGCTTCAGTGGCAGGAATACCCAAGCCATCAAGAATTTATTTGTCTACACTATGTGCCCCAGATTCCAGGCATGGAGACACAGTACAAAATGGTTTTCTTGCTGCATTTCAAATTTACTTTGACCTGATTCTTTCCTTTTGGAATAGGAATGTTTATTCTGTGTCATTCTATTTTGAGATTGTGTAACTTGTTTTTGAGTTTTCATGAGCTACACAGTTTACCTGATCCTCAGAAGAGAGTTTGACTCTGATTTTTGAAAAATACTGAAAATGTGGTATTTGGAAAGGAATTGCATTTTTGGTTGTGTCCGGAATAGTCACATTTTGTCAGGTGGAATTATAAACTTCTTATTTTCTTTATCTGGAGATTAAGTATGGTTTAAGGAAATAGGTTTGGTTGTCAAAATAACAAGGTAATGAATTCAATGGCTAAGTTTATTTGTGGTGTTTTGTTTTGTTTGGGAACCAGATACTGTAGGAGATTAGCAAAGCATACCTCTGGTTTGCCTGTATGGGTCTTGGATTATTTTGAATACTATTTCTGGGAGTGAACCACATTCTTTGTGTCACTGTTTCTCAGCTTTGTTTTGGAAAACAGTTCCACCTTAATGTTTCTACCTTGTACATGCCAACTATCAGCTGAATCCACTGAACCATGAGCCAGTAAGTTTAAACTGTCAGTGGTAGGTAATTTTTTCCAGCAAAGGGAAGCTGGCTAATGTACTATAACAATAAGTATCCCCTGGATTGAAAAATAAATTAAAGGTGAGTTATAAAATATGCTGAATTAAATGAAAACAAATGCAAAATGCATTAAAACTTACTGAATGTAAATAAACCATAATCAGAAAAACCTTATGACAACTTATATGAAACTGTTATAATTTCTTAAATTTATGATCTAATCTTCTATCAACATATATTTTAGGAAAATAGTACATGAAACAAACTATAAAAGGAAAAATAATAAGTATAGAAAAATAGCAAGAGAAAAGAAAAAAGTGGAGAAAATTAAAATGAAATACAGTTTATGAAATGACCCACATTTAATCTGCTTGATGAAAGCAGAATTGGCTGCAAATTGCAAATATCAAAATTACAAATGAGAGCTCACCAGATATACTGAGGAAGATGTGCTATTTTTATAGTACAAAAATATAATAAGGGGATATTCTTAACAACTTCAGAAATAAATAAGGTAAACAAAATGGATAACATTTTTGAACATCTAAAATTAGTACCATTACCTGTAGAAATAAAAAGTTGTCATGTATTTATTAAACAAAGTGATTTTTACTTAAAATCACTTGCAGAAAGAAAACTAAGAAACTGAAAGGGTCAATGTCAAATTATACAAAGTTTTTTTAAGTAAAATATATCAATTATTTATAAAATTGACCAATATGTAAAACAAGAGGAAAGATTTTGCTACATTTATTTATTTTTTTTTTTTTGGTTTTTCTCCGGTACCGGGAACTGAACTCACGACCTTGCGCTTGCCAGGCAGGCACTTTGCCACTGAGCTAAATCCCCAGCCCCTTGCTACATTTATTGACATTATAAATGAATACTATGGACAGCAATATTAGAAATTCACATGCCAAGGACCCTAGAAAGACACTATCATCTTATACAAAACTATAAAATAATAATTATAATAGTATAAATCTATTAACTCAGTAATTGATACATTTCTATAAAACAAAGCACAAATAATTTACTATCATACATACTAAAAAGAGATCTATTATCAAACTATAATAAATAGTATATTAAAATATCATTCTCCATGGTCAACTGAAATTACCTTGGGATGCAAGTTTGTCTCAGCCTATGTAATTTAATAAATGTGATTCACTTTTAACAGAATGAAGAAAAATCCATGAGATAATCTTCATAGGTAAAAAAGTATTTCATATTATTCCTTCATCACAAACACCCTTAACCACTTACGTATAAAAGCAATGTTATATTAGATTAATAACATCCCTTAGTTATTGCAAGCTCATCAGTTCTTCAATCTCCCAAACGAGCATATGGCAAAGATTAAATAAAAGAGGTAAGTGGGATGATTTCAGGGCTCCAGGAAGATCAAAGCCCTCTCACAGAATCTGAGATTGTGTCAGGGCTAAGACCAAGTTCTTCTCTGGGTGACCCCTAGAAGGGAGAGGAGTACTCAAGAAGGGTGGAACCTTTGAAGGACTTCTCCAAGTAAGGTATTAAATTAATGCACCCAGGAGTGAGATGCCTGAGATGACAGTCTTTATTGGTTCCAGGTGTCCTTGGCTGTGATCTCATCCTTTGAGGCTTTCTGACCTCATCTGCCACTACAGGCCTCAGTTGGGATCAGTGACTCACAGAGGATCACCTACAGTGAGTCTGCTGTCCATTTCCAGACAAGTAGCCTAGGCTTTGGATAGATTCATAAGTAAACATGAAAAGCCCAATGGTCAATTTAAATCCTGCTCAGGGCTGCTTCATAGTGGATGTCATCCAGTTTACCCCAGTTAAAGAACATATGTGACAAACCAGCATATTAAGGTAATAAAAGGAGAGAAGAATTCCTTCTTTCACAACTTCTACCAACATAGTACTAAAAATATTAGCTAGAACACTGAGTAAAGGAAAGAAATAAATGAATCCAAATATGAAAGGATGAAGTAAAATTGTCCCCTTTGATTGACTACATTATTATCTACATAGAAAATCCTAAAGATTGCACTCAAAACCTTATTAGAAATGGTAAATCCAATAGATTTTCTGCATACATAATCAACAATATCTATAGCCAATTGAATCTCAACAAGGTGTCAATTAATTCTGTGCAAAGATGTCAAAAATACACAAAAAGAGAAAGAAATTCTCTTTGATAAGTACTGTTGGAAGTTATGCTGATACAAAAATCCACTCACATTAAACTAAATGTGTACTTAAATCTAAGACCTGAAGCTACAAACTCCTAGAAGGAAACATGGGGTAAATGGTCCATGACATTGCTCTAAGGAGATATTTCCTGTATAGAACCCTAAAGGCACTAGCAATGGTAGCAAAAATAGATGAGTAGTGAATAAAACTACAAAGCTTCGGTAAAGAAAGCAAACAATAGAGTCAGCAGACAACCTATACGTTGGAAAAAAAGAATTGAAAATCATATAATGGATAAACAGCAACACTGAAAGTTTACTTCCACTTAAGTGGAATTTAAAGTGCTCAAAAATCAGAAAAACGAATAACCCTAATATAGGTGATCAAAATACTCGATAGACATTTTCAAAATGAGACAAATAAGTGGCCAACAAAAACATGAAATAATGCCCAACATCTGTAATCGTAAGAGAAATGCAAATTGAAACTAGAGTGGTACTACTCATATCTATTAGATTGCCCATTATCAAAAGCAGACAAGTAACAAATTTGGCAAGAATGTAAAGAAAATAGAAATTTTTGCACTGCTGTTGATATTGCAAATTGGTACTCTATTTTGTAAACACTATAAAGGTTCATCAAAATACTAAAATTATAATTAGCATTTGACCAGCAATACCACAACTGAGTACATACCACAAAGAAACGAAATCAGTATAGCAATTATATCTAGATCTCCATGTTTGCTGTAGCATTATTCACAATATCCAGGAGATGGAAATAACCTAAGTTCCCAGCAATGGAAAATTAGATTAAGACAATATGGTGCTATATGTACTATATGGCACTACAAAGACGTAAAAGAAGCAAATTACATTATTTGCAACACCAGGGACAGAACTATAGATGATTTTGTTATATGAATTTGGCATGCACAAAAATACAAGTACCTAGTGATCTCATTCTTATGTAGAACATACAAAAATTTATTCTCAGCATTTGAGAGTTTGAGGCAGGAGGCCTCACTTCTCTGTGACTTCGAGGCCAGTTTGTGCTATGTAAGTGAGTTCAAAGCCAGCTTGCATTACATAATGAGACCTTGTCTCAAAGAAAACAAAAATAATCCAAAAAAAAGGTGCTAAATTACAGGTAAATAATAGTAAGAAGTTCTGATATGTCATTGCATAGCATGGTGACTCTATATAAATTTAATGCACTTTATATTCCAAAAAAACAGAAGGATCATGAATGTTTTCATTATAGAAAAATAGATCATTAACCTGATTTAATCACTGAACAATGTATAAACATATTAAAACAGCATGGGGTACTGCATTAATATGTACAATTTTTGTTTTCATGAGTCAGTTAAATGTCATTCAAGTTTTTTAAGTATAGCGTATATGCACAATGGAATGCTACTCAGCCCTGAAAAATGAGCAATTCTGTTACTGACAACAGAGAAAACTGAGGTAATATTATTCTAAATTAATTAAACGTAGTACAGAGACCAAGTACTATATGATCACACCAATATGTGGAATCTAAACAGGTGGAACTCGTAGAAGTGAAGAGTAGAATGGTGCTTACCTAAAGTTGGGGTGTGTGTTACATGTGGAAAAGGCAGACATTAGTGAACAAGCATAGAGTCCAGTGAGACAGAATAAACTGCAGAGTGCTAGCTTATAGCAACATCACTATAGTTAATAATAATGTATATTTCAAAATCACTAAAAATAATTTCTAAGTGTTTTTACCTCAAAGAAAAAAATACATATTTGAGGTGATGGATACTCGAATTAGCTTAACTTAGTTATTCTAAAATGTATACATTTATCAAAACGTCATTGTACTCCTTGATTATATATTATTACTGTTTTAATTAATTAATTAAAATAAATCACACTTATGCTAATACTAAACTTTAGTATATACTTATATATACTAATTCCAAAACCCTGTGTGCAGAAGTACAAAGAATATTTCCTAGATAATTCTGAGGCCAGCATTATTTTAATATCAAAGTTAGATAAATACATCAAAAGAAAAATCTACATTTACATTAATATATATGCAATAATTCTCATCTAAATATTAGCAAGTCTAATCCAACACTACATAAAATGAATCATATACCTTTGACCAAATACAATTTATGTTACATAGTAGGCATATTTTAGCAATATTAAAATACAGCCTTCATTCATGTCCAGAAAACATTCAGCAATCACATATGATGAGAGCCTCTTAAATTAATAAAAGGCATGTACATATTTCTACAGCCAATGTCATATTTAATATAATGCTATTTTCCTTCTAAGATCAGAAAAACAGAAATATACTCCTCTCTCAGCATTTCCTTTCAACCTTGACTCAGAAACTTAGCTAGTACAATAAATAATAATAATGAAAAATAATCATAATGGAAAATGCATGGATTGAATACAATTAAAAATAATGTTTCTGCATATTGTATCATTTCATAAAAATAAATTCCTAAAAATCAATGAAATATAGTTTTAAAAGTCTTAAGTAATAATAGCAAGTCGTGAGATGCAGGCTTGATGCACAGAAATTAAATACAGTCCCATGTGTAACAGAAGAGTTATACAAATTTGAAAAATAAGGCACAATAAAAATAGGTATAGCTCTAGTTTGGAAGTAATTAAATCATTGCTAATTTTTCAGTCAAGATTGCTTTGGGAGTACACTGTTTCACTCCTTATGAGGGGAAACCCCTCATATTAGAGTTGAATTTGAGGCAACAAAAATAATTATCTCTCTTACAATCCAATTTTTTTTCATTTTTTCAATGCAAAGTTCTTAGTTGTAAGGTTTACCTAATTTTATTTTATTTTTTTACTTTTTACACCCACTAAGAATAATCTGAAGGCTTGTAGTTTTCCAATGTTGCGGCATGTTTTATGATTCTGATAGAATCTGTCAGAACTCTCAGCTGAAAATGAAAAAAACCTTAAAATAAAAAGGGTAGGACAAGAAGAATACATTGCTTGCACAACTATGCCATGGCAGGACACGTGGGACTCTGCTTGAAGTGTGATTGGGATCTGAAACTCATTTCTCACTTGGACTTTACTCTTTTAATCTCTCATCTTTGCTTCTTTGTCCTCACCAGTCTGCTTCTGGGCCACACTTTGGCACATTACTGGAAATACAACTGCCAATGTCCAAGAACCTTTCATCCTGCTTTGTTGCCATCACAAGACTGGGCCACCTGTCTTTGCTTAGTTAGAAGAGAAAAACCTTAGACATTACTTTGAACGATTTGTATAAGACCTCCATAACTAAGCATGACTCATTATACATACATTTATTTCTCATTTATTTAATCATTCAAAATATTACATGAGCTTTTATCACATTGCTTGTACTACTCTTTGAGTTATTGAGAATAAATAGATAATAAATCATGCAATCCCTGCTGTAATTTATGATTCCTTGGGGCAAAAAGACAATCACCAAATAAAATGAAAATCAGTTTGTTATCATAAAGCTAAAACACTTATGCAGCATGAAGGAGACATGTGATGTGTAGTGTGGTCAAGGAAGGATTCCCTGAGAAAATGACATTTAAGAAAAGATTTGAAGGGAAGCAGAACCATATGGTGATCCATATGGCAGGAGTGGGAGGTAACGGGGACTGTCTTTCAAAGAACAAGTATGATTCCAGCTTGTGCTGGGCAGATTCTAAAATAATAGATTCCCTATGCCAATTCTATTGCCTCTCTGCTCCTTCCCTTTGAAATCATCACATTTAGAATATTATAATTTTTAACGTTTAAAGTTATATTTAAATAGAAAACATAAAAATTTCCTGTCCTCTCAAAGTTTGAAAAAAATCACCTAAAGGACAAATACTCCTGTTATGGCATTTAAAATCAAACATACAGAGAACAATGCCAAGTTTATTTTTCATAACTAAGGGAAATGTATGTCAAATAGAGAAAAGAATCACGGAAATATCATGCTATTATAGCTTTCATTGTTCTCCAGAAATATTGCATTTATTAAGGAAAGTATACACTGAATATGTAACTTCTTTTTCATCTAATGTATCCCTAATATACTCAGAAAGTCCTTTTCCATCCCAGAAAAATATAAACATTTACTTATGTTTATTTTACTATCTTTGTGTGAATGCTTTATTTTGTTTGGACTTATATTTTGATATGTAATGTTTGGCATGATTGAGTGAGGAGATGAAAATATGGATGATGCTCAAGGTTCATCTCCTCTCTATATTTAATTTGCCCATTTTATTTGTTAACTCAGTCTCCCTATTGGACGCTAATCTTCCTGTTTTTAATGAGAACCTTTCTCATCCTATTTCTATAATATTATAAATGTCTTTTGATTTCTTCCACTGTAGAAATTCTCTAATGTATATGCTCTATGTGCATGCAGTTCCAAAAGCATAAAATACTGTTGAACACTCTTTACACTCTATAATTACTTGTTCTATTTGTCAAAAAATTCTTTCATCAAATTCTACAAGTATGACACTCGAGCTATTAATCTGTGACACATTTGCACTACTTGGAGTTGTAATATTTGTTTTCAGCTAACTAAAATGATAGGTACACTATTACCTTGATTTTATTATTGTACAATATATGCATGTGTACATAATATCCATACATTTATATAATTATTATGTATGAAATAAAATATAATGAAACCAACAAATTCGATCTGAAAATCAGTTACAAAATGATAGAACATTTTCCTAAAATATTTTACAAAATTCTTACAAGTGTTTAACTGAATTTTGCTGCATGATATGATTTGTATTTTCACCCTTAAGAATTCCAGCTGTTAATTATCTAATCAGGAAAACATAACTTTTAAGTATTGAGGAATGAGGAAAACTGGACTCACCAAAAACAATGAAAGGTACTTAAATACAGAATCTTTCTATAGCCTGCCCAAGCAGAGGAATCATGGAGAAATTGATAATTTATGATATCTTCTAAGCTGTATCATTTATATATGCTTTTCACATGTATTGATTATTTGTAAGACTTCATATTTATTTTCTTTTTAATGTATACTTTACTAGTATATGTTTATAATACATAATGTTTACATCCTTGTGTGGAATTGGTACATGCACATAATACATCTTGATTTCTTGTTTTCATTCACTTTCCTTTCCCTCTATAAGTTCTTATATATAGTAAAAAACATTTCCATAGGAAGCACTTTTTAATAATTCCAGGGAATTTTGAGTAAATATCTTCACTTTTTAATTAAATGTTACTCTGTATTGTAAATTTCTTATTTAATGCTTTCTCTACCATACAAATATATTTGCAGTAATATCATTTTTAGTATAATTGATATAGTAATGTTAGAGAACTAGAATGCTTCACTAAAATCTCAGTGCAATGTAGAGAATAAAATCACAAATGATATAAGCAAATTATTTTTAGCTTTCAACTATGCGACCTATTTCTTGGTAAATGTTGGTCGTTCACCCTCTCCATTTTCTCTTTCTTCAGCACCAATACAGAATAATCTCAAAAAAGAGGGAATCTTTAAACTGTTTTATTTTCCATACATGCACATATATACATGCAACACATACACACAAGAGAACACATGAGCACACACACACACACACAAGAATTGCTACTAATATTGATTTTACAGAATTTGGGAGAGAGATACAGGGGGAAGAGAGAGAAAGAAAAGACAGAGGGAGGGAGAGAGAGGGAGAGAGAGAAAGAGAGAGACTTTCAAAGAACCAGCAGAACAACCCTAAAATTTATATGGAATCAAAAGAAACCAAAAATAGAAAAAGAAATCCTGAGCAAAAAGGTTAAAGTTAAAAATATTACAATTTCAGATTTCAAGTTATACATACAGCTACAGTAATGAAGTAGCAAGGTACTGGCACACACACACACACACACACACACACACACACAAAGCCACATAGACCAATGGAATAGAAGATGCATATACAGCCTCATGCACCTTTAGCCATCTCACCTTTAAAAAGGTCTGAATCATGCTGGAGAAAAAGACTGCCTCTTTATCCAATGGTGCTGGGAAAATTGGCTAGCCACACGCAGAGGAATCTGTCTCTCTCATCCTGTAGTAAAATAAAATAAAGATGAATCTAAAACCTAGATGTAAAAACTGAAATATTGAATCTTCTATAAGGTAAAATAGGTAAAACACCTAAAGAGATAAGAATAGACAATGACTTTCTGAACAGAATACTAATTACACAAGAAATAATACCAAGAATCAATAAATATAACTCTGTTAAATTAGAGTGGGAAAAGCTCCTGTCACATACTCTCCTGATAAAGGATTAGTATCTAGAATACACAAGTAACTGAAGAAACTTTTACCTCCTCCCAAAACCAAAAGGAACAATCAAAAAGTGGGCAAATGAAATGCATCGGCACTTCTCAGAAGAATTATAGATGGCCAGTAAATACAAGGAAAAATGTTTGGAAACTGTGGCTATTTGGGAAGTGCAAATCAAAACAAAACTGAGATTCCACTTATTTCAGCAAGAATGGCGATCAGAAAGGACTCAGAAACAACAAATTGGGCCTGGGATATAGCTTAGGGATTCAGCGCTTGTCTGGCAAGCGTGAGGTCGTGAGTTCAATTTCTGGTACCAAAAGCAAAAACAAAAACGAAACAAAAAAAAAAAAAAAAAAAAAAAAAATGCGGGCAACTATGTGAAGGAAATGGGACCCATTTAAAAGGTGTTTGGAGTGTAAAGTAGTACAGCCACTGAAGAAATCAGTATGGAGATTCTCCATACAAACAAAACAAAACAAAAACTGCTAAAAATAGAAATTACATTTGAATCAACTGTATCTCTTTTGGGTATATTCTTGAAAGATATAAAATCAGCATATTGGGCCTGCGATATAGTTCAGTGGCACAAGCGCCTGCACGGCAAACACAAGCTTCTGAGTTTGATTCCTGGTACCAAAAATAAAATAAATTAAAATTTTAAAAAAAGTGAGCTTATTGTCATGATACCAGCAAATCCATGCTTTCAGCAACACAATTCTCAATAGGTAAAGTATGGAAACAGTCTATTTGCTCATCAGTAGGTGAATGGATAAAGAAAATATGCACACAATGCTGTAATGCTCAGTAGCAAAAAGACAAATTTGATTTCATTTTTAAGAAATTGATGGAACTTGAGAGTTTAACATCAAATGGAAAAAAAATGCAAAAAGTTAAATATCACACGGATTCTTTCACATAAGAAACCAAAAATAAAAGTAATTTAAAGAGAAAATAAAGGAAAGATGGTAGAAACGGGGAGATAGATTTTCTTGAAATGAGTAATGAGAGCTGAGGGAGAAGGGAAATAGAGTCACAGAGGGGCAACAGAGATAAAAATAACAGACATAGCTCTATGTATGCACCGGTTTCCCAAACCAAATATAATAATTATGTATCACAAACATATGCTCATAAAAGAACATAAAATGTGTTAGACTTACAAAGCAACTTGTGGCTATTACGAGTTTTTTGTGGTGCTGTATAAATTATAGGATTGTTTTTCCTATTTTTTTAAAGAATATCCTTGATATTTCCCATGAAGACTGCATTGAATCTGTACACTACTTTTAATAATATTGTCTTTCTAACAGAATTAATTACATTGATCCATGAACAGAGAATAGTTTCCAGTTTTTTAGTCCTCTATAATTTCTTCTATCAGTGTTTCATAATTTTTTATTGTAAAGATCTTTCACTTTCCTTGATTACATTTATTCCAAAATATTTTAACCTTGTAGGTATTGTAGATAAGTTTGCTTTCCGATTTCATTTTTGGTGAGTTCATTTTAGGTTTACCAAGGTGCTACTGCTATTTGTACATTGGTTTTATATACTTCAACTTTACTAAGCTAATTTGTATGTTCTAAAAGCTTCTTTCATGGATATTTGGCTTAGTCTATGCATATAATCCTGTTATTTCTAAGTACTCTTATGTAAAATTTCACTTTCTCCTTGTTAATTGGTGTCCATCATTTGCTACTGTTCCAAAAACATCAAATACTGAAGAACAGTGAGGAAAGTGGGTGTGTCTGATCTTAGAACATGTGATTTCAGCTTTCTCCCATTTAATATGCCACTGACTGGGAGAGACATAGCCTTAATATTTTCAGGTAAGCTCCTTCACATCCAATTGGCTGAATTAATCAAAATCTAAACATGAATGTGTTATCAATTATGTAAGTGAATGACTCCTTTAATTTTGAAGAAACAATTTTTACCTCCCTCAGGATTTCTGTTTATAACAAAAAGCATTTAAATAAATATAATAAAATTTGGTATGGTGAGACACACTTGTAATCCCAGTATTCTGTGAGGCTGAGGCATGAGGATTGCCAATTAAATCACTTCTGGGCTACTCAGTGACTCAGTGAGACCCTGTCTCAAAATAAAACATTGCTGGAAGTGGAGCTCAGTGTGAGAGCCCCGAGTTCAATTTCCAGGGACAAAGGAAAAGAAAATAACGTAAAAAAACTTTTTAAATTATTCCTTTTGAAGTTTTGCATGTGTGTGTTTGTGTGTGTGTGATTTGACTTAGTCTATTAAGCCTTTAATTGTAGAGTAGTTTTGCATATGTAGGATAAATACTTGTAAATATATTCATTAATATATAAAATAGTTATTAAAATTTATTAAAATTTTATTTAATAAAATGTCAAAATGTTGGAATGTTCCAGGATTCTTTGTTCTTGTAATTATGCTTATAAAACTGTATTTTGATAGATGTCACACTCAGTATTTTGTACCTTTCACTATCATAATATAAGTTGTCTATATCTCACAATCATTTGATGCTAGTACATACAAAACATACTTTGGATATGAATTTATAGTTAATGTCATTCCTAGTCCAAAATTTTTGCATGTATTTTTTCACATTTCCTAGGAAAAGGAAAAGAGAACCTGAAAATAGTAATTGTCTTTTTTCATTCCCAGTCAGCTACACACTCTGCATTTTTAAATTTTATTTCATATTTCATTATTTTATTTCATTATTTTTGAGACAGGTCCTCTAAGCTTCTAAGTTGCTCAGCTGGACTCAAATTTAATATCCTCTTGCCCTAGTCTCCCAGAATGCTAGGTTCCAGGCATGTGCTACCGCTCCTTGCGCTTTATCCTTATGGAGCTTTATACTCTTCATTTTGCTTTAGTAGAAAGATCTGAAGGATATCAGCAAACAGAAATCTAAACATTGTGAAGTTTTATATTTTAAAGAGAATGCTGTTATTGTATAGTCATTGTGTAGTGAATTCCTTTTGAGGGGTGGTCAATAGCACTTTTTATAATTAGAAATTTCCTTGCTTCATAATATGTATTATAATGAATTGCTAAATAATACATATGTATGCAAAGATATGATTCCATATGTATATATAATACTTATATATGTATATACATCTATTCACAAATATTTATATATATATATAAAATCATCCAGATTATTTTGCTTTGAAAATCATCCCAGAGTCTGTGTATTACGCAGAAGTTACAAAAGATACAAATTTTCAGTTAGACAGGAGCAAACTTCAGAAAATATATTTTTATATGATGACTACAGTCAAGAACAATAAATCATATATGTGAAAATTGTTAAGAGATTACATTTAAGGATTCTCAACACAAAACAGTGGTAATTATGCTCGGCAATGTTAATGTTAATTACAAATTCTACTGCTTGTGTGCACTGGTGCATACACATCAAAGCCATCATTGTGTATACCATGAATATATTAAATCTTTTCCAATTAAATTTTTAATGCAAAAGAGCTTGATTTTGTGCCAAAACATAATCTTAGCACTCTGGGGGATAGGGTGCTGAGGCCAAATGACTGGAAGCTTAAGCATAGTCTGGTCAGTTCAGCAGAACCCAGTCTCAAAGGCAATGGTATCCATCCTCAGTACTGAAAACAAAACACAAATTTAAAAAAAAACATACTGAAAAAAGCAAGGAAAGAGAGGAAAGAAACAAGGAAGGAAGAAAAAAAAAGTACTGTTATTTAATAAAAGATTTTGGAACAATAAACTGAAACACTTAACAGAATTAGGAACTATGCCCAAGGCGTTGATTGTATAAGTATTTGCTCATGTAAACAAACCTTTTGAAGATTTCTTTTAAAAGCAAGATACGAAGAGATAATTGCAAGCAACATTCTACTGAAACAAAATATTCCATATAGATATCTCACTGAATAAAACAGAATATATGAAGTATAATCCAAAAAAAATTTAAACACTATATAATATGTAGTACTAAACATTTTCTTGAATTGAAGTGCTACTAGATGGTTTCATATTATAGGGCAAAGTTTAAATTTCCTAATTTGTCATTTTTTTACATTGAAATAATTAATATAATTTACTTACAAGCAAGTATTCAATGTAACTCCTTCTATATGCTAACCCTTATTCACTTTTAGAAACTGTAACATAGTAGATAAGTACTATTCTCTAGGGATCCATATACAATTAAAGAGGTGTTATTTTTTAATTTTATAAAAGTATATGAATAGTTTCTTTAAGGTAAGGATATAGTTTTCAGTCCCACCGCAACACCCAAATTCAAGAATTACCACATCATAAACACATCTGATAAGCTTGCAAACACCATCTTCTGGAAATAATGTTTAGATGACTGTCTTAATTACTTTTCTCATTGCTGAAAGAAAATACACAATACTCAAAGTTAAAGGAGGAAAAGTTTATCTCAGCTTAGAGTCTGTAGAGGTTTCAGCCCATAGTCAGCTGCGCCGAAGGCAATGTGGCATGGCAGAGGATATCACAGAGGAGAAATAGCTCATGGCATTGCAGCAGGAGGCATCAGCAAGCCTGCCTTCCCTCTTTCTCTTTATAGTCCATCCAGGCTACAAGACTATTGGTGGGAGCCACCCACACCTAGGGTGAGGATTCCGTTATCCAAACCCAGAATTATGCTAATTCCAGTCAGTGGACTCATTTAGTACCACTGACTCTTAATCTCAGTATTACACACCCTAGAT
Source organism: Chinchilla lanigera (assembly GCF_000276665.1). NCBI lineage: Eukaryota > Metazoa > Chordata > Mammalia > Rodentia > Chinchillidae > Chinchilla > Chinchilla lanigera. The sequence continues at coordinate 31,929,196 of NW_004955406.1, read as the reverse complement.
TCAGCCAAATCTGAAAAGTCCCACCTATGATCAAATGAGGCTTTGCGGGGACATCTAGATACAAACCACAACAATGACTCCAAAAGCGACCTGAGTACAGGTAAGAAGGTCCACTGTACAATAATGCATGGACAGTAGTTCTCCATGATGACTCAGGAAAGCTAATGGAAAGAATGAGTTTTTCACTCCTTTTTAGAGCTTTTCCACACGGTGCCCAAGCAGAGTAGCTCTTTCCTTGCTCTTCACATCACATTTGGTGTTCACCACTATATCTTCATTCTGGTCATCTGGCTGTCACCATCGCCAGCTACTGGACTGTTGATTTCTGCCTCCTCTCAATGCATCCACAGAAAACTCCATGGCACGGCCCTCAAAGGGGAAAACGACTCCTGGGAACACCGTGACAAGCGTGGGTTAGCAGCTATTTATTCACATTAATATTTCAAACTAATAAATAACTTAATTTTAGAGTTTATAGTCTAAATGTGTTTAATCATTTATCAGTCAATTTTAAGTGTGAAAGCAGACTTATATGCCTTCAAACAACCTACTTTGTTCAATATATACTTGTTGTAAAATATTTGGGTGAACTTAGACTACTAATAGTCTATTTAGCACACTGATACATACATACTAAGTACAAATGGCTCTAATTTACATCTCGGCACCTCCTTGTTAGTTTTTCAATGAAGGATCGCAAAGCAAAATTGCTTTTTTTTTTTTTAATTTTAGAAATAAAAGGAGGAAAATACTAACAGACTGACAACATTTTACAAAATAGCATAGGATCAGTACAGACATTACAGAGTTACAAACAGAGTGGTAGGGAATTAGCAATGCTTATTGTATTACATATTGATATCGTCAATGTAGTTTCTCATGAAAACACTCGCAAAATTGTTATCTACTTCCTTAGAGAGACTTAGAGAAAAATATATCTTTAGAATGTTTGATAAACCACATCAAAAATTATATAATTTCAAAATTATTTTTCTACCTATGAAAGCCACAAGTTTATCTTTTTTATAGCTGAGCGATACTCCATTGTATAAAAATACATCTTTTTTATACATTCCTCAGTTGATAGCCGTTTGAGTTGCTTCCATGATTTAACTATAACAAATTGTGCTGCTGTAAACATGGGTGCACATAACATGGCATGTTTTTAATTCTTCTGGAAGAATACTTAGAAGGGGAATAACTGGGTTAATTTTCCTAGGAAAAGGAAAAGAGAACCTGAAAATAATAATTGTTTGGGACTTCTAATCCTAGTTTTATGAGGAATCTCCAAAATGATTTCCACAGTGATTTCACCAATCTACATGCCCTCCAGCAGCAGAGAAGTGTTCCTTTTTCCTCACAGGCACTCCAGCATTTGTCCTTGCTTTTGTTTTGTTCATATTTTGCTGTTGTTCTTTTTTTTTGTTTTACTATTCTCTTTAAAAAAAGAAAGATTTATTTTGTTGAGAGACACACAGCTGAGTCATTTTTCAGTTATTACATATTTATTCAGCTTTCATATTTCCTTTCAACTATTTAAAATCACTACTAGTTTTCTACAGAATCTTCTAATTGGCCACGGTTAACTATTTGCTATGCCAAATCCATTAATTGGAAGTTGTTCATATTCTGTTGCATTTCCTTATGTTTCATTGTCTCATTTCTTTTACTCTGTTTTTGTCCCAGCTGCACAAAGACGTTTTTTCATTCTTTCAAAGAACCAATTTTTAGCTCTGTTGAGTCTCTCAATTTATGTTCCATCTACTAATTTTGTCTTTGAACATGATATTTTTCCATTCCATTCCCACTGCCTTTGGATTGGTTCTGTTTTTCTTTTTATTTTCTCTGAGTTAGTTCATTAATTTTTAGTGTTCCTGTCTGAATACATGCATTTACCCCCCATCCCACTTTATTTGTTTTAAATCCACTTCATATGTTTGGCTTTTTGCCAATTTATCATTTATTTTTAGCGTTGTCTAATAGGTATTATATTTTGTAATATATTTAAAAGGCACGTTTTTTTTGTTACAGGGCTGAAAAACAAGGGTTTCTCTTTCATGTCACAGCCTTATTTCCAGTTTGCAGTTGTTTCTAGCCTGTAGGGAGTTTTTACTTATGTTCCTGCAAATTCAGTTATGCATTTAAAATGATGTTTGTTCTATTGTGCACAATACTATTTGATATTTTATAGTAGGAGAACTTGAAGGCTTTCTAGTTCACACAATTGCTGAGAATAATAGCATTGTGCTATTCAGTTTTATCCCATTCATTTCTATTTTCTACCCCACAATTCTAACGAAGAAGATGGATAATCACCTCCATGAGTGGCTTCACTTCACTCAAATGTACAATTTGTTTTTTCACTACTATTTTATTCTTCTTAAATGTTTTTCTTCTTTCAAGTTTGAAATCAACATATTACATTGATGTTATTCCTTTCCTTTGCTTACTGCTCACGTTTTCTTACCCAGCATCTTTCCCTTCTATAAAATCTAATTCTTGAATTTTACAAAGCTTATTTCTAGACATTTTGTTTTTGATCTCTGAAACTCTGTTCTTATTACAAATTATCTTAGATCTAGAATTATATTAAATCTATTAATGTAGGTGCAGAATAGGGCATTAGAAATCTAGTGCCCTATTCTGCACCCACATTAATAGATTTAATATTCAGCTTAAGTCTTTATCCTAAAAGTCGTTAAATGATATTGTATCTCCAACAGCCATCTGAAATCATTTTAGTGTTTCCCACCTGTATCTTAACTATATCTCATTCAAAGCAGAGTTGGTTATAAATATCAACGTGTTATATTTCTGTATTTTTTGTTCATTTAAGGCCATCGTCTGTGGTAGGAGTGGTGCTTCTGTTAGTAATTCATGGATACACTTAACCTGGTTATAACCAAGCATGCAGATAAAATACAGACTGGAAATTAAAAGCAATGTGAAAGCATCAGAATGCTAGAGAGGTAGCCAGAATTTGAAGTGCTGACTCTCTGACAATGGGAGGGGAGGGGAGAAAAAGATGGAAGAGAGTAGGGGAGAAAAAATGAAGAGGGAAAGGGGGAAAAATGCTCAAGTCCACTCTTTCCCTTGTGCCATCAACCATTTATAAAGCTGAAAATCTGAGAAGGAAAATCACAGGCCTCGAGCTGAATACAGCTTCAGCCAGAGACAAGAGGTGCAGATAAAACTGCAGGTCAAAGATCAGGGCCAGAAAGAGTCACTGATTTAAACTTTTTTTTTTTCAGTTGGAACTCATAAAAACTATATAGACCTAAAGGAAACTAAAATAAAGTCTTTACAAAATCTAATCTTGGTGATTAATGAATTTCATTAATTAATGACAACTGAGATTATAATAAAGTTATGAAAATGTGCATGGTATTGAGAATCTACAATGACAACTGACAATAAGTATTCAGTAATGGGTGTTAGCACCAGGTGAGGGACAGAAGAGAAAAGTGAGTGATTATCCAGATTTAAATTTAAACACATAAATAAAGAGAATTTGAAACTGAAAATTAGCACATATATATATATATATATATATATATACATAGATGGATAGATAGATAGATGATAGATAGATATAGAAAGATATGATATGGATATAGAGATAGTGAGAGATAGAGGTATAGAGATAGTGATAGATGATAGAGATAGAGAAACAGAGATAGATATGGAGCATGGTGAATGGATCCAACATATTAGAATTCACTCAAAGTATGAGAGGGGAAGAGAGATAATGGAGTATAGGCAATATCTTAAAAAAGGTATAAAACCACAGTTTTAAGACCTTCTAAGAATAAAATTGTAATAAATACAAAGCAAGCCATATCAGTGCCAAAGTCATGTATTGGTCATCAAAGACAAAGCAGAAATCTAAGAACAGACAAATGAGAGGAGAGGAAACATATTTCTTTAAAGGAAGCAAAAACAAGACTCATAGCTAACTTCTTCACAAAAACAGAAACCCACACAAAAAATGTAATTATATCTTTCCATTACCAAAATAAAATAACTTCTACCTTTGAATTTTCTTTGTGGTAAAAATGCCTCTTTCTGAAACTGAATGTGAAATATGAAATAATTTTCTGACAAACAATATCTCAGATAGTGTCATCAAAAGAAATGTACTGAAGATTATTAATAAAGGATACTTTGGGAAGAAAGAT
>NW_004955406.1:31880624-31924724 GCF_000276665.1 Chinchilla lanigera | reverse complement strand
CTTACTGAAAGAATAGTGGTCTTTCTCTCACATTGAAATTTGTCTTTGTCTTATTGTTCTGTTTAATTATTACATTTCCAAGTGATATATTTAAGTTTAGAAGTATTTTGTATGCTACTTGACACTCAATTCCTTTAACTCTAGTAATTTTATTTGAAATTATATTTTTATTAGTACATATAGGTAATAATTGGTGTAAATAATTCTCTTTTTTTAAAGTTTGTTTTGAAGTTTTTTTTTTTATTACCAGAAACTGAACTCAGGACCTTGTGCTTGCAAGACAGGCACTTGTGCCGCTGAGCTATAACCCCAGCCCCTGTGTAGATAATTCTGACATACCTTTTCAAGCTTTTATATCCATGTATTCAGGTATTTTTATTAATAGTGATATAATTTTATTAAATTTAAAAATTGCCTATGAAGAGTCAGCAAACTATACCAGCTGGCTGAACCTGGCTTGTAATGTACTTTGTAAAATCAATTTTATTGGACAACAATCCTGTTCACTTGGTTAAGTATTTTCTTCGGCTGCTTTAATGGTTCAGTAACAGAAGTGAGCAGGTGTTGTAGAAGTCATGTGACTAATAAAGTCCAAAGTAATTTCCACTAAGCATTTCCTGGAAAATGTTTGTTCCTTGTGACTGAAATTGCAAGATATTTTATTGGCTGTTTTAATACGTATGTATTCAATTTAATTATTAGATTTTGATTAAATCTATCATTTTATTACATTTGACACAATTCTCTCATCTATTCTCAATCTGTTTCCCTCTTAACATTTTTGAAACATTTCATTTTCCAGTTTCTTTATATTTGCTTGTTAATTGTGTTACCATCTTATTTTTGTAGCTATCTAACAGGTACAAAGTTCATAATAAATTTTCTGACAAGCTTGCATAAGTTTTTACAAATGAAAAATGAACAACTTGTTGCTTACATGTGTACTATTACAAAATTGGGTATAAATTGCTCAAGCTGATTTCTCCTATACCGCTATGAAATCACATAGATGTATGCAGGTGTAAGTAGAAGATCCATATCATTCAAACTGCAAAGAAAAGATACTGTATAAAATTTACTGTTTGCTTTATGTCAGAAAGTGTGACTATCTACAGTTAATTTAGGCATACATTAATACATAATTTAGGCATACATAAATTCTGTCCCTCCAAATCATCTTCAGGTCTTTACTGTGTTAAATGTGTTCCTACCTGTTATAACTAAAATACCATTTTGTGTTCTAGAGGTTTTTGAAAGTGTGGCATTTGGTGTAATTGGCTTAATATTTCAGTTATAGTACTTTGACTTAATCTATATTAAGTAATTTCAATGACTTTAAAATACTAATACCAAAGAGTATATAATCTTTGTTCATTATTTGAACAAATTAAAAAAATTTGTTATCAGTACTTGTTTGAACTAATATCTTCTATAACATCTAAAGCATGCAAGGTACTCTTTTATTTCTTTCAAATCCTGCCCACATTTTATCATATTATCACATATTTCAACTTCAAATGTACTTGAAATTTTTAACAATATTATAGTAGAATATAAAGAGGGCCATTTGACAAAGTGTGAGTGAGTCATTATTCAGGAGAAATGCAAATATTGTAGAACACCCACTGTATGCTTCAAAGTTAAACCTCTCTTTCTATCGGACAGCAGGTCTGTCCTTTCTTTCAGGAGGAGACAGCATTTGCAAGGCTGTTCTCTGAACAAATAACTTAAAAGGTTGTCCTGGAACAAAGGCCAGTTATAGCCTCACTGGTATCTCAATATTATCTTGGCCAAATGCGTTCATTAGTGACAATGTAAAACTGGAAAAGATATCAGCACATTGAATACTGCCATAAACAAGAGTTGTAAAATGTTATGATTAAATTTACTCTTGTCAATAGGATTAGTTTATCGTGTAAATTCAAATGCTTTCATCCAATTAATAAAAACTTTTAAAAATCAATAATAATTTAATTAGATACAGAAATAACATGTGTTAATGCAAACATCCATTCATATAAGGATAATTAAACTGGCATAGGAAGAAAATTTGTATTTTGATAAAGTTTATACAAATTTTATGCAGTCTTTAAGAGTGCGTTTCAAAGTTTTCTATGAATTTATATGCTTTTGGAGCATGTAATATAATTTGTAACTTTCAGTGTGTGATTTGCTAATATATGACTCAAACTGAACTATTATTTTTCTCTCCTCACCTTCCTTGCCTGTTGTTTAAGTGCAAAATGTAGCATACTGCAAGATACAAGGATTCTTGATTAGTCAACCCTTTGCTACTAGTGAACTACAGTGTGTCCCTGGGAGTACAAAGTTACCAAGCTGAGTTTATTATTCCATACCTTTAAAATTCAAATACTCTTAAACAATGACTAAATTTCTAGAGTGTTGTAACAATACATAACAAAATACTTAGATATATCCTAGAAATTATTAAGTAATATAAATTCACAATGCAATACTTCCATTTAGTAAAGTCTTAGTAAATTAAGGTCTAAAAAATGTAAAACCAGGGGCTGGGGATTTAGCTCAGCGGCAAAAAGCGCCTGCCTGGCAAGCGCAAGGTTGTGAGTTTGGTTCCCGGTACTGGAGAAAAACCAAAAAAAAAAAAAAAAACAAAACAAAAAAAACAAAATGTAAAACCTTCTATACCTAAATTTTTACTTTATCTGTAGTTTTACTTTGCTTATTTATTGAATTTTATATATTATCATTATTACATAGTATTTTAGGATGAACAGATTGATTTTTAAGGAGACAGGAAACTCTATTGTCATAGAGATTTTAGTTTACTAAGGTAAACAGACATTAATCAAATAATTATTTAAATTATAACTGCAATTACCTTTAAAATGTAAATTGTATTGAAGCTCCTCGATTGTATGAGTATATGAAAAAATTAATAAATGTTCTTTGTATCTTACTCCAGAATTAATCTTCATCACAGTGCAAGATCTTTCACCTTGTGCATATAGGTGCTATATTTGATCACTGGCAAAGACCCTCAAATCCTCTAAAATTCTTTCTAGCTTTGCTTGATTAAAACTTCCAAGATTTTACATAAACTGGTTTTGGCCCTGCATTTTTGCCATAATATTAGAGTATACTTTCATTGGAATAAACACCATGAATGTGAATAGTATTTTCTGAAGAAGATATTTTGAAGTCCTTCTTCTTGGGAAGAGATATGTTTCCTTTGAGGTATAAGAGGCTGAAAACAAGCTATCATAATCTTTCCTGTTGAATTTATCAGCCAGAACCTCCTCTTCAAATAGGAGTATTAGGGGTGAATGAAGCTTGCTAAAATGCATGGTTAACTACAACACCCTTCCTTTGGGTTATTTGAAAATAGGACAAGCATAACTAGTTCCTGTAACATTAAAAGCAAATATAAAACCAACCAAAATAAGCATAAATTTTAAAATTTATGCTTAATATTCTGAAGCATTTAAATGCAATATCTTCCCCTTAAATCATTAGTAGATAGAAATAAAAGAAAAAGTTACAGTTCTATATATTTATGCTCTTAATAAAAATATACATTACACTGTTTCTGAAACACACAATCTGCACATATTTAGAGTGTGCAAGGCAGCAAAAGATATTTTAAGATGTCATTCCAAATACATTTTAAAAATATTGAGTGCTCCACTTCTCTTGGAAGTTCAAAGTATTTATCTTTATATTAAAGTCTGAGAAGTTCTGCAGTAAAGAAAAGTATTTAACTTTGTTTAACACAAAATATTGCAAATACATTTGATTGTGGGTTTTCATAGCATCTGAGCAGGAAAATAGCACTACTTGGTACATATGGCCTTATTTTCCTCTCCAGTGTCCATTCTCTCCCCTTAATAGAAGGATTCTGACAGAGAAAACAAATCCCTGATAAGCGCTATGTCACTTTCACTAGCTTTGGACTGCTTATCTCTGGACTTCTGCATGAGAGAAAGATACACTTTCCTTGTGTGCTTGATTTAGGCAGTTTTCTGTTAGAGATACCTGAAACTGATCCTAGTATAGCAACCTTGTTGAAAACTGGATAAAAAGGTAAATTTGCTAATCTAGAGATTTTTCCTCAACAGGCTTGTTAAGTGCACTTGTTCTCAATGGCAGTTGCACATTAGATTCGCCTGGAGAATTTCAAATTTACCCTTTTATCTAGATATCATCCAAATCTACTCATTACTTCTGAGAAAGTAGCCTGGCATTGTTATGTTTTTAAGCTCTACTGCTGATTCTAATACCACACTCAAGGGTTAAGAACCACCCTTCCAGTGTTTCCGTTTTCACTCAGCAGCATAGTCTATAAACCACTGTTCTCCTCTATGGTTCCCATTCTTAATGCAAGCTTAAAATTTCATTTTATTCTGTGCTGAAATTTCAAAGACATGACTTTGGGTTCACAATAACAATTAACGCTATCCTTGTTCACAGATGATTTCAGTACAGGTGATTTTAGTGCAAAACTATTTGTTGTGTATTGTGTGTTTCACCCTATAGTTACTTCCTAATTTGTTGGCTGGTAAATAGGATAAATTTTTAGGAAATGGATCTATGTGTAGCCAATTCTGTTTCCACTGGAGTTAAGAAAAAGGAGGAGGGATTGGAAGGAGAAGGTGGGGAAGAGTGAGGAGGAAAAGGGAAGTAGTTTCTTAGTCATGTTCAAATAATGGCAAGAATCAATGAATTAGAAATTATCTAATGTGCTGTTTACCTAACCCACTGCCTTACCTGGTGTTATTCTTAGTATTTTGTACATTATGTTCCTTGTTGGAAATATACATACAATTTTGTCCAAAATATATATAAATGTTATATCAGGACATTAATTGAATCTCTATCCAAAATGTAATTAAGTATCATTTCAAAGACACTCTTTTTAAGTTGATCATTAGGCCAATATTCACAACCTCAGAATTTACAACCTCCAATTTTTCATTTCCACTTTTATTTCCAACCCAAACAATATAGCATTCATTAGCTTTTTTCTATACAGAGAATAAAATTTTCAATTAATCAGTACCAATACAGTTTATGTCGTCAATGGGTATAGATGGAATATGGGCAATATCATTTCTCAGTTGTTGGAGATCACAATATCAAAAATAACTATTTACTGGCTTCTCTTAACTTCATACGAAATGTATGGGCTAAAATATAAGTAAATATTCATTGGCATCATTGCTGGACAGTGCTACAGCCAATTAATAAAGTGACCATGGTCATCCTGGATAACATTGGAGTATATAGTGAGAATACCACATACTATTTTTACTTGTGAAATATACAATGACTTCACTAGACTACTATTTCTACTAGGAATAGCACTCTGAGACTCAATCTTTAATTATTTCTCCATTTGTTTGAAGTATGTAGTAGTTGTTCTATGTCATGACGTTCTAAGTAAATAGAAATCTAAGTATTAAGAAAGCTCACAACTTTGTTACTTACAATATACTAACTTGCTTCGCTAATGTGTGATATATTTGCTTACCATTCTATGTTGTGTCTAGAAATTTTATTTTTTATCCAAAAAGCAACATATCAAAGTCCAAATTTTCTGTATTTGGAAAAAAAGATTATGTTTTCCTCAAAGTAACCATGCTAAAGGTACAGACTACATTTTAAATGTGTGATATTGTTAAACATTTTTTTTTTACAACAAGAATGGGTGGGATATGTAATATATTGTATACTACAAATAATATAAGAAAGTATGTAATAGTCAAATAAGGGAGAGGAAATTGCTCAGGCTTCTGTGAATACTACTATGCTGATTCAGGCCAACAAACACTGATTAAAGAGACAAAGAAAAACATGAAGAGAGATAGAGAATATCTTTGTGGAGGGTCAAGGAACTTCACCAAAATTAAGCCCAGAATTGATTCAAACTGCCAGATTTATTGAGGAACAACAGTGATATTTTGCTGAGCACAGAGGTTTGTTTTAGGTTGGTAAGGCATATTGATCATTTGGCTGAATTACTTTTATCTGATTGTCCCCTAGCGATCTTCCTTGTTTTTCTCCTAAGGTCCATCTCTGCTTAAATTGGCAAAACACTCTGTTTTCAAGATGCTCCTGCTCCTCTGAGTTCGCAGTTTTCCATCCCTTGAATCATCCCAAGCAGACATTGACCCATTGGGTGTTGCAAGGATCTCCAGACTAGTACTAAATTTAGTGCTGTTCCAGGAAGTATTAAGCACAACTCTACAATTACAGCTCCAAGATTACTCCTGTAGTAATAAAACAGTATCAGGATTCATTTTTCTTTCTTCATTCTGAATAATTTCCTTTCTTATTTCAATTGAAGAATTCACTCCACATCCTCAGTTTTCACAGAGAGATTTTTTTTTTCTGACTCTATATCTGATACCACATACTATTTTGGTTTTCAGAAACATTCTTGGTTTTTATGCCAGTGAAGTAGATCAATTTGTTGTTGATAACACAGCCATATAGAAAACATATAAGAATTTAAAATAATTAGTACATTCTTTAGGTAACTAAATAATGTGTTTCATAAAACCAACAGCAATGTGAATTGAAGCATGTTGTTTTATTGAAGAGGCACTTTTTGCTCTTTACATTGCTGTACAAAAATAAAAAAGAAATTCTTCCATACATTTTTAGGTTCATAGCAAATAGTTATAATCAGTCCCACTGGATATGGATGTAATTTGGAAATCCTTTACAATGTAGAATTTAAAGAAACTCAAACACCAATTTCTTCGATGCATAAAATGAGTTACATAATATAATCATCCATGAACTCATAGTCTCTTTGACCTAACAAATGAAGTCACATGGTCAAATGATCTGGTAAATATACTCAGAATGCAAGAAAGTGAAAATAATACAACTAATATGTGTAAATGTTAATATTTGAATTTACAACACATTTTAAATATAACAAAGATTACTGCAACTGTTGACATAACTGAAATTTTCATTATTTAAGCAGTCACTTCTGATGTCCTTTCTAATTTTTTAGTAGAAATGTTCAGTAATAAATGCATATTGAAAATGAAATTATAAATCTTTCAATTTCTAGGAATTTTATACTACCGTTCACTCTGCAGTATTGTGTCAAAGATATTTGTACAACAAACAGCCTTGGAGAATAAAGATAATGTCTTGCTATAAAACAGTGAATGCATTTCTTACTGTACAGGAAAATCAGTGTTTCCCTCTGAGGCACAATTTGGGCAGGTTTGTTAGAAGCCCCTGTAAATAACTGAAGATTTCCACACCTTCAGGTTCTCCAGGTGTGCTTCATACTACCATGTGAAAGATAACCTAAGCCCACTTTTCACATATCAATTTCAAAGTTAAAAAGAGTACTTAATTACAAGTTGAGGGTAATTTACTATACCAGAATCTGACAAAAGAGTAAAGATACATTTAACACATTTCCCACCACTCTACTTCCCTTTGCACTGATTTCACACAATTAATTTGGTAGGTGAAACAGAAATCTTCCTGGTGATGTGAGCAGTCCTCTCCTGATTTCATTCTTACAGGATGCTATCAAAGGAACCCAGCAGGCACAAAGGGGGTGCTTGCCAGATGCGTGAATAACATGAAAATAGCAGGGGCAGATTCTGGGGCTGATAAAAGCTTGTTAAGCATCCCTGAAGTTCTTGAAAACAAACTTCCAGAAGTTCTAAGTCAAAAATCTCTTTGTAAGATTTAGCTGTCATCAAGAAAAAGATATGTGATCAAATTGTTCATTTATCATGTACACAAATGAGGTCATTTTAGTACATTAAATTATTAAAAGCAAAACATAAAAGTGGATTTTGAATGTTGTAAAATTCCACTGGAAATTATTCTTAAATTTTTAGTTCAATAGCATATATACCTTTATTTTTCCTCTTAGGTGTTTTCCCCTTTTATCACCGTTATCTTAAATCTATTTAAAGATAAGCTACTCTTCTGGGAGTGATTACAAAAAGAATAATACTGTGACATTTGTCACTTATTGTAACTAAAAATTCAAATGCATGATACTTTACTTTTTTAACTTTTGAATTCATTTAGAAATATGTCCTATTATATTTAGATCTTAAATTGAAATGTTTCATTAATTCTAGCTCTATTATTAGCTATAGCTTTTAGTATTAGCCATAAGATATGTTATAATATAAGATAAGCTTAATTTGTCAAATACATTTAAATCTCATATTCTTTTCATTTTTTTATATGTAGACTACATAGCTCAATAAGCAGACATTTGATTGGCTTCTTCCATGATTATTTATAAATGCCAATTAAAGTCCCCCAAAGTGATCCTATTTTGTAGAGCTCTCATTGTTAGGCCATCTACTCCCTTCAAAAGAAAAATCAGGTAAGCAGTTCATTCACTTGGTTTTTCTACTTATATTTAATTAACTCACTGTAATTCAATGTTTATTTATTTATTATAAATAAGCCTACTGCTAGGGAGTATACAGTGGTGAATTTAATAAATTTCTTGGCCAATCTCTTGAAGCAATATAATAATAAATACACAGTAAATAAACAAAAATGTTTATATTACCCAGTGGACAAAAAAGGGAAAGGCTTTCATGTTAAATACTATATATTCTAAATTGCCTTCATAAGGCATATTGGGAAAATGTTCATGAACTCAAAAGTTCCATAAACTGCAGGCAACTGCTATCCTATAAGCTTATGGAAAAATATAAAGTCAAAGTGATTTCATGATCTGGAGAAATTATTTATAATTTTACTAGAGGCAGGTATAATTTAGACCTCATTGAGATTCAAAGTCAATTATGCATATTTTTAGATCATGTAAAAGTCTTCATAGAGATTTAAGATATGTAATATATATTTTTACTGTGTATAGGAGCTGTTCAATACATAATTGAGTAAATATTCAAGTAATATATAAAAATGAAATTTTGTTTTTGCTTGGTAGATTATTTAGTCATTAGTTAAAATATGTTTATATGCACACATATAAAGTAATACAATGAATAATTTTCTAAAGTATCTTTCTTTGCTTCTATACCTCATATCACATACCTTTCATACTTTTTTTTTTTCACTTTCCTTATTAAAGATACATCTGATAGATTATGTCTTTACCATCCTGGACAATATGTTTAGGGAAGTTGTAAAATATCTGTTTCTCCATGTGCTTTTGTACTACATGTTTCTGGTAAATGAAATGAACTGTTCTAATATTATCTATATTTCTATGAACAGCTTACATATGTAGATAAATCTATATTTTTCTATTTTATATCCCTAATACATTATAGCAGACATGAATGGAAATTATTTCTGATAAACATTTTCTTCATAAATGACTCATTTTCCTCCAGTACTTTTAAAAATAGAGTATTTTAATGAGAGAAGTATTGTAAACTCTAGATTAGAAAATATTGTTGTTTAATTCTAATGATTAATGTTTTCCTTATAGGGCGGCTCCTTGTGGAATAAAGGACTCTCTGAGAGGAAGAGCGTTGGATTTTGCAGAATGACATATGGAGCACCTACAAGCATGTTGTGATTTCCAGTTCACAGTGCTCATTTATTCTAACCAGAAAGAAGAGTACAGGACAGGAAAATGCCACATTTTCTGGGAGAATTTTACTTTCGTTACTGCACATACATTACATTATATTCCTATTTTCCTTTCTGCTAAATTCGCCTTTTAACTTCATTTTCCAATGCCCAGCTTAAATTTTTTATTATATTATCCAGTTCTTCATTGAACTATGGTCCCTACCGGGCTTCTGCAGATGTTCCTCTTTGGTAAATTCATTTGGCCTGGCCTAGATTTGCTCCTCAATCCCAAAGTCGCTGCCATCTTGAATTCAGCACTTTCTGACTCCAGGGTTTGTTTAGCAGTTGAGTAAATTCCTGCTGTGTGGCGAGTGGCTATGTTTGTGGTCCTCCTCTCGGCTTCCTTCTCTCTCCCCTCCCCTTTCCTTCCCTCCTCCTTTCTCTTTATTCCCCCAGGCAGGTCTTCCTTGAGGGCAGTTCATTACAACCTCCTTACTTCTTCGCTCTTTTCTGTTTGCTCAGGCGCTTTGCTACTTGGTTCCTCTCTGCTGAATGAAGACATTTATTTGTGCCAAGACAGACTTTATCCTTTCTGCAACATTGCAACCTTGAGCAGGCCAATAGCACAGCAGAAAAATAACCCGAGCATGCATAAAAATACACAAAGCAGAACCCCTCAGGGGTAGGCAATCAATTTCAGTTTCAATCAGTAAAACATTTAGTGCGGCCAATGACTCTGGGCTCCTCTGATTAGGCATATTCCTATCCTTGGGGTTGCTGAAATCAGATATTTAGAGTGTTCCATCTTGTAAAGAAGGACACATAAAACCTCTTCATATTTAGACTATGCTTCAGGTATGGCTGTGGTCAAGTATGTTTACCTATTACACTCTTAGATGGTTCATTCCCAGTTTCATTTTATAACAAAATTATGAAAAATTCCTTAGAGAAAAGGTGATAAGATGTATACTCAGAATGAGTTGATACCACTGTAGGTAAATGTAATATTTGGTTTCCTTAGTTTATGTGGGTTAGATTAGTATAAAAATTGTTTTTTACCAACTACTAAAAAGGAGAATCATTTTAATAAGGGAAACTTCTCAGGGCATATATAATTTGTGCAAGATTATATGCCTAATAGAAAAAGCATTAGCAGACCATCACATCAAAGATTTTGTTTTGAAATCTTTAACATATATCAGATATATAATAAATGTGTAGTAATGTCATTCTTTTTTTTTTTTACTCTTGCTAAGGAAATAACTTTCAATGTTTTAAAATAGGAGACTTGTTTATGGCAGTTGAAACTGAATTTTTGGATTAAAGGTCTACAAGTGTCTATTCAATTCTGAATGTACTAGCATACAGTCAAGTGTTTCTGACACTGGACACATTTTTTGTTGAACACAAAAATATTGTGGTTAAAAAATGAACATTATAGTCACATAAAACATAAAGTAAAAATTTTTACAGAAGTCCATAAAGGATGTCATGTAGCTAAGATAAGAAAGATTTGAAAGTAAATAATTGACTAAAGTAGAGAGGATCTTTCTTTTTAGTAAACAAGTCTTTAAAATCTGAGCAGCTACTTGAGGGCAATTTATTTAGAAATTGTAATGAGTTATTTAAAAAAATGAATTAGAACATATACCAGAAAATCTGTAAAATAGACACAAAATCTTACCTCATCACTGATTTTCTTCACTCATTGACATTAGTTTTGTAAATTTTTTGTAAATTTTATATTTATAAATGCAAAATATTGGAAAGAATTAGGGAAAATAATGCATTGTGTTTTTATAAGAAGTGTTCTCAGGCTGGGGAGATAGCTCAGCAGCATAAGTGCCTGCTTGGCAAGTGCGAAGTCCTGAGTTAGATTCCCACTACAAAAAAAAAAAAAAAAGTGTTCTATAATAATTATTGAGTTTCTCATATGAATAATTTAAAATTTTTATTTTGAGGAATACATGAAATCTGTATTCTTTAGACAATATACGTATCCAAAATATTCTAATACATGTTAAATGTAGTGTTACAGCTTTTGTATATGCATAAGCTGCGTTATGTGTAATGTATAATTTTACAGCTTTTGTGTATTTCTCCTCTGTGCTTCTGCTCAGCAATACCAACCTACTTTGGAGCTGGTTGATTATGGACTGAAACCTCTACCAACTGTCAAGGGGGGGAATCTATTCTGTTTTCTGTACTACTTGATATTATCTCTGCCCACACAAGTTGCTATTTACAAGCTTTCTCTCTTGGACACTCTTTAATAATATAGTAATTAAATTCTATTCTTTTTTTTTTCTTTTAGTGCAACTATTATTTTAAAAAGGTCGTAGATGCATCTAGAATTAATTGTTAGAATATCTTGTTACATGGAAGATTACTATCCATTCTAAAATATTCCACATATAAGGGCATCCTTCCTGTACAAATGTGCTATTTGATGTAAATAATAAAATACCTTCTGAGAAATCAGTGTAAAAACATTATCCTGAAAACAATAAATGGCTCTATTTTTATTAAAATATTGAATAAATTCCAGTTCATTACCTAGAATGCTTCTCAGAGAAATTCCAACTCATGGATATGGTCCCAAGTATATATTTAGTAGATGCAAACTTCAAATCGCAGTAAGAATTTGGTTAGTGAACATAATTCATTCCAGAAACAAGTTTGCAATCCAAAGCGCTGCACATGGTGCATCTTTATTTGACTTATTTCCCCTTCTCCTTCTCTCCCCTCATTCATGCTCTCTTGGACCCCTCCCCAGTATGTGGTGCTGGGATAAAAAGTATGCAATTACTAAATCAATCCACTAATTGGTTTGGCGTAGATCTGGCTAGGATTAAGGGTGTGAGTGCTACACACGCCCTAGGGTGGGGAGGTTGCATACAATATAAGGGACAGAAAGAGGGTAATGTGCTTTGACCTGCCTGCTTTCTCTGGACTATTTCTCCTCTGTGATTCTGCTAAGCAACACTGACCTACTTTGGAGCTGGCTGATTATGGACTGAAACCTCTACCAACTGTCAGCCAAAGTAAAACTTTTCTTCTTTAACTTTTGGGTGTCCAGTATTTTGTCTCAGCAATGGAAACGTAACTAAAACAGAGTGTAATGGTTACAAGCACCAGAATCTTGACTGCCACTGTAAGTTGAGGCCCAAATCACTTAAAGTTTTAGTAGAAATGATGAACAATGAGAAGAAATTTATTAATAGGTTTGTTGATAAGTTTTTACATTTTATGTACAGCCCCCCATATAAACTGAACAGTTTATTTTACATCTGTGCTCAGAACTAACATGTGATATACATATCTGAAATGACTTCCATTCCTACATTCTTTTTGAAGTAGAAACTATTTATTATTCTGGTCTGAATTTAGGAAAGAGTAGGACAATTTTTGGGTTGAATGCACACCAAAACTTTTTTGCAGAAAGTGCAAAATTACTGACAAAATCCAATACTGAATACTTTTCCCAAATGGAGGCATCATAGATTTTGGTGTTCAATGATTTTATACTTACAGGGCTTGCATATGTTCTTCTCTTGTATGATATGCTTGGCTTAAGAATTCCATTTATTTAGGTATGCTTACATGTTAGGAAAGTGGAACATGCCTAAAATTCATCATCATGTATTTTCCTGACAGTGAAGAAAGATAAATGCAAGGTTTTTATATATTTAAAAAATGCTTTTGACTTTTTGTAATTTTCAAAATGCTACAAGCATTCTATCTCTGGAAACATTCAGTATGACATATCCCAAAACACGAAAACAACATGTACTGCATACATGACACACAACGTCACATAAGCTAAACAAGCATGTAAGATTTGAAGTCACAACCCAAATTTGCAAAACTGTACTCCATTTTACTGGAGTTAAGCTGAGCCAAACAGTTATAATTAAATACACTAATCACTATTGGCTGCTGTTTAGAGTTAAATGAAGAGAAGCTCAGCTCCTTCTGTTCTAACCCATACCTGTTCAGTATTACAGGCAAACTGAACTAACAGCAATTCCTCACAACTGAATGGGTTCAGCTAGCGGTTCAAGCCAACTCTCGTGGATTATAACCTGCTACTTACTGACAGACTATTCATTGACTAAATCTTGTCCTCTATACACTTTTTGTTTATTTTAAAGAATATAGTAGAGAAAAAAGAACAATAGCAAAATACAAACAAAACAAAGCAAGGACATTAAAAATGCTATGGGGTTTCAAACCAAATGATAGGGATTAACAGATTATATCACATACTGTCATCTTCAATGAAGTTGCTCAGATTACCAGATGTAAGAATAGAAGATTGATCAAATCATTAAAGGTAATAAGAAAACAATAATTTAAAAGAACATTAGAAACAATACATAGTGTCATTAAGCAGGGTTGTAGGGATTCACCAATTGTTGTTATCCTACAAATTGTCATCTTCGCATAAATTGCTCAGATTACCAAATATAAGCATGAAAAATTGGTCAAAATATAAAAATATTTTAATCATTAACTGTTCTCCTCAATGAACCATCAGACATCAGCAGTACAGTTATGCCACTGATTATATATATATATTATATATATATTTAGTATATATATATATATGATGCCTTAGCACTTTCTTTTCTTTCCTCTTTTTTTTGTTTTTTGGTTTTTTGTTGTTGTTGTTTTTCTCCAGTACCGGGAATCGGACTCACCACCTAGCGCTTGCCAGGCATGTGCTGTGCCGCTGAGCTGAATCCCAAGCCCCTTTTCTTTCTCTCTTTAAGTACCTTACCCTAGCTGCCTATCGAGATATTTCTCAGTTCTTTTGGTGTATATTCTCTTTTGTGCCAGTATAAAAGTAATCTTATGTTCAATGTAGATGTGTCTCCAATGGCAATTTTTTGGAGGACTTTCAAAGAACTTCTGGTCTCGGTTTGGCTCAGTGCTATAAATTCAATAGGGTTTATTCCTGAGACCGTAAACCTTCCTAAAGACAACTTGCACACAAGTTTATGCAGAACCAAAGCTTTCCATGTGTCCTCGGTATCTTCAAAGTTGACCTCATTTAATTTACTTCATGAATAAACCCCCAGGATTTTTGTTGTTGCTGTTATATGATCAGATCCATATTAATTATTTTTCAAACTAAATGCCTATAGGAACACTGGTCAGCTCCTATTTCATCTGAACTGTATTAGCTGCGTTGTTTTGTCTATTAGATATTTCCTACATCAGCAGACAGGTAAGCCTCCAGTATACCAATGTTCTGAATTCATCTAAAGCAATACCTAGTAAAGGAGTTCCTCTCACTTTGGTATAATTTGCATAAAAAGCCTGAGAAATATTATAAATATCTATAAAGTTTTTAGCATCTTCACCGTGTATGAGAAATTAGCTTTGAGAGAAATGTGTTGTCCACGTAGTTCTACTGGCCTGGAGTATGCTGATTTCTGAACTAAGACAGTCTCAAATAACACTTCACTTTTGGCTGTCCATTAATTTCTTACAGAATTTTTCATTTCATAAACTGGCATTTCATTCACACAGAAATCTACAAGTGCTGATTTTTACAAATAAATTCTGTTCCAGGGGGGTTGTTTGTGAGCCTGATTCCTTGGTAATCTGTCTGTGGGTCTAATACAGCACAATTAAGAAGTTTCACAACTTGAATGTTCATAAGTCAGGGACTCGTTGTACATGAGGGCATTCTTGAGTTCATCTTTCAAACTATACAATATCAGGAGCAATTGTACATTCCTAGGAATTTCAAAAATGCTGCCACAACTGTAACATAATTTTGTCTATAAGGACTAACTGGTACCACACTTTTCCAAGTTCCACAAAAATATTAAAAATAGAATAAAATTGTTCTTATGTTCTGGATAAGGAGTATCATTGTCTCATCTGACAGGGTCCAAAGAGGTACCCCTAAGATAAGGAACTTAAACCAGCCCTATATGCAGAAAAATTCTGCTGACTGCTATTTTGGAAAAAGAACTTTTGCCACTGAAGAGAAAAAGCTATAATGGGATTTATTAGGCAAAGTTGTAAATTACATCCTCAAAGAAATGGAGTGCGGACCCGAGAGAGAGAGAGAGAGAGAGAGAGAGAGAGAGAGAGAGAGAGAGAGAGAGAGAGAAACAGAGAGAGAGAAAGACACAGAGACACAGAGAGAGAGATAAAGAGAGAGCTTTGTAATCAGGAAGTAGGTACTTTTTGGGGGTCTTGAAATTCTCTTGTCCATCTGGCTGTGTTAGACTGGACACTATTTACATGTGTTTGAAGTGGAGGTATGCTATCACAAGTATTGCTTTTGCCTTGAAGATGGAAGTCTGTGGAAGGAAGTGCAATTTCTAGGTAAAAAGCACAACCTAGAGCCTAATTTATAGCATTATTATGTCATTAGGAACCCTAGGAATTGGTTTTTTTAGTGAGTTTCTTAGAAGGAGAAAAGGCTTGAGTAAGTTGTGTGTCCTGAAGTTGCAGCTTTTCTTAAAGCTAAAATTTTAAAATTTTGATTTCCCTCCTCTCATTATTACCTATCTTTATTATTTCTTCTATCCTCCCTCACTTGATTTGTGCTCTCTAGAGAAGGAAACAAAGCAAACATTGAAATCACGATAATTTTCTTCAAGAAGACACTTTAAAGAATACATGGATTGCTGTGTGAGGGCAAGCACAAGGTCGCATTGAATCCATTGAGTTACAAACACACACATCAGAGTGTAGTGAGGTGGCAGGAGAGTGAAGTGTTGTGGGACAATTAGAGAGGAAAGGAAGACTCAGAAATCAAACTCATGATATTAAACTTATAGGCGTCCACTTCAGGGGAAGATATTGTGATTTACACACACTGAGAGAGAATTCATTGCCCCAAAGAAAAATACAACTCCAGGGCAACATAAGTAAAACAGTGCCCTATATTCACAACTGCTCAAGATTGGGGTGAGTCACCTAATACAGACTACTGTAAATATATGAGGAAAATATTTACAGTACATTTGTGGCCTGGCAAGTGCAAGATCCTGAGTTCAACTCCCAGAAAAAAAATGTTTGCACCTTAGCAATAGAGCTCAATTTAATCTTAGAACACTGATGGCAAGCCATGTAGAGATGGAGTGCCCAAAGAGCAAACCCAAATCCACTTATTTACCACAAAGTGCCAACATTGCATTTAAACTTGAATAATGAGGTTTTAGTTGAGAGAATAAACAATATATACATCAACAGAAAAGTAAAAATTACAGTTTTAACTGCCTCCTGCCCTACAACAAAGGTAAAATACCAGCCCATTCCCCAAATAAGTTTGAAGATCAGGGTGATTGGAGAGTTAATTAACTACATAATTTTAGAAAATAAAGTGCATCACAATTACAAATTATACTTTCAACCTTGCTTTGTTTAGAGGAAATGCTTTCAGTACTTCCTGAAACTGATGTTGGCTTTTAGTATGAGTATAGCAGTGAGTTAGTCAAAATGGGTTTTCTAAGATTGAGATAAGGACCTTCCATACCTGTTTCTGTTATTTTTTTAAAATCATAACTGAATGTTGGTTTTTGTCAAAGGCTTTATTTTTCTTCCTCTACTGAGAAGATCATGTGGTTTTTGTCCCTGCTTTTATTTATGCAACCTTTTATGTTTATTGATTATATGTATTGAACTATCTCTGTGTCCATGGGATGAAGTCAGATGGGTCATGACGTTTTTAATGAATTGTTGCATTCTGCTTACTAGACTCTTGTTAAGGCTAATTTCACTGAGTTTCAATATATTGGCCCATAGTTTTCTTTTTGCTTAAGACTTTGTCTTGGTTTTGTACCAGAGAAATGTTAGCTCCCAAGAATGACTCTGGGGAGCTCCTTCCTTTTTAATTTTGTGGACAAATTTGAAGAGTATTGGCGTTAAATCTTTTCTGAAGTTCTGACAGAATTTTGTGATGAATCCGTTGGGTCCTGGGTTTTTCTTAGTTGGTAGAGCTATTGTTACCATCTCTGTTTCATTACCTGTTGTTCATCTTTTCAGGACTGGATTTTCTTGGTTCAATATTGGTACTTCATACATCTAGCAAGAAATGTCTTTATTCCTTTAGGTTTGCAAATTTATTGGAATATAAGTTTTTGAAGTTGTTTCTTGTAATCCTCTTTTCTTTGGTGGTGTCCACTATGTTTTTGTTTTTTCAATTCTAATTGCATTCATACATTTCTTTCTTTGTTTTAAAACAGATTTGGCTAAGCGTTTACCATTTTAAAGAACTAACTTTTCATTTCTTCCTTGTATTTTTTGTTCTCAGTTTCATTAATTTTCTCTTTGATCTTTTTTTTAACAGTAGAAAGAATTTATTGAGAGAAAGAAAGGTTCAGAAAGAGGGTTGCCCCTCCTCTCTGATCTATATAATTGCTTTACTTCTATTAATTTTAGATTTGTACTGTTCTTTTTTTTCTTCTTAGGGCCTTAAGATACACGATTAGGTTTTTTATTTGGGATAATTCTTTTAATGAGTGGATGCACAATATTAATCTTTTCCCATAGGATTGTTTTCATTGTGGTTCTATTGTCATTTGAAAGTAGGAACTTTGTAATTTCTTTCCTGATGTTTCCTGAGATGGAGTGATCATTCAAAATGCATTATTCAGTCACCAAGTGTTTGCATAGTTTCTATAATTTCTTTTACTGCCAATTTTAAACTTTATTCCTCTGTGATCCTATAATATGCATTGGGTTATTTCATTCTTCTTGTATTTAATTATGCCTTATTGCTTATACATGGTCTATTTTGGAAAAAAATTGTGTGCTCTTGAGAAAAACGCATATTGTACGTTCATTTTTTCACTGATCAAAATATCTACTGTTTTTTAAGAGCAAGTTCATTTAACAACACCAGGAATGGAACTATTCAGATTGTTAAGCACTGTGTGATAATATTCAATACATCTTCTTCAGCTCTGCTTTCGGTTTTTGTCAGAAAAAATATTAATCACTATATTTTACTTTTGCTATTTGATTCAAAGAGTACAACTAATTTCTCTCATAAATAACATGTTATTTCTCATATTCTCAAGCTCAGTTCAGAAGCTGCTTCTTTCACCAAATGTTTATTGATTTCCAGTTTAATAATGAACCCTATTTTGCCTCTTTATGTCGAAGACACTTATGCTTAAATATGGATATGGTCTGTGTTAGATTTCTTTTACTGAAAAAAAAAATACCTTAAGAAATAAACTTACACAGACATGAGTTTTACCTCAGCTCACAGTTTCAGGGGGTTCCGTCCATGACATCCTGGCCCTGTTGCTCTGGGACTGTGAGGCATAGTGCATCTCAGCAGGAACATACAGTACAGAAGATCTGTGTCTTCTCATGGTAGCCACGAAGCAAAGAGTACGAAATGAAGTGGCTAGAGTCCTAATATCCTTTTCAAAGACATATACCCAATAATCTAACTTTCTTCCACTAGCCTCAGACTCGTAAATGTTTCACACCTCCCAGGAGTAGCAATGACTGACAAAAAATCCTTTAACCCCAGGCCTTTGTGAGATGTTTCAGATCCAAGCATTAGGAGTTTTTCACATTTATCTGACATAAAAATTGTTTCTAGTAAAGTAGCCCTACTTTTTCTTTGTAGAACAACACACATATATTTCCATCAATTTACATGTGTGCATTTATGTGTTAAAGGATGTTTTAATAATGCAGTAGCTAATTGTTTTAAAGTGACAAGTTTTAAAACTGCATTGTATTACCAATAATGTAAGACTTAGTAATACATTTAAAGTCATTTGCATTATGCTATATAGATTCTGAAAGAATAGTAACAAAAATATGAAAATTTCTCTATAGTCTTCATATTCATGAAAAGTTTATTTCCTTAGAAAGGAAATTAACATATACAAACTTTATACTTATTTCCAGTGAATGTAAATATTAATATAATTTGTCCTTAGAGTAATCTGTCCTTTTTAAATCCAACTTAAATATTAATGCTTTATTTATTAGTATTCAAAATATTTGTTAACTGAGCCTGTTGAAAAAGTGTAACTACAAATTAAAAACATTTGCATTTTTCCTGGAATTTATTTTATATTGCATAGGAGTCTAGACCTTTGCTCATTGGAAATGAGTTAAAATTTTCACCTCACATTTTATTTTTTTGGTTCTCTAGCTCTGCACTTGCCTCATTCCTACATATTTGACATCTCATTTAAAATAGAAAGTGTTGTCTTCTCTATTGTAGCGTATTTCTGTTTATTAATATGTCATAATAAAGGGACACTGGGGGAGATGCACTATATATTGCAAAGAGCACTGGGGAAACCCTAAAGAAAATGGTTACCTGGTAAACGAATAAGGCAAAGAAAGAGGAAGCATTAGGATGCTCACTGAGAAAAGAAGGGGAGAATAAAACAGCTGCAGAGGGTCCCTTCACAGTACTCACCTTTGTTCATGCTCCAATTCCTGTGCTTTTGTGTCCTCCTCAGAGGGTTGGTAGAGAGACAAGAGTCTCTATGTAGGGATGAATGAGGTTGAACTTGCAGAGGTGAAGTCAAGAACACACACACAAAAGCAGCACCTGTGCAGGGGAGCAGCATCAGTGCCTGTGAAGCTGTTAAAAGGAAAATCTTGTCCTTTTCCAACATTCAACTTATAGTAAACTGCAATTCACCAAGGGCCAGGATCTTACTATGAAAACAAATGCACCTCAAGCACTTGATTTCAAGAAATAAAGTGCCATGCATTGTAGATGCAAGAAACTCAAGTAGGAGTAAAGGCTTGAGCAATCTTTCATTCTTACATCTGGTAATCTGAGCAATGTAGTTGAGGATAGGGATATGTAATGTAACAACCACTGTTGATTCATATTATTTTGTGTTGAGACTCTGTATCACTTTGAATGTTCTTGCTCTGATTTGTTTATTTTCATTATACTGGTGTGCTCCTACTGTTCTATTTCTTTATTTGTTTGTTTCTCATTTACTACTCTCTTTAAAATAAAAATAAAGAAACTCAAGTAACTACAGTTCCTAAGGGTTCACATCTGGTGAAATTTTATGTGTGATAATAATATTTTTATTAGTTAAATGTGCTAAGCACTTCATTGCCAAAATATTTGTCTGGAATTTTAGATAAGTTTATCAGTAGTTTAGTAGGTATTTTGCCACTACTCCATAAATTACTGTACTAGAGAAAATTATTATTAAACCATGCATGCATTATAGGATTGAATTTCAATTATAGGGACTGAAAATATATTATTACACTAAATTATTGTTCTTAGATCATAGTTTTTCAACATATTCACCATTACATACATTGAAAACAAATCTGGTGTCTTTGAATATTTCTGTAGCTATAGCAAAGTATAATAATAATTGAGCAAAGAATTGAAGCTAACAATAATAATTATTGTAGAATTTCCAAATTTGGTTTGCTGCTGCTAGCAGATTCTAAAGGTCTTTTATTTTCCATTGTTTTCTTTCATTTCTTAGGAAAATAATTTCACCTGCTGCCACTTGGCAGCAAGTATGATCTCTGGAAAGATTCCAAGGGTAGCAAGAGCAACAATGACAAATTATCTTAGAGAAAAATAAGTGACAGCTAATTAACATCTCTGATTTTTTGTAACTCTAAGACTAAACATACACAAACAATTAAAGAAAACAAACTAATAGAAGGCAAAACTATTAACTTATTAGTGAGAATGAATTACAAGCAAAATAAATCTTTTATAATGAAAACATAAGATATTTAAAAATACATCTTCAGGAGCTATCAGGCTGTTGATGACATTAAGGAATAAGATGTTAACCCAGAAAGCAATTACCATTTCTCTAATTGCAATGGCACATGCTTGGAGAGTATGTTAGTGCCAACATTTACAATACAAAACATTTTCTCTTCAAAGCCTATAAGTTTACAATGGAAGTAAACTATACACATCCCACATTGGGATGCTTTTTCGGTACTGATTGCAAATACACTTCTATAATTTTGCCCACAGTGCTTCATATTAAAATATATAAAACTGGGGCTGGGGATTTAGCTCAGCGGCAAAAGCGCTTGCCTGGCAAGCACAAGGTCGTGAGTTCGGTTCCTGGTACCGGAGAAAAACCGAAAAAAAAAAACCAAAAAAATAAAAAAAATAAAATATATAAAACTGAATTGAATCTAGAAATAAGACAATCCAATAATATGCAACTGAGTCTCTTCAAATATCAGTGTTCTTTAGCATATTACGAGGAATGTAGTGCACAGACTTTGGATTGCATGTCTGACCTATTGAAACTATATATTATTGATATGAAAAGGATGAACTAATACGATAATTTGAAAATTGCTATTACATCAGTAAATTTCTCACTCCAAAATATGTTTCTCTTTTCCTACTACATTTTACCACCAATTTTTGCAAATTGTTGAAGATAATTTTTATTATTACTTATGTTTAATTTTGCTTGAAAAGCTATTTTGATAAAAAGAAGGAGTGGCCTTTGTCTGCCTAGTGAGACATCTAGCATGAAAAGCAATTTTCAGTCTTTCACGTTAAAGAAAACAAAAAGACTGAACCAAGGGACTTGACAAGGATAAGGTAATTAGAATGATTTTGGCAAGTTTACTATATACGCAGATGATGTTGTGAATTTCACATGCAGCCTCATTTAAAGCCACATAAAAATCTTTACCATTAATAGAAATAAAAATGAAATCATATGAGTTCTTTACACTAAGAATACACAAAATACCTTGATTTTTTTCAATCATATTAAAAAAAAAGGTAAGTATAGACATGAAATACAATTTGGTGATGGTATTGTGTATTATAATTTTTCTCTATCTTCTTTGCATTTTCTTAATGTTATTCAAATTGTTACATGTTATTTCTTTCAACAGATAATTGATGTATTTCTCATAATGTTTAATTTGACCAAATATCTGAAAATTTAAAAGGCTAATTTTAGGAATAAATTGAACGATTAAATTGAATACTATATATATTATATGTGAAATAAATCCTTCACTGAAAGTTAGTGCTTTGAGCCCAGTGTAGCATTTTAGGCTTATATGACCTTTTGACTTGTTTAAATTGTCTTTGCTAAGAACTCTGTAAAGATGATGTGATGTACCAGAAAAAAACAAAATAATTGAATCAGAATAGAAATTTGATTGTCTCAAAGTCAGAATTTCAAATATTAAAAATGAGCAATTACTTATGTTTATTCAAGATAAGTAAAATAAAACGTATAAATGCCTATTGTATATTAAAGTAGTAAGATTTTATGGTTATATTTTCAAAAATTTATTTATTACTCTGAGTAATTGTCTATGTACTATAGTTTATATTTATATAAAACTGTAAAAAATTAAACTAATTATTGCTTTCAAGTTTTTATAACCAGTATCTATGACACAAAAATTAAGAAATTTTCTGTTAAAACTACACCACTGTGTTCAACATTGAGAAAGTAAATTTATATCAATTGTGTCAGTTCTGTTTTTTATAAAAAATTGTTGACATAAAGAAAAAAAATTGTCATGTTTTTTTGTCACAAAATTGTCATGTTTTACCCATTTCATGACTATAATAAATATTTTATCAAAATGTTGGAAGCTGCAGCATAGTAAGTATATCAACAAACAGTTGCAAATTTGCCAAATCAGTAGCCATTGATTCACCATTACCTTGAATAATTTAAACTGGGTCAATATTTCAACAGAGTATGGAAATTTATTTACTTGTATTGAATATATTCAGTAGCGTGAATATAAAGCTAGTAATAATCAAAGTGAGTAATTTAAAAATAAAAAATAATCAAATTAATCTTTGATTTGAAAGGATAAGATGAATAAAAATAAAATAACATTATAACACTTTGTAAAGAAAATATTTTAATAGTTATTCATTCAATATTCCTGATGGCTGTTGTGCAAACAATAGTGTTTATAAAAAAACCAGGATTCTCATGAAGCATCATAACTGCTTGACCATTTCCTACTATAAGATGAATATTATTCATGAAAAATATTCATGGACTAATATTAGTATTTTTAAGAATTAAATTGATTCACATATACATTTGAACACTTATAATGCTCTTAATAGAAATCTGTCATGTTTTTATACTTGGTGCATAGTTGTGACATATAAGAAGTATAGTTGTATTTTTTGTTTATGTTTTTCAAACTATTCCTTTTCCCTAATTGCTTTACACATTCAAAACAGTCTTTATTTTACATTCCCCTACCAACTTGTGTGATCAATGAATATATTACATTTCCCTTAGCCCCAATCTTATTTAAATTTATTATAGCTAGATCCTAAATTTGTCATACACTGTTTTGCCAGGTAGCACCATAGGCTGGTCAGCTAGGAAAATTACCTTCAGTGATCTCTTGGAAAGCACTCAACAATGTCCCGTGATTATTAGTAAGTATTTGCACCTTATGTAGTAGTCAGAAACTCCAGAGCAGGGGTAGGTATAAATCCAAAGAAATTCCTGTGAAAGCATATCTGTTTTTCATATGGTGGAATTTGCAGCACCTACAACAGTAACTAGCATTTGATAGTAGCTCAATACAATTTCTTGAAATGGAAAGAACAAATAAATGATTCCCAAGAAACTTCAAAGAAAACTTCAATTATAATTGGTTTTCTAGTCTTATGGAAGTAGCCCGAATGGCTGGTGAAACTTCCAGTGCCTGTTTCTTCCAATTACTAATTAGGTATTTGTGGTAGATGCAATGAAGGGGGCACATATTAACTAACTATAGTTGCAGGACAGGGCTGGCTACAGAGAGATGTTAGGGCTGAGAAGAGGCATAAACACTGTGGTGAAACACTGCCATAATTAAGGGTTATTATTGCTTGTGTGGGAACCTTTGGAGACTTAAAACAAGAGCAAATGCACTTCCACATTATCAGCAGCTATGTTAGATAGAAATTAATCTACAGCCCGAGAGGGACTGGGCTGTCAAAGAAGCTAGAGAAAAACAAAGACATCAGAATTACGGCTGGAGGTGCATCTGAAGAAGGCAAGGCTTTGAGATAAAGTCACAATGGCCACACGTGCATATTTCCCTAAGGAATAAGCAGAACATGAGACTATACTGTAAATAGTACCACACAGTCCATTAAATCCAGTTCTTCATCAGACACCCAGGTGGGTGGCAAGAATACCTGGACCCACCCCTTCTCAAAAATATTCCTCTTTTACAAGTCATAAATAAGCCAGGGTTAGTGATGCTGTGTACCGTTGTTATGTGCCCTATTTGTAAGCTTATTGGTTGATTACAGTTTGGCCCACATTGTGCCCACCTTTTGACTTTACTGTATAAATTACCTCTAACAATGGGCACTGTTGGCATCCCACTGGGGGTCCCCCATCTCTCAGGAACTATCTGTAAATAACCCTTTCCTACTTTTAACCTCCTTTTCTCTTTTTATTTAATTCTTCTATTTCAGGGGACAGGAACTCGAAACATAGGACATGAAGCAATTTTGCAGTTATATTTCTCCTATGTCAACATGAGTATTCTAAAAAGACTACTTTAACTTCTTCTCAACATTGTAAGTCCTATCCTAAACTTGGAAATAATAGTACTTCTAGAGTAACTAGAATAGTAACTTCTAGAGTAACGTGTGAAACAGAAATCAACAAAAGGCCTGGCAATGAGAAAAGCTACCCAAATCTACCCAAAGCTACCCAAAAAAAGCTACCCAAATTCCTAGCTGATTCACAGATGACATACATTATAGGTCAACTCATTCCTACTTTAAAATTGTTTACCACCTTACAAAATTGTCTGTCTTAATAACATCATATTTTTCCTGGTGGCAAACACGTGGACCTAGGTGTGATCATCCACAAAATGCAGACCACTGCCTTTCAGAAGATATCATGACCAGGCTGATCACATGTACTATTTCATGAACTTTTGTCTTATAAATTTTTCCCTGTTGAAGTGTTAAGAGGCTCTAAACTAGACAAGATAATACTGGGAAGGTGAAAAGGGATCTCCGATGTGACAAAACTTTAATGCACTTTTTTTTCTCCTTAATAAATAAAGTTGACCCTTAAATTACTTGTGCTGTGGAAGAGGAAAAGCAAGTTCTGGATAATACCCTTTTTATCATGGTGGCACTAAAACACAGGCCGCCTGAGTCTTCTACTACTTCAGATTCTGAAAGTATATTTTTCTAAACTTAATTTCTTTAAAAATTGTGACAGATTTTCCTAGTTGCCCCCTCTTCTAACATTATTTTGAAATACATTGTAGTGCAGTAAAATGAGCTGTCTTTATTTTTATATTTATACATTTATATTATATGAGTAAATATGTAGAAATAAGTGAAGTTAAAGATATTAAATTAACAATAAAAAATGGTGTTACACATGTTCAACAGACACTACAGTTTGACAATAGTTAGTATGTGGTGTAAAGCAGTATAGAGCCAAGATATATCAAAAGGAAGAGGGTGACACCTCAAAGTTTAATATAATATATTATATTATGGTCTTTTTCCAATGAGACATAGGCATAATTGACACAAATTATTTGTTTAAATTAGTTATTATTACTTTTTAAGTTTTTTTCTCTGTTCCATGGCTCTTCCATAGTTTTTAAACTAATATATATTTTGAAAATAATGGCAGTAGTATAAAACAGAGAAAAAGATTGCAAGTGACTTTTTCACTTCAAATTTAATTTCAGTTTTGATTTGGAAATGATAAATAAACATCTTTTATAGTAAATCATTTTTAAAGCTTGTTATGGACCTGAAAATATCAAATTACTAGAGGAAAACATAAATGTAGTACATCAGGATACTGAAATTTGCACATTTTTTGGAGAAGACCCTAAATTGCAAGAATCAAGAGCAAAATAGACAGAAATAACAAAGATAGGATTACATTCAATTAAAACAAAAACTTCTGCACAGTGAAATGTCATTGTGATGAAAGGTCAACCTATAAAATGAGAATACTTAAAAACTGTACATTTCACATGGGGTGGATATACAGAACATAGTATCCCAAAATATAAACAGCCAAACAAAAGTTTACACAGACATTCATCACCTCCCTATATAAGAGTGATTCATATATATGTATATATGACCAAAGATAACAAATGCTAGCCTGGCATGGTGGTGTATTCCTGTAAACTCACCGCTCTGGGAGGTTAGGTCAGGTGCATTCCAAGTTTGATCTCAGTCAGGTAAATGTAGTGATATCTTGTCCACAAGAGGGGGAGGGTAGTTTTAGAGGGCTGAGAGTGAAGGTGAGTGCTAAACCCTGGGTTCAAACTCCAGAAGCACATTCCTGCTTCCCTGCAAGGTTAGATAAGCAGATTACTTTCAGTTTCAGTGACACAAGAATTTAAAATGAGTGACACTATTTTCATTTTTAGTCAGGTCTATTGGGGCCCAGTACAGAGCCTGCTGCAACACAATAACTTGTTAGCCTATTAACACTTTGGATAGTTTTTCACAAATCATGACACATTAATATGTTGAGATAAAAGGTGTCATCGTACATTTTGGGGGACGGATTTACACTATATAACATGCTATTTTATTTTGTCACTTTGTATGTAGAGATGTTTTGCAATGAAATAGTCAATTTATTAAAGATTATTTAATCATACTTCTTTGATGACTACACAGAACAGTAAGGTATGGGAATCTTTCACCAAAACCCGCATGAATTTTGAAAGCAGGCTGGAAAGAGAATACAAAAACATCATTCAAACTGTCAGCCAAACACCTGTGGTACTAATAAGTAAAGGAAAATTTGATGTACAGTACATCTGCATTCCTTTTTCCGATCATAACTCATTAGAGTTATCATCTGTTGACACTAAAAGCTAGTTCTATAAACTATGATGGATGCAACTGAAATAAAGTACTAACCACATAGTTGTCTATAAACACAAGGAAACTGTTAGAGAGGGCTTTATTAATATATAATATGGTGCTATGACATTTGTTTATAGATGGGCTTAACAAAATGCAGTTCAGTCCATTTGGAGCTATGCAATTATGTAATAATTCTTTTCATCTTAGAAGTAATTATTTGGATGTTGTTCATATTTGGTTAATTGAATTTCCATTTACTAATGTAGCACTATTATGCTTCTTTCATCAGAACTAGTAACATAGTTCATCTATCTGGTAATTTTTTTTAATGATGCAATAAATCATGCTCATATTTCAAGATATTGCTATAGTTCAATGAGGAGATATCATAAAGCAATGACCATAGTTTCTACAATACCAGGTGTATTTCATAAGCAAAATATATATTTGCTATGCCCTAGCCTCATTATTTACAAAAAAGACTCAAAAGTCAAGAAGGGTTCTTTGTTTCAGCTTTGCTTTCTTTATTCCATTGAAAACACATTACAAATAGCAGTTGTGCATGATAAATTGATAGAGATCTTTCAGAAAATTCCTCAATGTATGGTTAGATACATACATTGATAGCATTATATATGAAGTATCAGCCCAACTTTAACAATTTGAGCAGCTATAATAAAACATGACAGAGTAGTTTAAACACCAGTTGTTATTTTCTTTCTCTCTCTCTCTAAAGGATAGAAAATCAGAGATCAAAGTCTACCATGGTCAGGTTCTGATAAGTATACTTCTTCTGGTAGACTTACTACTACTTTAATACTCTTTCTTACCGTACTAAGGAGAGAAACTGTATGAAATCTCTATTTGTACTTATTAAGGACACTCATTCCTTTATGAAAGCCCAATATCATAATGTTGTTGGGTTGCTCCACTTATAACATATTTATATTAGCAGTTAAGGCATCAACATTTGAGTTTTGAGAGACTCAAATGTCCAGTCCATGAAATACTCTATATATTTACCTATACTTTTGTCATTATCTCATCTCTCACTGGTATATCAATATTATTATTTCATAGCCTTTAATGTCTAGTTAGGTCAAAATTAGAAAAATGTAATGCAGTGTAGTAAGTTTGTCTATAAAAAAACCTCAATTAAATGAAGACTCATTTTTCATCAAACTTTGCAGACTTTAAATTTTTATTTTCACTTTGGAGTTCATGATTATTTTTATTTTGTTTATTGTTTTTCTTATTTTTCAAATTAAGTAACATGGAGTTAGGTGCCACTAAGAGGAATTAACATGGAATGGACACACCAAAAAGCAAAAGGTAAAGAGACCAGAAGTTTAAATAAAAAGAAAGATGCTCACTCTCCAAAATTAAAAGAATGAAATGATACACATAGGTAATTGTTGTCCTGTAAGGCTGCCACATACTCAGTGCCCATTAATAACCTAACATTTTCATTTATAACTTGGGTGCAGTCGAGAGGTATCCTTCTCAGTGCATTCACTGGGGTTTTGAAGCAATTAGAGTAACATTATATGTGAGACATACTCCTTCAGAATTCACGTATTGAAGTCTTAATTCCAAGTACTTTAGAATGTGTCCTTAATAGGAAACAGGATCAGCACAGAGAGAACTAGTTAACATGAAATCACAATAGAGTAGATTTGGTTCTTAAACTAATGTTACTGATGTTGCTATAAAAAAAGAGAGATTTGGATGCAAACAGACACACATAGGGAGGATGTGATTGAAGGTGAAAAGAGAATCAGGAATGACACTGCAAAGAGAAAAAAAAACAAAAAAACAAAAAAACACAAACTTCCAGCAAACGTCACAAAATAGGAGGAGCGATGCACAGAATAGATTTTTGTACTTGGAGGGAGAATCAAACTTTGAATACATTAATATATTTCTAGCCTACAGAACTGTGAGAGAATATTTTCTTGTTTGTTTTAACCACCTGCTTTATGGCAATTTAAGGCTTGTTTAATGAACTAATGTAAACGCTATTCTTTTTTTTTATTTTTTTTATTTTAAAGATAAAAGGAGGGAAACATTAACAGACATACAACATTTTACAACATATCACAAGCACAATACAGACAATACAGAGTTACAAACAAAGTGGTAGGGAATTAACAATGGTGGTTGTATTACATATTGATATCTTCAAAGTGGCTTTTCATGAAAACAGATATAGATTCTAAATGGTGTTTAATCATGTAGGAAATCGGCTCAACTGGTGCATACTCAGCCTTGCTCAGGCCCCTTCTGCAACTAACTGCGCAATCATCTTGTTTTGAAAACACTTTAACAATGGGCTTACACTAGGTGGAAAATGTCCACTTTTGTGGTTTAAAATATTTTTCAAAGACTTTAGAAAACAGTTCCAGTTTCAGGCTTGTTCAGCGAAAGTGAAAAGTACTATTGATGATGAAGACCTAATCGCATGTTTTTTAACTCTTTCTACCTGTCTGCCCAGAGCTACGTATGCTGGTCACGTTAGGTAAGCTACAATAGCTATATCAGCACTGACCAAATATTTTTAGTATATAATGAAAGGGATACTTGGGAATGTCTTACTCTCACAGGGGTTATATTGGAGTGTTACACAAAAACATGATATGACAGTCATCTACAACTGGATAAGTCACGGTACACACTATAGATTTACCAAGATTTAAAGATTATGTTGTAGGCAAAAATTTTCTGAAACATTTTTAAAAGAACAGAACCCATCTTAAGACTTTCACGATTACACATTGTATTATTTGAATTTCCATTTTTTGTTGCAAATACCTGAGATAGTCAACTTATAAAGAAAAAAGATTTATTTTGTCACACAGTTTTGGAAGGTTCAACACATGACCAACTCATCCAATTGCTTTGGGGCCTGTAGCAGCACGTCATAGTGGGCACGTGGTAGAAAACTCATTTAGCTCATGGATGGGAACAATGGAGGAACAGGAAAAAAGGAGGGTCCCATAATCCCCTTCAAGGGCACTTCCTCAGTGACTCAGCACCTGCCAACTCCAAAAGGCTACACTAACTCCCAATAGCATCAGAGGTTGCGAAGGAAGCTTTCGTGGGCGGCATTCAAAACAGAAAGTATAGCACACATAAAACTTCCTCTGTTATAAATGTATTCAGTTAGAAACATGATTTGTAGTGTTGATTTTAACTTTCTGTAGATCAAATGAAATTAAAATCAGTAACAAATATTTTTAAATCAGTTTAAATCAAAAAACGGCAAGGACTTTTCATTTAACATTATAACATATACCCCATAGTGAGCCTGGCAGCTTTTAAAACCTTGACTTTTTGACTTCATGAACTTCCTATCTGACATCTAGTCTTAAAATTTTATGACATTTTGAAAGCTGTTATCATGATAACCCTCTGAATTGCTTTAAAGCAAACAGGGTAAACACTTTAGAAAGTCTCTCAAGGGCAAGTGAAAATAGAAGAATATGTATGAAAACAAATAGAGAAACACAGAATCACCCTAAAATACAGCTTGTAATTAATGTTTTTTACTTTGTCATTATGTCATATTTTTCCTAATGACTTCAAAATGTTAGTGTAGCTTTCCAAAGAGATTAATTTACTATTATCTGTGTAACCAGCATGGAAAACTAATGTAGACTATCCTCAAATCAGACTTCTCATTTTCATTATTGAAATTAAATGGAGCATATCCCCAAATATATTTTTGTATCATTTCCATTATTTTGAATAGTAGCAATAAAAAGAAATGAAGAATTATGTAACCACCACAAATTTCCTTCTTGCCATCATGTGAATAATGCCTTTCAGTAAATTTCTATAACATGAAATAACACAATAATGACAACAAACATGACATAGGGGCTGGGGATTTAGCTCAGTGGCACAACGCCTGCCTGGCAAGCACAAAGTCATGAGTTCGATTCCTGGTACCAGAAAAAAAAAAAGAGAAAAAACATTACATAAATTCATATGCCATGGTAAAAGACAACGAAGGTAAATCAAGAAAATACAAGGTCAACTTACTAGATCGCTCAGAATTGGAGATAAAATAGGTAAAACACATGGTATCATCTACTGACCTCATTAACTTTTGTAATTACTTTGGCTAAAATACATCTCTACCTTTAATCTTCTGCAAAACAAAATACTGAAATTGTATATTGTTTTAAAAGAATAGCACAATTTCCTTTTGCAAGTATGATTAAATAAGTCTTTAGTAATGATTAAATAAGTAACTCCATTTTCTTATAATTCACCTGCTTCAACAGGTATGACTATGTCTATTATGTAGTTGGAGAGAAGAATGATAAAAGTAAGAAATGCATTGAACTGTTATGTAGTATGTGAAGCAATTTACTACAAAACGTGGCAGGCTAAAGCAGCAAACAGTTTTTACTTCACATTTTTTGTAGTACAGGAAATATGCAGGAAGCCACTTGTGTGTCTTTGGTCTTTCCTAAAGACTGGACTGATGGTGTGAATCTGCACCCCTGATCACTCACATGCTTATTGGTAGGCCTGGTTTCCCTGTGTGACATTGACAGGGCTTGAGTAAAGAAATATACAAGTGGCTTATATAGAGCACACAGTTCAAGAAAAGAAGAAAAATGAATGATGAAAATGAATAAATGAGGTTTCGTCCAGACAAGGATGTGGGGGAACAAGGGTCTAACAAAAAGATAATTAGAAGGCAAACTACATAAAGTCCAAGGCCTACATACAACTTTAGGTACAACTTTAGCTCTAAGAAAGAGTAGCAATAACAACAGAAATTGGAGCTAGAATGTGACCTCCACCTGAATGATGAGACTTATTAGAGGTAAGAATCCATCAGGGAGAAAGAGAAGGGATTCTCTGACATTCTCATTGTCTTTTGTTAATAGATGACTGAATAATAAGCATTAAATGCTATTTCTGGAATTTCTCTAGCTAGGTCTATTATTATTTCAAATATATTTACAGATGATGCTGTGAACATTCAATTTATATCTGACATCAGAAGTATAGTTATCAAAATTAATTGCTATAATTTTCATACTTATCCATGACAAAATAATTCCTCCTATTAAAGATTATTGAAATTAAAATAGAAGAAAGGGTTTCAAGCATTCTTCAATGGAGAAAGGATCCTTGAAGAAAAAATAGAAGCTTCTACATGTCACCTGCAAATATGAAAAATCAAAAATGCTTTGTGTAGAGTGACTGGAGGGTAAGAAAAGTTGTGATTTACAGCTTTAAACTCAGGCATACAACACCTATATGCACAACAAAACTAAACACAACTAAGTAACCATAGATGGAATGATTTAGGAGATGTACAACTTATGCATATTTCCCAGAGGTAAAATAGTTAATCAACCTATATATAAGAATAGGCAATACTACAGAAGTCTAGAATAGAAAAATTAGCGTATGAAGGGACAAATTATAAATACTGGAAGCAAGTAAACATTGTAGTATATCTGAATACATGTTATTAATATGAAGAATAAATAGAAATATAAGTA
This sequence comes from Chinchilla lanigera, assembly GCF_000276665.1. NCBI lineage: Eukaryota > Metazoa > Chordata > Mammalia > Rodentia > Chinchillidae > Chinchilla > Chinchilla lanigera. Next base: position 31,891,823 of record NW_004955406.1, on the reverse strand, counting down.
AGATATAAACAAAACTGTGTGAAACAAAACAATCACCTTAATATTAAAAATCTGGTTTTGAAAATTCATATAATATTAGCAAATATAAATTTTGGGGGCCGGTGATATAGCTCAGTGGCACAATTGCTTGCCTGGAAAGCTCTAAGTCCTGAGTTTGATTCCCAGTACCAAAATAATTTTGTAAGAACACAGAAAATTAAGAATTTAAAGTTTTTGACAATACATGTGTTGTTGCCATAGATATTTTCTTTGAAACTAGACAATCATATAAGTAGTTATATTAATTTAAATGACAATTCTAATATTTCAAAAAATAATATATGATTCCAAAACTACTGAAGAAATCCTATAGAAAATATTTTTGAAACCAACAAACTTTGTTATCTGTCATTTAGCTAATTAATTACTCATGTCACTCAGCACAGCAAGTCAATCTGAGAGGTGCTTTCAATTTTTTGTTGTTGTTGATGTTGTTGTTTTCGTTTTTTCCCGGTAGCGGGAATGGAACTCTTGAGCTCACGCTTGAGAGGCAGGCACTGTGACGCTGAGCTAAATCCCCAGCCCCTCAATTTTTAATACCATTAAATTGTAATTTAAAAAGAATATAAAAATATGTTGGGTACTCCCATGGAAAAGAAGAAGTCAGTCATTTCACATATGGTACACAAAGAAAAACGAAAGAAATCAAGATAGCACAGAAATGCCCCAGATAAAAATAGTCAAGGCCAAGCAACAAATAAATCAACAAACAACAAACTGAACAGGGTTAAATATCCTATTTAAGAAAAATAATTTTAAGGTGAATAAAACTCTATGGTTTCCATAATAAATATAATTGCAATATGATGATCAAGATTTTATAAAGAAATCATAATACAGAGGATCTCCATTTCTGCATATAATGATTGACCCTACAATTGACTAGCTTACCCACGAATGAAACTAAAAAATGGAAATAACTAAGACCATTTTTGAAGTTTGCTGGGGCTTACCAGCAGAAAGATTTTTTCAGGAGCCAACATTCTGAAGAGGAAAGAGACACAGATGAAGAAAATATTGTTTTCACTTTGGTCACAGACTATTTACTAATTTTGCAATTACTGTGGAGAGCCTCAGAAACTCAGCAAAGTTTATCACCATTCTATATTTTCATTTGGAAAAAGCTAGAGCTCAGGATCCCTCAAGGAACAAGGGACCTAGTGCCCCTATTTGACTTTGCCTGGACTTTAAAAGGCAAAGCAACATAGACCAACACACCCTAAAGGCAAAACAAAGTTTTAAGTAAGTCAAATGAAATTTAATTAAGTATAACGTGCCTCTATCCTAATTATTTTACAAAATCAGAAGGTAATCTGACTCAGAAGAAGATTATTTCACCTACTAAAATTATTTGCACAAATTTTACACATAGATCGAATGTTTCATGTTAAATGCCTAATCAAAAATAATGATCTACCCCAACATGAAATTTAAATATTTGATTTATAGCTAGGGTTTAAAACAGCTAGTGATTCATTTACTCACGAAATAATGAACAAAATTGAAATTTTAAGAAGAAATTTAGAATTAACACAGAAAGTCAAATGTGACATCTGAAATTAAAACCACAGCAGATTCAATATCTAGTAAGAACCAACTTTCTGCTTTGTAAATGGTACCTTCTCAGTGTGTTCTAAATAGCGGAAGGGGCCAAGAGTCTCTCTTGGATATTTTCGATGAAGATGTGAATCCCATTCATGAAGTCTCCATTCATATGAGGTCATCAGCTTCAGAAGATCCCTTTTCCTTATACCTTTACCTTGATTGAGAGTTAGGATTTCAACATGTGAATTTTGGGGACACAGACATTTAGACAATGATATGAAGCAATTTTATCAATATATGAAAGGGTATTATGTTACAACTCTATTACTTGTATTTATGAAATGCACAACATATCTAATGGTAGAAATTCATCCAAGTAATTCAGAATAGCAAGAGACTAAATGGTAATTGTGGTGGTTTGACATCTGACGGTCATCTTGTAACACCTAGCTGAACTGAATCAGCGTGGTGCTGGGTATGGGAGGCCCACCTGAGGATTTTTGCCAACAGCATAAGAGGCAGAACTGGAGAAGAAGAAAGGACACTGCTAGGGGCTGGTAGAAGCTGTTGGGAAGCTGTTAGGGAGCTGCTGGTTCTCTTGGGCTAATCTTCTGGAGGACCTTGTCCTGTTGGCTTTCCTGATGAACTTGGCTGTTCTCATTGGAAGAGGAGCTCGGGACCTTGTTGTCACTGAGAATGGATTCTGTTCACTTTGGGGGAGCTCTTGTCCTCACTTTAAGTATCACTTCATAGCTCTGGAGGGGAAGCTGGTGCACTGCTTAGCCTCCTAGAGAAGCTTGTTGTGTTGGATTTCCTGATGGGAGCTCAGCTTTCCTCATTATTAGAGGAGCTCATGACCTCAGTGTTGCTGAAGACGGCTGTGGTACTTTTCAGGGGAGCTCTGGTACTCACTTTGAGTGTTGCTTTCTGGCTCCAGTGCAGATCACTCAGCCTGCTAACACAAATCCTTCCCCTCACTGGCACAGACTTTCTAGCTTCAGCTACTGACCTTTGGGCCTTCCCACAGCAGATCTGTGAGATAGTTCTCCCTGAGAAATCATTATGGGCTCTAGGCTGCCAATCTGACTCGTGGCAGGCATTGTTATGGGCTCTAGGTCTTCAGCTGGACTCATGCAAGATATTACTTTGGAGTCCAAGCCCTCAGCTTTATTCTTCGGTCTTTAGTGTGTGTACCGATTTCTTGCATTCTCTTTTTGTCTATGATTCTGTGGGTGACTATTATAAATAATCTTATAAAATGTGTGTCCTGTATTGTATTGTTCCTCTTGTATAACCACAAACTACAACTGTAGTGAAATCGTATAATAATCCCAAAAGGATAAAGCAAAAGGATGTGACAGGATATGATACTTACTTATGTTTAAAGAAATATTTAAAAGTTCATAGAAACTAGAAATATAGAAGTGTATTTAACACAATTAAGGACAGTTACCAAAAAAAGTATAGAAAATATTATTATTAAAAACTATGTTTTGAAAAATTCCTCAGAGCTAAAGATATTAAAATATACCTACTAATACTCTAATTCTTTTTAATGTGGAATTGGAAATGATAGCCCATAAAATAATGCAAAGGAACTGGGAGTGAAGTAAATAGAGCACTTACTAGCATGCAGCAATCCTACGTTCGATCTCCAGCACTGCAACAAAGTAAAGTAAAATAGTGGAACATAATAATACTACTGATGGAAATCATTGCATAAGTACAATTTTAATAATTTTTAACATAACAAATAAGATTGAGAAAGGACATTTCTATAGGGCAATATGGTACTGAAAGCTTCTAATGGCCTAGTGATGCTCTTGTTGTGGTAATGTCATAGCACAGTGTGGTACATATCTGTGGTGATATAGGTGTAAATAAACTTACTGTGCTGACAGTTATGCAAAACTGTAGCATGTGACAATTATATACAATACATAAGACAATTATATACAGTACATAATACAGTGCCCTGGATAAAAAAATTATTGTTACTTTTTACTGTGTATACTATCCTATTTTCATCATGATTTTAAAACCATTCCTTCTACTTCTAAAAACAAAGATTTACTTTCAAAGAGTGTGATGGATTACACTGACAGCAGCTTCATAGATGCCTTGCTTATCACAGGACTTGTTTGCATCAAGAGGCCAAGTCCAGTGACTGACCTGTACAATCTTAAGGGTGTTTCAATTCACTCTGTAATGGTCACTCACTGAGAAGACTAAGGACATATCTCTCAAATTGAATCCATGTCACTAATCAATGCTTGGAAATATAGTAAGACTAAGAATAAAGGAAAGTCTACACACACTGGATTGTACTAAACATCAATAGTGCAGATGACATGATTTTATTCACAGAAAATCTGAAAGATTACATAGATAAATTATTGCAACCACCCAAAATGAATTAAAATATTTTCTGATTTTTGTACTCAGTATCCTAGAATTACATTTTGTATATAAGAGGACTACTTTTATAAAAAAGTATCTAATATCGTAAACCATTCCTAACCAATGAGGAAAATATACCACCAAAGACTACAATTTGTTAGAAATTTTTGCACGAAATTAAAAAGTATTTTAAACATATTTGCATAAGAAATTAAAGAAAATGTTAACAGGTGGACTAATAAACTGTGTTACAAATTTGGAAGACTAGATATTTATACTTTAGTTTCCACCTGAATTGTCCCTCTAAGGTATGTATGTTAAATCTTGTTCACAAAGCAGCAAGGTTGAGGAGCAGCGCTGTTGGAACCCAGTGACTGGATCCTGAGGGCTCTGACCATATCAGTGAATCATTAATCTGCTGAGACATTCATAATTTGATGGCACTGGGAGATGGTGGAAGTGTAACAGGTGGTAGAAGTAGAGGATATGAGGCCTAGACATGGGCTATATCCTAAACAGGGACACTACCACATGCTTCCTGCCTTGATGTTCTGCCATGCAGGCCCAGATACAATGGAGCCAAGTAAACAGGAACTGAAATAAACTTGTCCTCTTTGTTCTGTCAGATATTTTATCACAGTTGTGGAAAACCAGCACAACTATAAAAATATTCATAAATTCTATGAAAATAAGTGGAGAGTTTTAACAAAATAAAAACAAAATTCTTATAGCCATTTTATGGGAATTGTCAATGAGACTCTAAACTTTATATGCAAATATGAAGTATAAAAATGACCAAGAAAATTTAGGAAATAGTACCTGAAGAAGTGAGACTCTCATTTATCAAAATCTATAAAATTCGACAGTCCTTAACACAGTGCATTTTGTTTTGTTTTGGCAATGTTAGGTAAGAATTGCGGTGTGCAATAAAAATGTTTTAAGATAGGTCTACATAAATGGGGATACTTTAGGTATGACAAAGTTGATATCAATGAACATTGGGGGAAATTATCCAAACAATAAGTTCATAGAAACTTTTTCTTTTTTTCCAGTACCAGTAATCAAACTCATGACCTTGCACTTGCCAGGCAGGCGCCGTGCCACTGAGCTAAATCCCCAGCCCTCATAGAAACTTTCTAATGATCATTAGTTGTGAAAAAATGTGAGCTTAAACTAAATGAAAAACCTTTTAGAAAGGCTAAAATAAGCAGAAATAAATATATGAATGAATGTTTAAATAGATAATTAAATTAGCAAGTGCTGGTGAATTATACAGTAACATGGCTTAATCTACATTCATGCATTTCTAAATTGATATAAACATTTGTATGTAAGTTTGTTTCTTATTATGATATAAACACTTGCCATAAGGAGGTTTATAATTTCATACTTTCTAAGAATTTTACATTTAACCATTTTATCTTTAGCAATTTTGTTGTCACTTTTTTGTTGTTGTTTTAATGATATTCTTCTCTACTCCCCAGGAATATTTTCTTATACTGTAACATGTTATTTCTGTCAGTCACACACTAAATAATTATCCAAATTTATAGTTACCAGCATATGGATTTTGTGAAATCTCATAGAGTAATTTAAATTAATGAAGTATACAACTGCACTATTAAATCTAACATATATGAATCATTTAATATATATACTGAAATTATGCAGAACTTTATATTACATTATATTTCAGTTAGCATTTTTTGTGAAGAATGGGACACTAATTAAAAGCAAGTTTTTGAGGTTTCTGGATTGCTGGTGAAATATTATATTTTTTGCTCTTGCTTATTGTACCAGGTACAATTTCACTTTGTGAAAATTCTTCAATTTTTTTCTATACATGTATACATATTTTAGTCCTATACAAAATTTTATGAAATACTAAAATGAAGGAAATTCTACTTCAAAGTGACAAATGCTTCACATTTCATATCTTCTGTATTCTCAGTGGTAGTTGAAACGGTAACAATGAATGAGTGTTGTCCATTCTCTTCAATGACGAGGTCCTTAGAAAGTTATGAGACTACAAAATGTTAACTGTTTTTAGTAGTATTCATTATAAATTGTGAATAATTTAAGGAAGACAGAGCATTTCTCACAGTTTTCAGATCATGACTATTGTTCTGACTTGAAACCATCTGGGAATGAACTCCTTCCAGTTCATTGCTCTGTCTTCCTTCAATTTTGTCTCTCATATTCAAAGTCCAACTAAGAGGGGCTGGGGATTTAGCTCAGCGGCAAAGCGCCTGCCTGGCAAGCGCAAGGTCGTGAGTTCGGTTCCCGGTACCGGAGAAAAACCAAAAAAAAAAAAAAAAAAAAAACAAAGTCCAAGGAAGAGACCAGCCCACCTAACACAGCAGCTCCAGACAAATGTTCACAGCTCAAGCTTTTGTTAAGCAGGAAGCAGAGTACTTAGTATCTCTGTTATTATTTTTTCTTATCCAGAAAATGATGAAGATGAATGTGCTCATGAGTACTGTATATTTCACATAAAGAATACGATTAGTGGTACATAATTATTAATAAATCTACATTTGGAAAGCACATAAATTATATATGGAAAAATTAAGAAATAAAACCACATCTCTTAAGTACTTTTCCTGGGTGTTCCACACAATTCTACTTAAATTTTATTGGCCAGAACTTGGTGAAATAGTCCTAACTAGCTACAAAATAAAGTGGAAAATGCTGTCTTCTATCTGGCAGCAATAAAAAAATAGAAATGATGCTTGATAAACAACCAAAAAGCCTTCTCTCATGCTTGGGAAGACAGACACAGTCAGGGATGTAGAAATTATGGAGTGCGGTAAGGGAAAATGCATCTAAGTGTATTTCTAGAGCATGAGATAGCAAAGGAAGGACCTAATCTACCTGCAGAACATGAAAGTAGCTTACACCTTACCAATGTGCACACAGTGGTAGAAATTCTACCTAGGAATTAAATGCGGGATTTCACTGATGAGAGGTCAATCTGTAATAGTCAGACCCCTCAAATTTGCTATCCTTTTCCACAAATGTCTTTAAGATGTACCCATCTTGAAGCAAGCAATTTAGATAGTTGTTTCCAAAAAAAAAAAAAAAAAAGAATTGAATGCAATTGATCAATCAAAGCAAAATAAAAGTCCATTATCTATTCTTCTGTCAGCTACAATCCACTCTCTTTATCCATACTGGTTTTCTCTAAGGTCTCCAAAAAACGTTTTCTACCAATACATTTCAATATCTAAAGTCTTAACTCCATCCTCAATTCCTTGCTTCATTTGTTCCTATTCAGGGTAAACAAACAATTCTTTGTAAAATTGTATATATTTAATTCACATAGCATGCTGTTTTAGTATCTGTATATAGTGAAATGATTCCTAGGGCATAGTGTTCCTGTGGGAAGGGGGCTAAAAATTTGAAATCCACTCTCGGTAAATCTCCACTGTGTGATAGAATATTATTAACTATATTTATTTTTGTATACCTTAGACTTTATCAGAAAAAAATATTGAACAGTCAGACTGGTTGTATGAACCTATCAAATGTCCTGTGAGACACCTGTCCCATTGTGGCACTCAGCAAATTTGTCATCACTTAACAGAATGATAAATTCCAGATGAGCAGTTGAGTCAGTATGGTCAAAGCTCTCCTCGCATTACCTGTGATATCTAATACATATATAATAACTATGTGTTAACCATCTGTCTGACACAAGTCCAATTGTAATAAAAGAAAATCTTCCTTTTTTAAGGCCAGTATTGGCAAGACTTCCTAGCCTGTGCTTTGTCCAAATACTCTGTGTCATGAAAGGGTTATAAAAGTCTCAAATCTCTTTTCATTTAAAAAGAAATGATATCTACATAATTTATAATTTCCAGATATATAGATATATAGGTAGATAGATAGACAGACAGATAGATCTTTATCTTTCTCAAAGATGGTGGTTTTCTTTCCTGTCACATGGAATTCTAGTCCTGTTTTTACCATAAGACTCAGCCTGGAACAAATTAGCTAAAATTCACATTGTTTTGCTTTTCCATGTTCTAATGTTTTAAACTTGTTTTGTTGCTATCATTACCCATCTGTGGAATCTTTACCATTAATTCCATTGAACTAAATAGGTAGATAAATGTTGAAGTCTCAGTGCTTCGCCATACAACAGTATATGTAACTCCTGACCATTTCCCTAATTAATTTTTAATCCGAAGAGAAGAAAACAAACATATATGTTAGAATAGACATATAAATGGAACTTAAAATTGTAAAAACAACAGGAGAGTCATTTTAAGATCTCATTCAGGAAAACACCTTTTCAGGAGAGTCATTTTAAGATCTCATTCAGGAAAACACCTTTTCTTCCTTGTTCTCAGAATGTGATAGTTTTCTATAGTATCAGAGTTTTATAGTGTCAGGAATATGTCTAGATAACAGCAAATATTGAAAAGAGATGTTATAGATATAACTCATTTTTTCTTTGGGTTACAGATGACTGCATGGATGATCAATTTCTTATGAACATGAAAGAAATAAATGAATAAACATAATTTAATCTTTTTTGTTTGTTTGTTTTAAAGCAGAGTTCCTCTACGTTTCCACTGCAGGCCACTTTTATTGAAACTTTTGGTGTAGTAGCATGGGATACCTGTGAGGGTATGGTCTCACTTGAGGACCCCAGCCTGAAATATATCCTGGCAGGATTTTGTGCCTCATAAAAATGAAGCAAGACATAGTGTATGTTCTAGTGTTGAAAACATTATATATAATGATTTTAAATCCCATTCATTTTATTCATTTCTTCAACAAATATATAGAGGAAATTTCTATATTCTCTATATTTTGCTAATTGTTGGGGACAGAATATCATTTAAGAGACTGTGGACTAATGGAATTATTTGATGACCTGTTACAGATATAACTGTTCACTAATAATCACTCTACTTGATTTGTTCCAAGTATTATTGAACTTAGACATCTCCAATTGTACAAATCTCTAACAAATTCTTAGGTAATTGGGCCAAATTATACATTAATACTCTAATAATCATGACAATGTGAGCTGTATTTAAAATATTATAATATTTCGAACACATTATTGCTCACTTTAAAAAGGAAGAGACAATGTGATCATTTAAAGAATGAGAAAAATAACGTATGCATTTAACAAACGTATTTAACTTAATGAAAAATGTATTTAACAGACAAAAGTGCATACTTTAATTCTTTAAAAATTCTTTTAAATTAACAAATGGGTGTATGTTTCATAAAAGACTTCAATATTACCATTGAAGACAGTGTCAAGAATACACTTTACCAACAACAACAAAACAGGCATTACTAATCAATAGAATTTATTAATACTTATCATGCACCATTATTGTTTTTCAGATGTGTCACCTCATGTAATTGTGCAGGAAATCCTGAGATTTATTAAAATGTTACAGCACCAATAGCTGAGACTTAGAATGCCTATGCAATTAACAACCTGGCATTTGAACCTAGATGTTTCCCAAATCACAGAATAATTTTCCTAATCAAGAGAGCTATACTGAATATTTAGTATCTCCTTTCCTTAGCCTAATGCTTATCAAGACATTGCATCAGAATGCATAATAAGCTATGAAGAGTGAGTCAAATTACCTTTTTTGATACATCATGCTGTTTGTTTAACTAAAATAAAAACATTTAATCACACATTTTTATCCAAATGAGTTTTCTTACATTTCATACACAAAGAACTGGTAATAGTAGCTGAATGTGAGAAAAAGAACAGCAAGAGAATAATACAGATTCACTTTAAATTCAAAGCCTGTAGAACTCTTACATTTTGGAGCTTGGCTGGGTTTTGCCTGTTGAAAACAAGTTAAATTAGCAAGACAGAAAAAGAAGAATTTAACTGTAATTACTTTTAAACTCTTTGTAATGATGTGATAACACATATTGCTAATACAGCTCCACTGTATTGTGGGCCATTGTCAGAAATATGCAGATAATTGGGTGTAGTTTTATATTTTGAAAAAAGCACCAAGACATAGGGGTACATTTGAGTTCCTCCAAAGTAGTTTCAATCTTAGACATTAGCAATTCTTTACTGAATCAAACCCCTACACATAGTTGCTTAAGATTTTAACCTGTATAATGAAGATAAGTTTGCTTTTAGAATTCTCTTTAAATTCAGAGAGAGAAGTTTATATAAGGATATACTACCAGGACAAGGTCATGCTAAGTGCCCACTGCGGCAAACAATGTCCATAAAAATATATTTTTTAGGCCTACTAAATAAAACAAATCAAAGCAGTTAATTATTAAAAATTATTATAAACTATTTGTGACTGTCTAGAATGATACTGAAAAGCCAAGTGTTTATTAGTCTCATAAATATATTATTAAATCATATTCCTGGAGTTTAATTACATCATTCATTTTTATCAGTAGCTAACATTGTGAATAAACATGCTGAGCAAAATTTTATCATTTACTTTTTATATATGATCTTTAATATTGGTATACTTTCTTGCTTTGTACTAGAAAAACCTGGGGAATTCGACTTTTCTAGAAAAACTAATTAGATAGGTAAAATTATGCTGCAAACATATATCATAGATATGGGAAACAATGAATTTATCCAAAGTTGTTATTTCTCCTGCTCTCAGTGAAAATCCAATTTCCATTTTAATGATGCCTTCTGCAAATAGCATATGCATAGATATTTTAATATCAAAATCTATGCCAATCCTACAATGTTGGTAAAGTATTTTTGTGTTGTATCAATTCTTCCATTTTCAACTTATAGATCGTCCTTTGTATGAAAAGATGATACTATTAACTGATCTTCAATCGAGCAAGTTTAGTTGTTTTATCAGTAAGTGTGAAAGTTTTTTTTTGTTTGTTTGTTTTTTGGTTTTTTTTTTTTTTTGGTTTTTCTCCGGTACCGGGAACCAAACTCACCACCTTTCACTTGCCAGGCAGGTGCTCTGCCGCTGAGCTAAATCCCCAGCCCCAGTGTGAAAGTTTTGATATGAGCATTTTAATTTTTCATAAAACCAGTTATTTTTTATGACAAAAAGCATATTTTAGCAAGACCTAAATGTGTGTAAATATATGATAATAGAAAGTAATTGTGTTGTGGGGTCCCAAAACAATGGGAAGCTGGAGAGAAAAAGCTACAAAGAATGGCTTTCACCCGAGATAGCTCACTTGAGATGTTAGTAAGAATTGCCTCCTCAGTATTCT
>NW_004955406.1:31853125-31879259 GCF_000276665.1 Chinchilla lanigera | reverse complement strand
ATATATATTTAAAAACTTTTGGATCAATATTGTTAGAGCTTCTGAGTTCCTATTATTCTCTGGGACATCATACTTTTAGAACAAAGTTTAATAATGTATATTAAATGAAAAAGTTTTTGATGTAATACCATTTTCTGTGTCTCTGTCATAAGCATATATAACTCAATCACCGATCCATCTAGTAAAAGGTTCAGTCTTACTAATTACAGCAGTGAATATGAAATACACAGAAATTTTTGGATATTATAAGATTAAAATATAGAAAGAATATTTTCGTACATCTATATCTATCTAATCATACAAGTACTCATATTTACACTTATTTCTATTAGTAATTAAGTCATTAGAGATGCTATCAAGAAAAAGTGTAACAACAAAGGAACTACTGTTAATGAAAATAAACAAAAACAGCAAGAATAAAATTTTATAATAACATTGTTTTAAAAATAATATTAAACTTTTTAGAGTTCAAGTAAAAATACAGATTTCCTTGAAAGGATCCAAGAGAGTATATAGCCTATATGAGGAATGACAAATTTACTTGAAACAAAACAAAATGATATTTGGAATAAATGTGAGCTACATTAACATAGAAAGCATTAATCACATAATTTTTTATACAATTCAATTAAAATTACTAGTAGGATTTACTAAATATGCAATACAATCAAATAATTCAAATGCCTGGAATCAATTTTGAGAAAATTGAAAAATAACTATTTACGAGAAAAATGGAGGCCAGGGATATAGCTCAGCGGCACAGGCTCCTGCCTGGCAAGAGCAAGGTCCTGAGTTCAGTTCCCGGTACCAAGAAAAGAAAAAAAAGAAAAAAAATGTACTTAAAATCCTACTAATGTTTTAACAGTGTTCTAGTAAGTGGGCTATTTGAGTGAATAAATGGAAAACCCTTGTCTCATGGAGCTTATGGTCAAAATCCAATATTAAGCTAAGTGATTTATGTAATTCAAAGAAGTCATCAATTTATACAAAGGAAAGAGATAGCTATTTAGGCATTTAAATTATGTTATGAAAAATCAATGTATTAATGCTATAATCAAGCCAACTACTTTTGAGAATTTAAAAATATTTAATATTTTTGTTGGTAATATCATTGGATCTCAATAGTTATTCTTCAAAGAAATATTTTATATCATGAATATTTCCATATTTAATCTTCAAATTATGGAAATGGATCTTGAATTATTGATGTTTAGGGTTACTGAAAACAGAAAATTATACATATACATTCATGAAAAATATACAGTGATAAAATAGATCTGACACAACATTATGCTGTTCTAAATGTTACAGATCGCCTTTAGCACGTTCACAGTGTTTCGCAGTCAACACAATTACCAGAACTTTCTCATTTTCCAGAAATCCTCTACCCTTAAAAGCTAGCTTCCCACAGTCCCTTCTCCCAGCCATCGTTTTACATTCTCTCTTTACGAATTTATATTTCAATCTCATACAAGTGTAACCACGTATCCTTATTTTGTATCTAGCTTATCTTATTTAATATTAACCTTCAAGGTTCATATTATGTTATAGTATACATCAGAATGTCCTTCCTTTTCAAAGCTAATGATACTCCATGGAATAGAAAGTCAATCTTTGAATTAAAAAATTTATTAGAGAAAGGTACATTGCCATTAATCCCCCCTATTCCACCGCCATAAAACAAAACGAAAAAGTCCTCCTCGTTACTTGGAAAATACTTATTCCATCTTTCTTGCCACTCTCTGAAGCAATTTTGGATTTTAAAAATATATAGCTGCTGAGTGTTACCTACCTAGTAAAAACATTACAGTGTATCCTCCTTGACTTCATTCACCAGATATGACACTGCAACTTCTGGCTCTGCTAATCATTTGCATTCTCTGGTCAAATTAGACTGGAAAAAAGAATATAATTATCTTGTTATACATTCCCAATGTTCATTAAATTCTCTGAGAAGTTCAGTAATATGTTCTACTATATTTAATCCCGAGTTTTCTAAATATATCTGAATTTGAAGCATTTTTGGAGGGAAAACGTCAACCCATATAAGTGATGCCGATATAAAAATGTTCAGTAATTGAAACAATTTCTTATAACTTCTTTCCAACATTCTGGCTTTACAGAATAGTCCATTCCTTTAACCCCTTTTGGCCATTGGCAGCCATTATTAGGGTCCACACATTAAAATTATCTCGTCTTTTAATATTTTTTCCCGAAGGATATTATAGTCATTTTGAGAGAAAAGGAGATAAAGATATGAATATTTGCAATTAAAACTGTTTAAAACAGTGTCTCAAACAAAGCGTATGCTCAAATAATCTAGTGAATGCAGTTATCATGTTTTTATTTGTTTTGTTTTGATTTATTTTGGTATGGCAGCACTGGGGATTAAACACAGGCACTGAACGACTTTCCCAAACCTTTTAAATTTTAATTTCTATTTTGAGGTAGGCTATCTCTAGATTGCTAAGTTGCCTAGGCAGGGCTTTATCTTGTGATTTTCCCACAATAATCTCTCGGAGTACTGGGGTTACAGGGATATTTCAAGAGGACCAGTTTAGTTACTGGTGTTTCTCACTTGAAGGTCATCATCATAACGTCTGATAAAGAAAGATCATGCACTAGTTGTGCTATTTGGGGTGTTTGTGTATCTTTGTGTGTGTTTAATAAAATTCAGATATATATGTATATATGTAAGGTAGAAAATCCTTGGGCAATATGTACCATAAAACATTTTCAAGCAGGATACCTGCTTGTCTCTAGGTTAGTTCCTAAAACCACAGAGACCATTATTGATCACACATCAAACAAACAAAAAAGAGACCAATGTAGGAGTAGAATATTTATTACTTACACTTACTTGTCTTGAAAAGTACATTATTGACAGAGAATAATTTTATTAGTGGATAGATTTTAAAATTGCTGCATTGCAACTTCTAGAACTCAGATGCATTTTAAATTCAATAATAAAGGATATTTGAATAAATATATTTATATTAAAATTTTAAAATTCATCAGTTTTCTGTTCTAATATCCAGACAGCTTTCCAGGTGTCCTTTTAAAGTATTTGTTTTAAAACTTAATAGAAGACATCGTGTTAATCATGTCCGATTAATATTTTAGGGATTATCCCAAAGTAAATTAATTGAATCCTTTTTAACATAAGAAGGAATTGCTTTTCTGTCTCAGTGTGTCAATTTTAACTGAGTTTTACCTAATAAACCTTATAGTGGATTATAAAATATTGATAATAATTAATGAGGTTTTCACCTCTTTTAGTTTGATTTCTTATCTCCTATCGCTTCTGAAGTCCTGAGTGGCCAAACTTACTCTATACAAATCAAGACAACTCTTTCTTAAACATTTATGAGGAAATTCAAAACGCTTTCCCTTCAGAGGTAGCCTTCTAACACTGCTTAGAAACAAATGAATCTACTTAAATTTGTCTTAGTAGAAACTGAAGAAATAGTTTACTTCAGTTATTTCTCATTATGTAGTCATTAACTTGTCACAAAGCACTTATCATAACACTAAAGACCTCTATTGTCCACTCTCTTGCCCACTTTTCAGAAAATCATTACTTTGTTCTTTTTACCTCATGGTTGTGGAGAAGAAGTAATATACAGAAATAAATTGAATACTGGTCAGAATAGATTCTAATATCCTTTTGGCATAAATTACCTAAATATGTAAGTAGCAGCATAAGCTACTGCTGTTACACTTATCTTCACAATTGATCACCCATAAGGTGTATTTATCTCTTATACTCTTGAGGAATAGGCATTTGGAAATATAAAGTATACCTATCATTTGCTTAGATATTAATAAATTTTTCTTGCATTGTGCCAGGGTCAAAGAACACCAATCCAAGGAGTATTACTTTTGCAAAGGTCTTACCTTGTAATATTTGTAATGCTTTATGTAAAAAATTATAGCTGTTATTATATTCATTTGATAATAATTTATAATATGATATTCTAAAAAAATTTTAATAGGAGTTTATCAAACATTACATCCAAACATTAACGTCTTAGTATACTAATAATTCAAAAGGACTAAACTATCTTGACCACTTTTTTAGATTCATCTGCCATGTAATTTGTTAGTTTTTGGCAGAGGAAATCAAAAAGAATTTGGATGAAACAGAGAGGTACATCCTGAAGATGGGTGGAAGACCTGGAGAAAAGAAGGAGGGGAGGGAGGATGAGGAGAGCAAAGGAAGATGGATGGTTGTGTGAAACATACATTTCCCCATTCCCCATGATGAATGTAATTATGTATCAGAAATACATACTAATAAAAATAATAAAATATCTGATGACCAAATTTAAAATATCACTCATTGAAATGTCTGTTTTTATATTACCTTGATTTTAAACTTTATTTGAAAGAGAATAGTAAAATAAAAAAGAACAATAGCAAAATACAAACAAAACAAAGCAAGAACATTAAAAATGATACAAGGTTTCAAACCAAATGATAGGAATTAACTGTGGTTGTTATATTACACATTATTATATTCAACGAAGTTGCTCAGATTGCCAGATGTAAGAATGGAAGATTGATCAAACCATTAAAGAGAATATGAGAATAATAATTTTAAAAATCATTAGGGACAATACAGAATTTTTCTACACAGAATTTGTATGCTCTTGAATACATGAATTTTATAGTTTTCCTCTTCAACAATTTCACCAGCACTGATTTTCATTTTCCTTACATATGTTATTTTGTTAGAATATTTATTAAAAATCTTTAGTGCATTATTAAAATGGATATTATTTTCCCCTTCCTATAGATTTTGAGTAATTTTTAGTACTTTGTACCACATATATCATAATTAGTCAATGAGTTCAATAATTAACATGAGTTTTGTGTCAATATAAAAATAGTAAGAAATCAGATAACCAGTTAAAATTTGTGTTTATGTAGGAGTCTATAGCATATTCAACTATATACCTATATTCTTATTTTTCTATAAGGCTGTTTTTCATCAGTTTAGACAACTTACAGAAAAATAAAACATTTTATAAGATCAGCTGGGAGACATGATACATAATATGATGCACAAAAAGAGATGACTGTGCTAAAATGAAAATAAATGGAGTGGTAGGAAGGCGTGGGTGTCCATTCCTCCCCAAATGCAATCTCCTTTCATCTCAGGTGTAGGGACGAATTCAGTAAGGTCACACCTTTGTTCAAGGACCAGAAGGTATCAAGGACCTAGTGTGTGCTCTGTCAGTTCCAGGCAGAAGAAAACAAGCGCAATAGTGTAGGTTGAATAGTCATCATTGAGGCACACATCTAATAAAAGAAAATATTTTTGGATCTGAGAGCTGAGTGTTGTCCACCTCAAAGAGCTAATGTTTAATGTGGAACAATAAGAAAAAAAAAAGATTCAGCAATGAAAAACAATTTAAAAACTCCTTTCATTAGGCTTCATGTGATTGCTCATTATAAAATATCAGCTGGCCTCAAAGTCAAGGCGATCCTCCTGCCTCAGCTTCCCAAGTGCCGAGAATAGAGACATGCACCACATGCCTGTCTCACATTCTTATAACAGTCCATTTTGGTTCTTTTCCTGCATTACTTCCCTGAAATTGGAACAGAATTTTGCATCTTTCGACTGTTGTCCTTAACTAAGGTAAGATGTCAGTGACTGAGAGGTTGGTAATTACTGAGTACTGCTTCATGATCATCTCAAAACTCAATGCAAAAGACCCCTCAGAGAAACTGTCTGCACACCTTTACAGTTCTAAACTACCTCAGCAATTTTCTCGGAGCATCATTTCCACTACCATATACAAGGTTAGCAGGAAACAATATTGATATCGATATTCTTGTTGACACTTTGTATAGAGACAATCTTGAAATTGGTTTTGCCTTCTGTGTAAAGATATCATCTTGTTTCATCGGTTTGGTGTTAGTATGTGAGCAAACTAAAGGCTCTTTATCAACTCTAAAACTGCACATGTGATTGCATCAGGTGTGGTTGCCTGTGCATCTAATCCCAGCTTCTCAGGAGGCTGAGACAGGAGAACCATCACTTTGAGGTCAGCCTGGGCAAATTAGTGAGCATCTGTCTCAAAATATTTTTTAAAAGGTAGAGAGCTTAAAATGCAGCTGAGTGGTAGGGCATTTGCCTCATATATGAGAGGACCAAACTACCCATGAAACATAGGATGACAGTCATTGTAAGATTAAAAACTTTAAATTGTGAGAAGTTCATAGGTCTGGGTACAGCTTTGGGTTAGTAAAACCTATTGTTCTATTCTCTTATACATTATACTATAGTTCATAGGTCAGATGCCACTTATGTAGTTACTAAAGGGCTGACTGTGTTCAGAAGAGCATAAGTCAGTATCTCATTCTATCACACTAGTT
This sequence comes from Chinchilla lanigera, assembly GCF_000276665.1. Taxonomy (NCBI): domain Eukaryota; kingdom Metazoa; phylum Chordata; class Mammalia; order Rodentia; family Chinchillidae; genus Chinchilla; species Chinchilla lanigera. The sequence continues at coordinate 31,872,875 of NW_004955406.1, read as the reverse complement.
TGAGATGAAGTAGGCATCTCATGGTGTATCAGCCTGGCTTGGGATGTTGCATGTGAGCTTCAAGTATTTCTACACATTTCTGAAAATTTGAAAGAAGCATTCCCTGCATTGCTGTGTTACTTATATTCTGAATTCTATAATGTGATGTTGGGTTATTGGGCGCTCTCAAGGCTTTCATAGAAAATGCTCAACCTCAGTCTACTTTTATCCTCCAATGAATAATGAAAGATCAATTTGCAGTTTTAGGTCTTCAGTCCCTAAATAGTCAAATAGATCCAGTAATCCTAGCTGGGTTCTTTCGTAATTTGCAACAACAAAATAAACCTAAATCAAGTAACAGACTTAGATAATTTGTGCCTCCAATCACCTTAGTTATCAATTGCCCACATTGATGGAAATACTAGAATATTCTAGGAAAATCTGTCACACTTAAATATATTTTACACTAGCTTTTATTTCATAACAGTAAAATAATTCTGATGGAGATATCTGGAAAACACCTATTCTGACAATAAGCAGATTTTCCTTAGCCTTTATGTGTTTTCTACTGAAATTCTCCAATTAATTGTTCTCTGTAAAGAGCTTTTTGGAACATCATCCCTTCTTGACCACATATCATGCGTGAGAGATAGAGGAGAGTCTTTGGCAGGGATGTACATTTTTATACCAGTGCAATATGAGTATAAATTTTGGCATCCCAGAGTTGGATATGCAAATCTGTAAACTCTTGAAAAAAATGTTAACTATTGTCCTGGAACTTTTGAAAAGGAACTCAGTTATTACCTTAGCATCATTATCAGATGAAAACTCTGATTCCTAATGAGTTGGAAGTGAAAAATTAAATGATTTTAACATCTTGTTATGTAAAATCTACCAATATGTTGTAGTCATATTTCTAGTTTTAAGCTGGAATAAAACACTTCCTGTGTGCATAAACTGAGCACTGATTAAATACAGAAAGTTCATTAAAGATAAGTTATATGAACTGTCAGAAAACAAAATGAATGCATGAAAAGAGGTCAAACAGTTACACTCTAGAAAATTCTAATTTTAATACTCTAATCATAGGTGTAGCAGGAAGTCTGTCACCTTTTTATAACCTTGTCTAAGAAGAGAACATAAAGAGGATTGCATACAGTGAGATCTGCAGTTGTAAATGGCAAAACACTACTAGATACTATTGAATAAAGATGGAACATATAAACATAAGGTGACAAACAAGACAATATTTTATTTTAACAATTTGGTATCCTGGTGTATTTTACAGCTGGATATGTAAACCCAAGTAAACACTAGGATGTTTATAAATTTAGGTGTGCATTAAATACAATAGAATTCTAATGTACTTTCTTGTAATTGCATATATGTTCCTTTGTGGTTTTTCATTATAGTCCTATTACCATTCAAGCAGCTAATTATGTCCTCCATTATTAGGTGCCTGCTCTATGAAAGTACCCTTTGCTTTATATTTAATTAAGTTTTCTAAGTCTCAAAGCCACAAGACTTGCAAAATGAGAAGAGCAAATTAGTGTCTATGGAGGAGAAAGTCTATGTTTCACATGAAGCAAATGTATCTTCCTCATGAAGCCATTATCATCTTAAGTGTTAAAGGTAAATGAAAAACACTGAGCATAATGGCAAACACCTGTGGTACCAGCACTTCGCAAGACTGGGCCAGGAGGACAGCATGTTCAAGCCCAGCCTGGGCAATGAGTTATTTAGTGATAGCCTGTCTCAAAACAATAAATTAATACAGTGCAGGAGATGTAGGTCCATGTGAAGGCCTTGAGTTCAATGACCAGCACTGCAAAAATGAATGAATAAATGAATGAATGGCTAATTGTATAAAATTATATCTATCATTGGATATCTTATAAAAAAGCCAGAGGGTTTGTGTGTGTATATATATATATATATATATATATATTTCTATGAATTTATCATTATTTCTAAGAGTATATTCACCATAAAACATTTGATTTTATGTGTGAAATGGGAAAGCTTATTAATTTCATTTTAATTAAATGATATATACATTTTATATTATGATGACAAAAATTAAGAGCTGAGTCCACGTCACTTTCCCCTTGCTGGGACAAAATACCTGACACTCCAGGTAACGGGAGGAAAGAGAAAGAGTGCCAAGGACTCAGAAAGCCAGACATAGCTGTCAAGTCACACTCCCAGGGCCGCTCTCGCGAGACCCTACCTTCTCATAGCAAGTAAGCTAGATCAACCCCACGATTTAATTACCTTCCAAAAGCTTCAGTTAGGATGTGTGAGGTCTTTCGGTGACATTCTTGATTTAAAACATAATAGAAACACAGAATAACACATATACACACACAGGCACACACACATACGTGTGTGTGTAGGTACATATCATATGCCTAAGCATGCAAACATACATATGCATATGCATGTAAACATATATATGTGTGTGTGTATATGTATACATTTTCATGCAACAAGTCATTTTGATCATAATTATAGGTCAAAGTAGTGACAAAATAGGTCAGTTATTTGTTAAATTATCCCAGCTCTCTATTAAAGAATGTTTTGGTACATAAAACTGTTCTTAGAATTTTAAGACATCATCACTGTATTTTTTTCTGGAAAAGCAATCAATATTTCTTCAAAATGTGAAAAGTTTGCAACTCAACTACATACTAATACTAGTTGCTTGCTTTATTTAAATTTATCTCAAAATATATTGTTATTGCTGATATTTACTTATTTAAATTTATTGGCATATGTATGCAATACATAAATTTCTATTTATTTTGGGTGATGGCACATATTCATGTCTAATAATACTAAAGCTAAGTAAAATGCATGAAACACATAAGGTTAGAGACTGTGTTGTTTCTCTCATACGAAAATCCCCACATATAAATAGTTTAAAGAAGGAGGTGGACTTCGGGAGATGGGAAGAAAATTTGAGGCTGCAAATTTAACAGGGCCAAGAGGCCAAGGGGAGAAAAAATGAAGAATGCATCATGCATTGAAAAATGCATTTTTATGAAAGATTATCGTATGATTAGGTGCGTTACTTTTTCTTAAAAAATAAATGCCATATTCTGGACTGTAGAATTCATAACTGTTTGAAAGCCACTGGTGTGACAGTGGGAGCTGGGAGATCTGCAGGGAATCAGTGTGACAGGATAGACTTGCACGTCAGCACCAGAGATACAGACACAACCAAGGTGAGATAGGCAAAGTATTTAAGAAGGAAACTAATTTTGTGTTGTGTGGCATAGAAGTGAAAAAGGAGTATGGTAAATACTTCATGGGCTCGTTTGCACATCTGCATGAAAAATGGTGCTATGTTTGTTGGAAATACTGAACAAAGACCTTTTGAAAGAAGACTTTCATAGAAAGGTCATGGGCTTCTTGAATAGAATAAGATTCTTAACGGCTATGTCTCTCAGACCCGGCAAATACGGTCATCACATGGGAAACTTTCTGAATGAATCTATGAATGTTCTGATTTATTTTTGGTCACAATAGACACGGGACATCAATGCTTTTTAAAGTCCACAGGTAATTATGTTACGAGTCAATTTAAAAATATTAATATATATTTATGATTCATAATGTACTCACTGTGGAGTATTGGTTGATATTTATATCACGTCTTAATCCTTTTCACTTCTCCTCTTTCTGTCTTTCCTCCCGTCTCCCTCTATCCTTGTATTTTCCTCATGTCTTCATGTAGTATATCTTACTGTTACCTCTCATCTTTTTTTATTTTCTTACCATGAATTGAAGTCAGGACCTTGTGCTTGCCAAGCAAGATGCTGTGCCACTGAGCTATATCCCTGGCCCTCATCTTTGTATATTATACTCTTTAAATTATTTATATCTTGGGATTCTTACCCAAGAGAAACCATACAATATTAAGCAGTTTTGGTAATTACTACCTAATAACTCTCACCTGTAGATAACTATGTGCTGTAGAAATATAAACTTTATGCAAATTATTTATACAGATAAATTATTTTAAAAGCTGTTATAAACTTAAATAGGGAAAAAGAAAAGCATGAAACACTTATTGTGATGAAAACTCTGTGGTGAACTATCTTTACCTGAACTATTAATCAATATATTTGATTTTGTCAAAGACTTCTCAATTAGTTTTCCAAAATATTTTTCTCCTTTTTAATGCTGAGAATCATGAATTATTTTGAATACATACCTGTATGAGCAAAGATTCCTTTTTTTAATTTTAAGAAGAATATCAGCCAATAAAAATTATACAGAATTTCAAAATAAGACCATGCAAAATTAATAATAGTTATTATATTGCATGTTGTTTTCTTTAAAGTAGTTGCTCAGATTAACAGATATAGGCATGTAAGATTGACCAAACAATATAAACACTAAACTGTTCCTTTCAATTATCTTAACTGTCAAGATAGCTATATATATGGTATATATACAAGATAAAGGGAAAGAATGTGTGTATATATATATATATATATATATAATATTATATTTATATATATTCCTCCATCCCACTTATTCTTTCCTTTTGAGCGGTTTCTTTCCCTTTCATACTATCTATTGTACCTTTTTAATCTTTATTTCTTTTCTTTTTATTTTAAAGAGAGTAGTTAAAAAAAGGAAGAATAATAGCAACATACCAACATCACAAGCATAAACAAAACAGAGCAATAATATTAAAAGTGATACAGCATTTCAAAGCAAAATGATAGGAATTAATGGTGGTTGTTATATTACATACAGTTATTGTCAACTATGTTGCTTAGATTACTAGATGTAAGAATGGAAGATTATTCAAACCATTAAAGAGATAAAAAATAATTATTAAATAAAACCTTAGAGATAATAAAGAGTTGCACTAGACAAGATGGTAGGAATTCACCAATGATTGCTCCATTGTGTATTGTTATCTTCAAATCATTTGCTTAGATTACCAGATATAAGCATGCAAAATTGGTCAAAAGGTAAAAAATTTTAAGCATTAACTGTTCCTATAGGTATACCATCAGACACCAGCAATACAGTTATCCCAGATATATATATCCCAGAGATTTTGCCTTACATCTTTCTTTTTTCTTCTTTCCTTCACACCAGTTGCTCCTTTCCTTGAGCAAGTTCTTTCCCTTTCCTATCAGCTATTGTAAGTTTTGAATTTTACTTACTCATTCAGATTCCTGCACCAGAGAGACAATATGATGTTTACATATGTGGATCCGATTTATTTCACTTATGAATATGGTCTCTAGTTGCGTCCATCTACCTACAAATCTTTTGGATCTTATTTACTCTTTCAATTTCTTACACTAGGGAGGCAATACAATGTTTACACATGTGGGTCTGATTTATTTCACTTATGAGTATGGTCTCTAGTTGCATCCATTTACCTATAAAAGCCTCAAGTTTATATTTCTTTATAGCTGAGTAACACTCCACTGTATAAAAATACATATTTTTTAATACATTCCTTGGTTGATTAACCTTTGGGTTGTTTCCAAGATTTAGCTATTACGAATTGTGCTACTATAAACAAGGCAGGAAGCATCACAATCCCTGACTTGAAATTATACTACAAAGCTACTGTGATAAAATCGGCATAGTACTGGCAAAAAAAAAAGACTTGAGCATCAGTGGAACTGATTAGAAGATTCAGAAACAACTACAACACACTTAGCCATCTTATCTTTGACAAAGGGGCCAAATATGTTCAGTGGAAGAAAGATAGCCTCTTTAATGAAAGTACTGGAAAGACTAGCTTTCTGTAGGCTGAAGACTAAAACTAGACCCAGGTCTACCACTATTAACTAAACCAAAGTCAAAATAGAACAAAGATCTAGCTATTAAAGTAGAAACACTAAATGTACTGGAAGAGAAAGTAGGTAGAAATCCTGAAGACATAAGGGTAAGCAGAGAGCAAAAACCAAACTGCGTGGGAAATACTTGAAATAATCAACAACTGGCCTTTCTTTTCTTGCATTAAGGTATTTTGTTTTCAATCCTAAATCTTGCTGTCTTAGTTTTTTTCTGTCCTTCTTCTTTTTCCTTCATTAACTTTGAATTATTTAAAGATACTTGTTTAGCCACATTCTTTCTGTATTTATATTAGTAACTTCATAAGTAAGCCACTATTGGGATAACTGAAGTTTTCCTAAGGTGTTTTCTGTGGAAATGCCAAATTGTGCTCAGAGTAACTTTTATCACATCAGTTATATTAAAAGAATGCCACAGTGTTTGCTAGAAATCATGGTTGAAAATGGTTTCTACAGATAATAAAGTGAGTCAAATATTCTCCAGCCTTAGAACACAATGAAGTGTCTTGTTACTTCAGTTAAAATACTTTTTATAAGTTAACCAAATATTGGGAAAATTAATAAATGAATTATAAGGTCAAATGGAAATCATAATAATAAATTAATAATTATTATTATATTTGTGTCAGAGAATGGATATGATTTTACCTAAATTGACATATATATATATATATATATGTGTGAATATATATGTTCATACACATATGTGCTACAGACATCTGTAAATATTTAATACATTATTATATATTATGCATATGTCATACATGATAAATATGTTTCAATAGAATATTATGAATCTATGTATACATAAATGCATATTTATTGATGATTATAAAATATTGTTGACATAGTATTTATTGGGAATAATAAATATGGCTCCTTCTTATACACCTCCATAGTAAATTACTGTGAGGGCAGAGTTTAAAGTCCAAGCCTTGGTCACCTTGCATTCTTATAGAGCAGTACAACTCCATGAAGAAAGTGAACAGTAAGTGTTTACTCAACCACATGCAGACCAACCTACATTCTTATATTTCCTACTCAAAACTGATCTGAATATTGGCATAAATTACATGTATTTGTTTAGAAAACTGAATTTTTCTGCGTTGTGTATGAATAGTAATTTATCTATATTTATAACTACAAATAACAAATAATGATATTATTATTATTATCAACATTTTGCATGGCAATACTTTCATAACAAAGTAGAAATCAACATAATTTTTGCAAAGTCTATGTAATATTTTGATGATTCTCATTAATGCATATGATGTGAATTCACTGACAATCAAAATCCATCATAAAATGAAAGATTAAATCAAATAAAAATGCAGTGTTAACTTTAAAACCCTGCTTTAAAAATAAACAACCCACTGTCCTTTATGAGGAATCAAATAAAACAGTCTCAGGAGCATCATCATAAATGTGACTTCACAGAAATTAAAGTCATAAATTACTTTACTTACATTTACAAGGCCAAGAAAATAGAAGCTAGAGAAAGAGAAAATGTGAAGTTGTGTGACAAAAAACAATCTGACTGCTTAATAATGAAATATACTTGAAAGAGCAGTCTATTGTTCACTTTTCATCCCAAACTGAAGTAAAGATTTTTATCATCTGAACCTGTAGTACACAGTATTTAAATAATTTAGAGGAACTCAGCTCAATAACAAGAATGTTAATTTTTTGTCATTTTTGAGACAGGATATCTCTATGCAGTTTAGGTTGTCCTTGAACTCATTTTCTAGCCCAGGTGGGTCTCAAATTTGCAACAATCCTCCTGCTTCAGCCTCCTAAGTACTGGGATTACAGGTGTGTGCCACCACATCCAGCTTAGGAAGGTTATTAAGCTTTCTTTATGTTAAATATTTTCACCTATTTTCTAAGATTCTCCTTTCCTTACTCCATCCATTTAAATTAATGTCCTGTAGATGACAAAGAAATCCAGCAGAATGGCCAACATTCCATTACTGAAAAACCTTTGAAAGCTCCCACTTGAACAGGCATGGCCACAATCCATCTCCACTTTGCTAGGAACTCCCACATTTGTAAATGTTGAGAGAAAATGCCACTGTATTTATCCCACAGTCACACCCTCATGGCAGGTAGCATGAACAAAACGATAGCAAGCGTCCCCACCAACATGCACATACTAAAGTCTGCCAAGTTGAAATATGTGTCACATCCATCTACCTGAAGGTCTCTGATATAATAGCTATAGGTAAGGCTTGGAATGCTGGACAAGACTGATAGGAAGCAAAATACAGTTAGCATCAAATCCTAAAAGCTGTATGCTGTGGTGACAGGCCCACTGAACCAGCCTAGGCATTTGACCTACATATGCCTGAAGATTCCTTGTAAGCTGCCAAGGAGATAAAGCCACTTAGTAAGTTGATATTTGTAATCACTAGTTTACCAACAAACTGCAGTAGGAGAGTGAGGAATAGGCAGTATGATCAGCATAAGAGACACAGTCAGACTAATTTCAAATACCTGTTTATTTGCCAACACAGCTTCCATTGCCTAGAATTCTTTAAGGGTCTCAGGTTTGAGGGTATGAGGAGAATTCAAATGTAGATCCCCTTGCGATGGTTTATATAGATTGCTTAACTAAGGTGTAGGTACCCTCAATTTTGGGTGAATCTAATTAATATCCCCCAATAATTTCTGAAAATCACTTAATGTTTGTAATAAGTTTGTTAATTTTAATTTTTGGACTCAAATTGCTATTTCTTCCATGAGAGTTCCCAAATAACTGTAGGGGTGCTATGGTTAATACACTGTGTTAACAAGAGAAATTTGGAAGTTTAATGAAGTGACTCAGCAGTGTCCAGGATCCTCACTGTGTAAAGATCCTGAGCTTGTGGAAGACAAGGGCATGGAGATGGTGTGGGCAAATAGCCTGCTTGTAATATGAGGGAGAAGAAAAGGGCTGCTTCTCCCTCTTTTGTTCTTGTTGCTTTTGCTGTCTTTTGCCACCTTGAACAGTTGCCCCTGTGCCATGGCTCTCAGTCTTGGAGCCCACTGAGTATGTACTGAAACCCCCACAAACTGTGAGCTAAATAAACCTTTCCTTTCTTAATTTTAGGCATCAGGGTATTTTTTCTGAGCAATGAGAGAAAAGTAATGACAGAATTTAGTACCAGAGAAGTGGGGTCATTGCTGTGACTCTACCTGACCATGTGGTTCCAGAGCTTTTGGGAATGGCTTTTGGGAAGAATTTGGAAAGGTTTGGAGATAGATCCCAAAAGAGTAGAACTGGAGAGACTTAGGATGATCTGTATGGGAGATTCTGGTCAGAGCGCAAAGGACCTGAAAACTGGTAAAGACTAAGCTTGAGAGATTTCCACTGGGAGGGACTGCATTGGTTGTTGGAGAACAGACAATGTGTGTTATGGCACAGAAGAAAGTTTGCCTGCCTTTTGTTCATGTCTAGAGACTTTGCCTGACACTGAGATGAAAGGTGGCTCACTAATTTATATGGGAGAGGAAATTTCAAGGCAGTCTCATGTTGAGGAGATGGCACAGCTACTGTTGGGGGCTTTTAGCCAGATCTAAGTTGAGAACCAAGAGCAAATAGTCCAGCAGCATGATTTAAAATGTTGTGAATTTGGTTAGAAAGGAAACATCAGTAAAGCTATGGTCTTCAAAGATAAAGGTGAGGATATCTGAATTGCTGAGAAGGAACAGGAGAATGTAAAAGATGGTCTGAGAGCATCATAAAACCAATAAGTCTCTTTCCTTTACAGGCTCAAAACTGAAAAAGTGAAAGATATTGCTTTGGGGAGAAAGCCACGATGCTCCATATTCTAGAATGGTGGCAGCATAGAAAATTTGTTCCTCATAATTGGATTCAGAGTGCCCAAACATCCAGGCACTTGGCCCCGACAGCAGAGAGAGAGGAAAGACTAGCTACTGCTCCAGCTTGCAGCAGAACTTGGCATCATCCCCATGTGTCTTAGTTACTTTTCTCTTGTTGTTGAGACAAAATTAAGGACACCCAAAATTAAGGAAGGTAATGTTTATTTAGCTCACAGTTTGTGGAGGTTTCAGTTCATACTTGGCTGGCTCCAAGGCAGAGTGGCACATTGCAGAGGGCAACTGTTCACGGCAGCAGAAGACAGCAAAAGCAACAAGAGCAAAAAGGAAGAGCAGTGGCGAGCAGCCTCTTTCCCTCCCTTACGTTGTATGCAAACTGTCTGCCCCAGGGCAGGTGTAGCACTCACACCCATAATTCCAACATTGGACCATGAATCAATCATGAACTCTAAAAGCTCTTCCCCATGACCGCATAAGGCTTTTGGGGGACATTCAGACACAAATCACCACACCATGGTGCTGCTTTTAAGCACCATGCAGAATGCAAGGGATATGGGATTTAAAAGGTTTCTACCTCAATTTCAGAAGGCCTAGGAGACAGGCAGTGTGCCCCTGAGAGGGCAGTGTGTAAGGCTGTGAGTGTGAAACTGAAGGGGCACTGGAGACCCCAGAAGTTCAGAAAAGCCAGGAATATGGATCATCCAGGGAAATCTGCAAACCTTATAAAGTAAGCCTAAGGGAGAAACCATGGGAGGTATAACCATCAGGTATAACCACCCATAGGGATGGACTCCCACAAGCCTTTTGGAGCTCATAATTTGCCACAGATTACCTCAGATGGTGCATATGAAATTACAGGAATTAATGTTTGACCTACTGGATTTTAGACATCCTTTCATCCCCATCCTTTGTATCCCCTGTTTGTAAATTTTGGAACAAAAATGTCATCTTGTGCCACTAAATGTTGGAAGTGTTTAAATTTTCATTTGCATAACTAAGAGTTTGCCTTATGTCTCAGAGGAGACTTGGAACTTGGACTTTTCAGCAGTGCTGAAACTATTAGTACTTTGGCAACTCTTGCAGATGGAGTAAATGCCTTTTGTTTAAAGGAATGTACATGACAGGGGTAGAATGTTATGGTTCTAATGTTATATAATGTTGATAGACTTAATAGTGGTTCTTAAGGATTGTTAAACTGGTGTTATAAAGCTCAAATTGTGAAATGATAAGAATAAGCATGTCTTTGTACCTGGAAATTGGTTTAAAGAAATGGGTCTGGCTGCCAAGTTGACAAGGGGTGGATTGCTATGTTTAATACACTGTGTCAACTTGAGAAGTTTAAAAATTTAACGAAGTGACTCAGCAGAGGACCAGAGTCCCCAATTTGAGAACATCCTGAGCTTGTGAAAGAGGAGGACATGGAGATGGTGTGGGTGGATAGCCTCCTTAGAATATAAGGGAGGTAAAGAGAATTGCTTTTACCCGCTTTTGCTCTTGTTGCTTTTGCTGTCTTTGGCCACCTTGAAATGCTGCCTCTGTGCCATGACACCTTGCCTTGGATTATGATTGATACCTCCACTAACCATAAGCTAATGAACATTTCCTTCCTTAATTTTGGGCACCAGCCTATTTTTTCTCAACAACAACAGAAAAGTAACTAAGACAGAGAAAAACAGTTTGAACTTTCTCTAGGGCTCTGCACAATCCATGTTGCTTCAAAGCCCATCTAGTCTCTGCAAAAAGAAGGATAAATTGTTGTTGAGAATCTACAGTAAGCAATATGTCATACATATAATATATTATATACCTTGATGGAATTTTTTCCCTATGGGATCTAAAGCATGACCAACAAAATACTTACACAGAGTAACAGTGTTCATCACCCCTTGTGGTAAAAGTGCCCATTGATATCAGTGCATAGGCTAGGCAAAACCATTTGCAGGAAGAGAAAAAGCTAAACGAGTTCAGTTCTGTGGACTCAAAGGGGTGGTAAAAAGCAATCCTCAAGATCAACAACTATCATAGGCCAGTCCAGTGGGACTGTAGTTGGAAAGGGGAGCCAAGGCTTGAAAGCACCTACAGGATAAATACATTGATTAGTAGTTCTTAAATCCAGAAGCATCTTGCACTTTATTCCTTTGGTATAACAAAAACTGGAGTATTCCAAGGACTACTGGAAGGCCCGATTTGTCTCTCTTTCAACTGTTCTTCCACTAATGCTCATAGTGAATGAACTTCACCTTTGGCAGGGCCCATTAATCCACGTAAACAGGCACATAAATTTTCCATTTTAATGAGAATAGTCTTTGAATATGGAGAATTACAATGACCCCTATTAAAAATTTGTCTCTTAGCTGTTGTCTTCCCTTTCATTCCTCCAACAACAGGTTTGGACATCCTTCCATCAACAGGTGGAGTTATCATACTACTAATTTTAATTTTCCACTCAGCAGATCCCATCTCCTCAAATTGATTGAGGTCCCTACAACAAATAGCTGAAATATTCCCTTAATATTATCCAGAAATATACAAAGCATAGTTATAGCACTTTGCATAACCTATCGGGGTGACGCAAGCCCCACCAAGGAGTTGGCTGCCCAGGTAGGCCAAGCAGGTGGCCACTGGGATGAAGTCATTGCTGTAACATCTACACCTGTGTTCTTAAGCCCTCAAAAATATTTTCCTTTAACCTTAAGTGCATATGTGGGCTAGTGGTCTGTGATAAATGTCCCTGATTATGGGGGGTACTGTTAAAGTTTTAGCTTATCAACTAATAGTGGTGGTTCTGACAGCCAGTAAAAAAATCAGTTGAGCTATGTAATCACCTGGTTTAAATACCCAAACATCTTGTGATGGAACCACGATCTAAATTTCCCTTCAAAAAGTCGAAGTAAATAATCCCAAGGAATACTTCAACACCCTGCAAGTCCAAACTACTTTTTTCCTAGGACAAAGGCCATTGTACCTAAGGGGAGGTGTCTCCAGATTCCATGGTAAGACGGACATATTTATCTTTGCCTATCAAAGTCATCCACTCAGCATCAAAGAAATCTAATCCCATGCTTCCTTGGGTTCTGCTGACAAGGGACTCAACTATCTTTAAGAGATGTACAGAACATTGGGGCTGCAATTACATATTGGGAATGCCTCCATTGTTGGTTTAGCCTGGAGCCAGGCCTGCATTCTGTGTCCCATGAGTGGGGTGCCATCTCAATGATATTGGTGACAATGGGCACAATGATTTCCCTTGTGACATCTTGGAATAGTGAAACTCCTCCAGGAAAAGGGCAATTTCAACTTTTTTTTTTTTAACCTGTAGGTGAGTGCAGTTTATGGATATGCCCTGTTTTGCCACAATTTAAACACTGTAGTTTTGAAGAAGCCTGATTTTGTTTAATTAAACCAAACATGGTGTAGTTAAACAGAAAAGACTTGTGACTTATGACCCACATCTGGATCTACTTTCAAATAGTTCACAACATTTTTGCTCACGCAGATGGCCTCTAGCACTTTTTTACAGTGCTTATTAGCATTCTCAAAAGGCAGTTGCAACTCAATAATCTCTGTCCTTTGAGTATGTGGTATATGTCATTGGAGACCTTCCTGTAACCAGGTTAAGAATTGGGCATCTGGGAATATAGCTCAGTGGCATAAGCGCCTGCCTGGCAAGTGCATGGTCCTGAGTTTAACTCCCAGTATGCAAAAAACAAAAACAAAAACAAAAAAAGAATTGGGCACAAATGTTATGAGAGTCTTGAAGAATGTGTCAAAGGACTGAGTGTGAACACTATATTCAGGAAGAGTTACCCAGGCTCATTTCATTATGAGAGCCATTTGCTGATAGTCTAGAAGGGTTAACTGCGATATTAGATCTGAGTATATATCTGTTCACAATATTTCCTCTATAATCTTTAGATGTCCTGGTGCCAGATTATGTCAAGCCCTCTCAGCTTCTAACTCTTGAAAATTAATGTGGAAAGTTAAATATTACTCTTAAGAAAGGCAGAGCTTAGATAAATGCTCAATGCCTAAATGAGGTAAGTGTGAAGCTCTTAAGACTAATTTCAACAAGCCCAACATGAAAGGTCCCTGAAGCCCATTATTCATAACACTAGATTTTAATTATTTAAGCAATTTATACTCCAAAGGATTGTGCTCATGAACATTTCATTGTGGAATTAGTAAAATCAAGATAAATATTAAGTGGAAATACGCATGCCCCAAGGGCCCTCTGCTAAATGCAGCCTTTCTAACCAATCCTTGATAAGGAGGCACTACTTCTGTCTCATCCACAGATGGAAGGGAGGGAGGAAGAGGGCAAGGAAGAGAAGAGGACCATATCTCTTCCCTTTCATCTCTATTCGTGCTCAATGTTTCACTAGGTGTGGGATGTTCTCCCACAGCTAAAGGACAAAGAACTGCACAGACCAAGCTCCATGTGAATAGTTTCAGGGAATATAACAGAACCCTAGGTATAAGCCTGTTCCAAACCCTTTCTTACTCTCTAAATCAAATGTACCCATCTGAAGAAACCAATGATTATTTTTATAACATTTGGCAACATATGAAAAATCAGCTGGATAGTAACTTGAGTGCCAGACTGGTGCAACAGAATTTCCAATAAAAGGATATAATGTTGTACATAAATTGATGAACTTCTGCTCCATTAAGTTGGTTACAATTATCTACACATGCTCATGTTCCTATTTTCTTCCTTTTCTTTTTCCTTTTTTACTTTGCCATTTTCTTTAGCATCCAGCACTTTTTGCTGTGGAAGTTCCCATCACTGACTTACTATACTTTCCTGTGGGTGGACTTCCTCTGTCAGTGTCTCTTTTCAATTACCACTTGTGGGATCCAGACTATGAGCTTTTGCCTGACGGAAGGATGATGAGAATGAAAAACAGGGACACAGTGTGAAGGTCAAGGATCTCTTGTTTCCTTTTGACAAAGAGCCCCAAGTTACTGCTTCACCCTGCCTTTATTCATTCAGACATGGGTACAATCAATTAAAGTACCATAGGATTCACCTGCCTCCTACCATCCATGGTACATGCCTGGGGAAAAAAAACAAACAAACAAGATCTCAACTGTATCAACTTTTCCTTAGAAGCTGCAACATATCAGCACACTTGCACGTTACCTTTCTCCCTAATGCTAACAGAGGAGACAACTAGGCTTCAATCTTCTTATCTGGTCTCCTACACTCCCATAATAATTGCACTTCTATTCATAATATTAAAAGTGTGGAAACATTCTAAATATTAAAACGGTGCATTGAATAATGAAAAAATGTCATTTGCATGCGATGGATTATTTTAACCTTTAAAAATAAATAAATCTTATGTGACAGCATAGATGAATTTTAAGAGAATCCTAACTAGCGAGTGACTGACAGGAGGATAAGTATTGCATGATTTCACTTATATGAGATCTGAAACTGTCAAACTCACAAAAGCAAAGGGCAGAACATGGTGTCCTACAACAAAAGGGAAATGCAAGTCAACAGGGAGAGAAATAAATTATCCATGAAGGATAACTTTTAGAAATCTGCTGCACAGTTCTGTGCCAATAGATAACAATATCACACTGTACATGTAGAAATCTGATCAGAGCTGGGTGTGGTGACACACACCTGCAGTCCAGCCTTCTAAGTGGCTAAGGCAGGAGGAGCACCAGTTTCAGACCAGCTTGGACAACTCAGGGAAAGCCCATCTCAAAAGAAAGTAGGATTGGCGATGTAAATCATTTCCTCAGTGTGAAGAAGAATCTGCATTCAATTCCCAGTGCAGGGAATAAAGATCCAATGTTAAAATAAAGATCCAATGTTTTACATTATGCCAATTAAAATGTTATATGTTCTAAAACAATATATTTCATCAGGCCTTAAATATAAGACCATGATTTGAAACTTACTAAGCAAAGTCTATCTACATTGCTTTAATTAAAAATACTGTGATCTATTTGCATGTGTTAGTCATCCAAGTGAATGTTATTAGCAGTTTTCACTTAAAACTTTCATTAATTTGTTAAAGACTGAAACCTTCAAAATATTGCAGCTTAACATTTAGAAAGATATATTATTTCCTCCTTGATTTAAACTTTATTTTATTGATAATATGAAATTATCTATACTTTCCTTAAATATATGTTTGTTAACTTTTTGAGACGTGGTATCTGTATGTAGCCTAAACTAACCTTGAGCTTGCTATGGAGTCCAGGCTGGCCTGGAACTCTTGGCAGTCCTACCTCAGCATCCTGAGTGCTGAGATTACAGGTGTACACCACAATTCCCAGCTAATTTATTTTGAAGTACTGTCACTTATAGTATTATGAAAAGTATGTCCTTATTATATCTAGATATGAGTTTTTTGAATTATGAAAATTAAAACTGAATTATATTCATGGCAGTTATTTTCTTAAACTTGGTCACACTACTTATATTTTGGTTTTAATTGTTTCATGTCAGAATGACTTGGTTGAATTTTCCAGAAATGTGTTGGAGTTTCTACAAACAGTGACATACGTCTTTCTATTCCCTCTCTATCTGTATGTACACATATCTATTTCACATGTGTATATCTGTATATTTAAGTGCATGAATACTATGTGTTATGATTTGTGTCTGAATGTCCACCCAAAACCTCATGCATGATTTTTCAATTTTGCGGAATACAGTCTTTTTGAGAAATTACCATACTTATTTCCATAGTGGTTGTACTAATTTGCACTCTCATCAAAATGGACAAGAGCTCCCTTTTCTGCACAGTCTCACCAGCATTTGTTATTGCCTGATTTATTTAAGGATAACAATTCGTTCTTGGCTGAGATCGAATCTGGCTGTTGTTTGAATTTTTATTTCTTGGATGACCTATGATGTTGAACTCTTTTTAATATAGTTATTTGCTTAATTTTCATTTAGGAATTCTGTATTCATTTCACACCAATTTGTCAATTGGGTATTTAAATTAGAGAGGTCTGAAATTTTAAATTCTTTATATATTCTAGATATTCGTCTCCTGTCTGAGGAGCAACTGATAAAAATACAGAAAGCCCAAGCCAATTTTATGAAAACAATGAAAGAATGTACCCAAATTTCTGCAATTAGGAATAAAAAGGGAAAAATTACAACAGATCCTTCAAATCTAGAACTTTAGTTCCTAATTTGAGAACATTTACTTTAATGAGATGGAAAATTGAAAGAAAATGGATAGATCCTAAAATGTGTATATATTACTTAAGCTGTGCCAAGAAAATATAAAAAAACCTAAATAATTCAGTGTCAGTCTCAGTCAATAAAATTGAAGAAGTAATTTGAAAAAAAAAAAAAAACTACCAACAATGAAAAGCCCAAGTACTAATGGATTCACTGCTGAATACTACAAGAACTTTAGAGAAAATCTAATGCCTCTACTTTTGAAACTGTAATAAAATTGAAAGAGAAGCAATACCCCAAATGTCATTCTTGAAAACAAACATTCACCTGATATCAAAACCAGAGAAGGACCCAACCAAAGATAATAACTATAAGCCAATCTCTTCAGTGAACATAGATTCAAAATCTTCAGTAAGATAGTGGCAAAAAGAATGCAGCAAATCATCTAAAAGAATATACATCATGACCAAGTAGGATTCATCTCAGGCATTAAGAAATGGTTTAACATACACAAATCCACAAATGTAATACAATGTATTAAGAGAACCCAGGACAAAAATTACAATATTATCCCAATGGATGCAGAAAAAGCATCTGACAAAGTCCAACACCCGTTCAAAAAAAAAAAAAAAAGCCTAAAGAAAATTGGAATAGAAGGTCTTCTCTCAATCTAATAAAAGCCATCTATGTCAAACAAAGAGCCAACATCACACTAAATGAACAAAAAGTAAAGCTTTCCTCTAAATTCAGGAATAAGACAAGTATACTGACTACCTCCACTCATGTACAGTATAGTTCTGGAAATATTGGCCAAAGCAATTAGACAAGAGAAAAAAATAAAAGGAATATGAATAAGAGAGGAAAAATTAAATTATCAGTATTTCTTGATTACATGATATGGTACATAAAGACCTGAGAAACTCCACCAAAAGACTCCTAGTATTAATAATCAAATTTGGTAGCATAGCAGGGAACAAATTCAACAGTCAAAAATCACTAGCATTTCTGTACACAAAAAATTTGCTGAGCTAGAAATTGGAAACAACACCTTTCACAGTAGATCAAGCAAAATTAAATACTTTGGAACCAATGTAACAAAGGAAGTAAAAGACCTCTACAATGATAAGTACAGTACTCTGAAAAAGATCAAAGAGCATATAAAAAATGAAACATATTCCCTATTCTTGACTAGGCAGAACTAACATAGTCAAAATGGTCATACTTCCAATTCAGTTATACAGATTTAATGCAATCCCAATCAAAATGCCAACAGTATTCCTCACACAACTAGAGAAAACAATCCTACAATTCATATGGAACTGGAAGAGACCTAGAATAGCAAAAGCAATTCTGAGCAACAAGAGCAAGGCAGGGGGAAATCACGGTTCCCAATTTGAAGTTGTACTACAAAGCTATAATGATAAAAAAAAAAAAAAAAAAGCATGACCCTGACAAAGCAACATGCTCAAGGATCAATAGAACAGAATAGAAGATGCAGAAAAAACTCCAAGCATACTTGCCTAACTTATCTTTGACAAAAGTCCCAAATACCTTCACTAGAAGTAAGATAGCCTCTTTAATGAATTGTACTGGGGAAATTGATTTTCCTTGTGCCAGCGATTGAACCCAGAGCCATATCTGTCACTATGCACTAAGCTAAAATAGAAATAGATAAAATAACTAACTATTGAAGCAGAAATATTTAATTTGTCTAAATATAGAAGAGGTTAAACACTTGAAAACATAGGTACAGGCAAAGATTTTGTGAACAAAACCCCAGTTGTATAGGAAATATTACAAAGAATCAATAATGTGGATTACATCACATTAAACAGTTTTTGCACAGCAAAAGAAACCACCAACACAGAGGAGAGATGACCTATGGAATGAGTCAATTATTTTTTTTAAATTTATTATCTTTTGAATTTCATAGGTAAATACATAGAATTGTAAACATTTTAATGCAATGTATAAAATTAATGTCTATTTTATTAATAACATACACTTTTCAGCAAGACTACCTTTCAGTGACCAAGCAAAATATGGATTTTGGCAATTACATTAGTATAAGAAATACACAAGTTAGCAGTTTAGCAAAACAATTTAGTACCTTTTACAGCATATTAAGTCAACAATCACAATGGACTACATTATAACAGAACAATTACATTTTTAAAAATAAGGAAGGTCACATAATAGTAGCTTAAGTAACCAGAACTGTAAGCAAATAATTCACTTTTGACCTTCAAAACTTGCAAATCTGGTTTTTCATATGCCATTGTACTGAACTGAGTTATTTCTACCAGAATAATTTTATTTTTTAAATTCATTTTAAAAATAAGAGAAGGAAAACATTAACCAACAGACGTCCATTTACAAAATAGCATAAGAACAATACAAACAGTACAGAGTCACAGACAAAGTTGTAGGTAATTAACAATGGTTCTTGTATTACATATTGATATCTTCAAAGTGGTTTCTCAGGAAAACAAATCCACCAGAATAATTTAAAAAAAAAATCTTTTTAGTGACGGGGGATTTAGCACAGCGCCTGCCTGGCAAGCGTGAGATCGTGAGTTTGATTCCTGGTACTGGAAAAAAAGCAAAAACTAAATAGTTGGTTCTATTTTTTTTTTAATCTAGAGAAAATAAAGTTGGTACTGGAAAAAAAAAAAAAAAAAAAAAAAACTTTTTAAAAACAAATTCTGGAGTGATATGGGTCTATTGGAGGCACTGTGATGCTCAGGTAAGCATTTGAAAAACCAGTTAGATGGAGCATAGCATGGGTAAAAATTTCATTTTGCCACATTTGCACACATGCACACAACTTTTCATTCCCCTTGTGTGGTGTTTTGGTTAGAATTTAATATTTCATAAGGATCTAGATCTCATCCTTTATGCCTTCACAGAGATTTGGTTCCTCTCAATTAACTCAGCTATTCCCTAGATTATGAAATTT
>NW_004955406.1:31836828-31853025 GCF_000276665.1 Chinchilla lanigera | reverse complement strand
TTTTGCAACGGATCTCCCTATACAGTTCAGGCTGGCCTTGAGCTCACTGTGTAGCCCAGTCTGGTCTTGAACTCACAATGATCCTTCTGCCTCAGCCCCCCAAGTGCTGGGATTACAAGCATGCGCCACCATGCCTGACTAGAAATTTTCTTTTCTACAGAATCTTTCAATTCAAAAGAGGAATAGATAGAATTTTGCATCTTCTCTTTGGATAAAATTCTATGAATCTTTATATATTTTTTAACTTATCATCTTGATTCTCTTTAAAGCAGAACACTTTGAATGACTTTACTAACCTAAAGGCATTCACTTCCTTAGTATCGATTCCACTGTATCTTCATCCCTCAACCCACATTCACTGAAACATTTTCATATCACAGTAAGTATCTTGCTGTTGAATTCAACAATAAAATTTTATTCCTCATATTGGTTACTTCAATGCATTATTAGATAGTGTTCAACTTCTTCAAAGACTTCATCCACAAATTTAAACTCACAATCATTTCTTATCAATTTATGTTGTTTTATGACTAATTATTTAAGAATATATGTTTTCTTTTTTGTTTGAGGGTTTTAGTTCTAATATATTAGGCTAAAAAATCTAAATTATCAAAGAGAAAAGTGTATTTAAGAATAAATATATGTGAAGAAAAATACTTTTATACCTAAATTTACATCTACTTGATATTACTAGAATTCTTCCTAGTTTTTGAAGCTAGATATGCCTAGTAATAGTCCACAAGGAAAAGTCTTGATATACAATGATCATTGCCTTTCAATTTCTCAAAAATGTTAGGTATAAAATTGTTCAATCCATATTATATACCATTACAGTATAAACACCTACATATAAGAATATGTGTACATATAAACATATGTATATGTGTTTCCTCTCTTATGTGATGTTTTGTTTAGAATTTAATATCACATAAGGAACCATTTCATAAAATCAATTAAAACTTCCCATCAATATCTCTAATTTTGATTACTTTCATTACTATAGGAATTATTTATTCTTAAATATTAGCTAAGGCTCTTCCATTTCACCTTACAACTTGAAAGAAAAGGGTTAGAAATAGCTCTGCAATATATCTACATTGTCGGGACACCACATGAAACCAGAACAATGATCTAATTGAATCCCTTTACAAGTTGTTAATGATATATCCTAGAAAACTTACATATGTTATTTACTGGTAAAGAGGACTCTCCTGGTCTTTCTAGGTCACATCATGTTCAGTCAACCCACAAACTGACCTTTTACGGGACTTGACCCCCCAAATTTCTATGTGAGCTGTATAATTACTAGATTAGAAATATGTGATGTTTCATAAGTGAAATAGCTTCATTTATTTCTATGGGACAGAAACCAAACATTATGAGAGAGAATCTAAAAGAAAGAACTGATGTCATAAACTCTGTGCCTGCTTTCCCTATGCCTTGCAACTACTCACATATACAAATGAAATTAAAACAGTCTTTGGAAATGACATTTAATGAAATAAAAATAAATTTTCATAGTAAGTGAAAATTTATGATTTGTGCCTGACTTAATGATGTGAGACCTTATGTTATTTTACCAGTCATTATGTACATTTTAAATTTTGATATAATAATAAGCTTTCAGGAATGTGAAAAAATAATTCAAGGAACTCCTATGATATGCTTCAACCAGAATTATCTATATTTGTCTTTTTCTATCTCATGTATATGAGAGACAGAGTATGTTAGCAGTAGCATGTGCATAATTAATTTATTATAAAATTTCTGCATTCAGGGATAATGTCTCCTGTAACCATAATTTTACTATGAACATCAGGCATTTTATAGTTATTACTAGCATTTAATCCCTTAGTTCGAAAAGTGCAGTCTTTAGATATGACACCCTTCAAATCCTTTTGTTGTAGTCACTTTCCTCTCACTGGATGAAATATCTGACACCTACCAACAAAAGAGAAGGTGTTTATTTTTGTCGTGGTTTTCAATGATTTATTCATGCTTGTTCATTTGTTCATTTGTCCACGGTTGGTTGGTCCCAAGGCTGAAACTGCATGGAAGAAGTGCATGGCAGAAGAAAGCAGCTGAGAGCACAGGGAGAAGGGAGGTATTAGAAGAAACTGCCAAATCACATTCTTAGTGACACTTCTTCCAACCAGCCCTACATTTTAACAGGACTTTCCGCTCCGAACTCAGCAGTCAATTAACCCTCTGATGAATATATCAGCACCTCGATCCAATCATCGTGCAAAAGCCCCATTTCTGAATTCATAAGACTTCTATGGGACATTTTTATTTCAATAATAATATATTTTGAGGAAAATAATGTCAAATTAATATTACTAATACCACTGAAGTGATTTTGACTCTTTACTCCATGGAATGACTATTCCAAAACTATACTGAGTGTTATGGTTTAAATCTAAACTGTCCCCAGTCTCATAAGTTCAGAGATGGGGCTTTTGGAGAGTGATTAGATGATGGTGCAGGAGTGTTACCAATGGATTTGTCCATAAATGAGTTCATAAGCAAGCCTGGTGTTAGGAGGTGGTGCCCCATAGGACGTGATCATGGAAAGCTTGCTCTGGAGACAACATCTCTCCCACATACACATCCTCTGAGCTCTGCTTCTCAGCTGCCACGAGTGAGTAGTTTGGTTGCACAAGCCTTTCAGCCGTGATGCTCTTGCCTTGGAGCCAGCTCAACTTGAAATGCAAGCCCTAAAGCTGTAAGCAAAAATAACCTTTCTATCTTTTAAATTTTTTATATCAGGTATTTTTCAAGTGAAGAAAAGCAGACTAATGGAACCAATCAAAACTGTAGCACCTTAGCATCCATCAGGGAACCCCAACTTATAAAAATAACCTATGTGTCTCTCCACCTTGTAAAATTACAAGAAATATTACAGCCTTGCATATGAGTATTTTTTGGACTGTGTGTGAGGAAATGAAGAATGAAAACTGCTAAAATGAATATAGAGGAGTGATTATTGACTTTAGAGAAAAGTACTTGTCTGTTACTAAACTACAGCATGATTTCAGTGTTTGGTACATATTTCCTTAAAAAGTGTATAAAACAAACACATCAAGGAAACAATATGGTGATAAAGTTATTCACTGACAAAATTCAGGTTTTAAAGACAAAATTATAATTTTGAAATACTTGACCAAGAGTTTTGACCAATCTACACAGCCTAATTATCATTCAGAAGACAAAGGGGGTGATATTAACATTTTATAATGACATCAGTTGATATTTGGAGTATCTAAAAATCTCAGTTAACCATTCATATTTAATGTAACTATTGCTGTTTGTAGGTTAATTTTTATTTTTAAAAAACTCTAATAACGATGGTGTACAATTTCAAAGCAAGATTGTAGGAGAGTAATAATGGTTAATAAGTTGTATATTGTTATCGCTAAAGTACTTGCTCAAATTATAAGATATAGGCATGAAAAATTAATCAAACAACATATGTATAAACCCTCCTTTCAATGAACAAACAGCAATCAGTAGCACAATTCTTTTAACTGTATTGTGTGTGTGTTTTTCCTTTTTTATTCCTTCTTTTCAGCATTTTCTTCCCATTTCACAATATCTACTGTACATTTGGAGTTCCACTGACTCTCGGCTTCTTACACTAAGGAAACAATATGATGCTTACACACGCAACACTGGTTTAGTTCACTTATGAGTATGGACTCAAGGCACATCCATTTCCCTATAAATGTCACAAGTTTATCTTTCTTATAGCTAAGTAATACTCCATTGTATAAAAATACCACATCTTTTTTATCCATTCCTCAGTTGATGGGCATTTGGCTTGTTACCAAGATTTAGCTATGGCAAATTGCACTGCTACAAACATAGATGCACATATATTGCTGTGGTATGATGCTTTTAATTCTTCTGGTAAATACCCAGAAGGAGAAAGTCGGGGTTAAATGAGACTCCTAATCCTAACTTTGAGGAATCCCCAGACTGATTTCCAAAGTGGCTGCACCAATCTACATTGCCACCAACATTGGCGAAGTGTTCCTTTTTCCTCAAAACCTCTCCAGAAATTTTTGTTGGCTGATTTCTTGATGGTAGCCATTTTTACTGGGGTGAGATGAAATCTCAGTGTTGTTTTAATTTGCATCTATCCAATGACCAATGATTTTGAACATTTTTTAATGTATTTATTTGTCATTTGTATTTCTTCATCTGAGAAATGTGCCAATTTTTGGACTGGGTCTTTGAATTTCGAGTGTCTGAGTTTTCTCAATTCATTATATGTTCTACATATAAGTCTTTGTCTGAGGGACGATTAGCTAAAAGTTTTCCCACTCTGTTTGTTGTATTTTCACTCTGTTAGTGATTTCTTTTGATGTGCAAAAGCTTTTTAATAGGATGAGATCCCAGTTGTTGATTCTTTGAAGTTTTTCCAAGTTACTCTGGGTTTCCTCATGAAGTCTCTGTCTACCACTATGTCTTCAAGGTTTCTACTTACTTTATCTTCCAGTAGGTTTATTGTTTTTGTTTTAGTATTAAGATCTTTGATCCATTTTGACTTTAGTGCATGGTGGTAAACATGAGTCAAGTTTTAGTAATTTTCAGTATATAGATTTTTAATTCCTTTGTTAGATTTATTCCTAAATATTTAATTTTTTCAATGTTATCATGAAAGGTGTAGTTTCCCTAATTTCTCTCTCAGTAAGTTTGCTGTTTATGTACAAGAATTGTATTGATTTTTAAGTATTGAATTTGTATCCAGCTACATGACTGAATTTGGTTATTAATTATAGGAGTCTTTTTGTGGAATTTTTGAAGTCTTCTATGTACATTATCATGTTATCTGTGAATATTGATAATTTAACTTCTTCCTTTCCTGTCCTTATTCCTTTATTTCTCACTCTTGTCTAATTGCTCTGGCTAATGTTTCCAGGACTATATTTAAAAGGAGTGGTGATAGTGAACATCCTTGACTGGTTCCTGATTTTAGAGTGCAAACTCAGTTTTTGTCCTTTAGTAAGATGTTGACCATTGGTTTGTAATGGATAGCTTTTATCAGATTGGGATAAATACCACCTATTATAATTTTCTGTAGGATTTTTATCATGAATGAGTACTAGACTTTATGAAAAGCTTTTTCTGCATCATATTGAAATGATCATGTGATTTTTTTTCCCTCTGATCTTGTTGTTAGGGTCAGAGGATTGATTTATATATGTTGAACCATCCTTACATTCCTGAGATAAATCCCACTTGGTCATGGTGTATGATCTTGATGATTTGTTAAATTCTGTTTATTGGTATCTTATTGAGGATTTTTGCAATTGTGCTCATTGAGGAGATTGACTTGCAGTTCTCTGCTTTGGTTGGGTTTTTCCCTAAGTTGGTATCACAGTAATACTTGCCTCCAGGAATGAGTTAGGGAGAATTGCTTCCATTTCAAATTCATTGAAGAGTTTGAAGAGTATTGGTATGAAATGCTCTCTAAATTTCTTGTAGAATTCAGCACTGAACACATCAGGACCTGGGCTTTTTTTGTTCATCATATTCTAATTACATTTTCAAACTTATTAAATGATATTGCATTCTTGAAAATTTCTATATCTTCTTGATTCTGTTTTGGTAATTCATATCTGTCTAGGAAGCTTTTCATTTCTTATGTGTTTACCATACTATGACAGTAAAGATTTTCAAAGTTCTTTCAAAGTAGGTATTAATGACTATCTGAACTTTCACAGAATCTGTAGTGACTTCATCTTTAATCATTCCTGAATGCATGAATTTATATCTTTTTCCCCTTTTTTGATAAGGTTGGCTAAGGGTATATCAATTTTATTTATTTATTTAAAGAACCAGCTCTTTGATTCATTAATTCATTATATTATTTTCTTGATCTCCATTTTGTTAATTTCTGCTTCAATCTTTATAATTTCCTCGCTTGTATGGGCTTTTTGTTTGTCTTCCTCTTTTTTTTCTGGAAGCTTGAGAAGAAACATTAGATTGTTTATTTGTGCTCTTTCTGTTTTCCTGATATGAGAATTCACCACTATAAATTTCCTTCTTAGTACTACTTTCATTGTATTCCATAACTTCCAGTATGTTATATCTGTGTTCTCATTTAGTTGTAGATATTGTTTAATTTCTTACTTTACTTCATCTGTGATCCCTTGGTTGTTTAAGAGGGTATTACTTAATTTCAATGTGTTTGTGGTTTCTTTTGCTATTAATTTCTAATTTAATTGCACTATGGTCAGATAATATGCCTGGGATAATTTTAATACCTTTCCTTTACTTAAGCATGTCTGGGGGTTATTATATGGTTTATTCTATGTTCAATGTGCAGCTGAGAATAATATGTATTCTAATTACTATGGTAGGTAACCAGAATCATTCACGGAGGTTGAGCAATGGGGAACAAGCAGGTTTATGCAGCACACACAGGAAACTACCCCAGTTGTAATCAGTCTGGAGTACCAACCATGAAGACAGAATCACAGCAGCTTTTAGAGGAGTTGGTCCAATTTCCAACAATAGGGTGTCTAAAAATAGCTGGTACTTTACAGAAAGGTGGGGTAGAGAGTGCATCACAAGATGATAGTCATGGTTATGGGGTAGCCATAGGGTTATTACAATCTTGCAACATTTATAAGAAACAGAACTTTTCATAAAGAGTACTGCTTACACATTGAAAATGCTTATTATATGATTTTGGGAACAAGAGTGAGTTCATATGAAGTTTAAGTGACTTCTGAAGTGGATTTTAAGTGATTATAACAAGAGTTGGGTCTCGCTTGCCTCATCATAATGGTTCAGGGTGGAAAAGACTAAAAACATCTACTAAGTCTGTTTGTTCACAGCTTTGGTTCAGTTCTGTTATTTCTTTGCTGTTTTTTGTCTAGTTGATCTATCTCTTTGTGGCAATGGGGTATTCCTGTTACAATTATGTTATTGCTTATTTGATTTTTCATGTTTACTAATTGTCTTATATATTTGGGAGCTTCTGTATTTGGTGCATATATGTTCATGATTGTTATCTCTTCTTTTTGAAGTTTTTCTATAACACATACGTAGTCACCTTCTTTACACTTTTTGATCATTCTTGGTTTGAAGTTCACATTGCCTGCAAACATAACAGCTAGTCCTGCTTTTTCTCTGGGTTCCTGTTGCATGGAAGATTATTTTCTGTCCTTTGATTTTTAGTCTATGAATTTCTTTTTGCATGAAATGTATTTTTTGTATATAGCATATTGCTGCATCTTGTCTTGATCCTCTCTGTCTGTTTCTTTTGATTTGTCAGTTGAGTTCATTTGCATTGACAGTTATAACTGATATGTATTGGCTTATCTTTATCCTTTTCCTGCTGTTGATTCACTACTTTTCACCTACATTTAATTGTTTGCTATACCTGTTATTTTCTTTCTCTTGTTTTTCTTGAAATTGTGATCATTTTTATCTCTGTCTAGAATACCTTTTAGTACCCTTTGTAGGGTTGATTTGGTGTTCATAAATCCGCTCAGTTTTTCTTTGTCATTAAAGTATCTTATTTCTCCATCAATTTTGAAAGATAGTTTGCAAGGTACATCTTTTAGGACTTGAAGTACTTCACTTCAAGCTCTTCTGACTTGTTAGTTTATTTGAAGAAGTCTGCCTTGATTCTGATGGGCTTTCCTTTATAGGTGATCTGTTTCTTATCTCTAACATTTTAATATTCTGTTCTTGCGCTGAATTTGTGTAATCTTCATTATTATATGTCTTGGTGTAATTTTATTTTGTTCATGATTGTTTGGTGTTCTAAATGCTTCATTTACCTGTATGTCAGATTCTTTATCTATGCTTGGAATGATTTTTGCCATTATTTCTGTGAAGATTTTTTTTTTATGTCATTTGTGCTATCTCCAGCTTTCTCATTGACCCCAATCAATCTTATGTTATTGTTCTTTCCTTTATCTTGTAGCTGTTGGAAGGATTTTTCATGGCTTCTTGGTATTTTTATGATATGTTTCATTTCATTATCACTAGCTGCAGTTCTGTCTTCAGGTTCTGAAATCCTATCCTCTCCTTCATTTAATCTGTTACATATAGTTCAGTAGAAGTTTTAATCTCAGATTTCTGTTTGGATCTGTTTCATGGATTCCATTTCTTTCTTATGCTGGAAATATTTTTGTTTCCATCATTTTTCTAAGCTCATCTATTCTTTTATTAGGGTCTTTTCTACCATAGTTGATTTTAAGCCTCATTTTTCTGTACCTGAGCGACTATTTCCTCATGTCGTTTTCCATTTGTTTTTTCACTTCTGCTGCTATCATTTCAGAAAGTTCCAGTATTTGACATCCAAATTCATCTATCTTCTTAAGTTCCTGGCTTGTCCTGGATGGGCTGAGGGTCTGGGGTTGCATTTTGCTTTTGCATCTTTTCATGTTCTCTTTTCTTTTTTATTTTGTTTTCTACATTGCTACTTGACAATTTCTTATGATATATAGCTTTCTCACCAGTATTGAGGTTTCCCTAGAGGATGTCTTTTCTTCAAGGGTGTTTTCTACATGTAGGTACTTTTTTATAGATATCCCAAGACTCTACCTTCCCAATTTATAAAGTATGCAAGTTTACTATTTGTTTCAGCTCCTAATCCTTTGGTACTGAGCTATGCTGATGAGTATGACTTCCTGCAATCACCGTGTTATCGTGCATGGGAGAAAAACAGTTTGTAACATGTAGGACATGCTGGCTAAAGTAGTACAGTCAGTAATAACAATAGTTTCAAGTACAATTTAATGATTGATAAATTGTGATAAACACTGACTTGTTACCTTTGACTACAGGGGCAAATTATAAAATTAAATTTAAAAATCAAATTTATACTGTGCACTTATATACAATGATTTTTCTGTTAGTTGGGTGATTTTTCTTGGGAAATTTAGATGATTATGGGATAGGCTTAAGTGATGAGTGACTCAAGTATAGCAGAGTCAAGGCTGAAGATTAAAGGATGATCACCCAAGTTTTGAGAAACTGTGGGACACAGGAGGGAAAGAATGAAATAGAGTATGAAGGAGTAGTCAGAAAGAGCAGAGGCAATGTTTACTCACTTAAAAGTTTAAATTCAAGGAGTAGTTGAGAAAAATAGAGGGTCTATAGAAAGGTAAGAAACCTACACAAGGAGCTCTGGAAAATGAAAAAAAGAAGAAAGAAAGAGGAAAAAAATGAAAAAAAAAAGAAGAGAAAAAAGAAAAAGGAGACCAGAGAAAGAAAGGAGAGAATAAAAGAAAAAATATAAAAATAAGTACAGAACAGAGCAAAACAAGATGACATCCAATCCTGTAGGAAAGTGATAGCTAGTCAGACAAACAGTGGAGAATGAAAGTAGTAAAATACTTCTCATGCACAGTTCTGTGATAGTGTCCATATCAGATCTCAGAAATGTTCTGGGTATGGAGCAGATATTGGTCTCTGGATATGGTGGCTGGGACTGGACTTCTGTTGTTGGAGTTCTCCAGAGTCCAACCGCTTGCTCCTCGCTGCTGCTTCAGACACTTCTACATTGCTGGTCTTGCTAATTACTCCGCCCTCCGGGCTTGTGTGTGCCAGTACTCCTGGGGCCTGATGTTGTCCTGGGTCTCAGGTCTTGGGGTTCTGGTCATTCTACTTGACAAGGCATGTGTCCTTATGCTCCTCTCACAGACCCTGCTGCCCCAGAGATAATGGAGAAAGTACAGAACTTAGACTTACACTTCTCCCACAGATCCTACTGTCCCAGAGATCTGAAGGTCATTTTAACATCTTTCTCTCCTCTTTTTGTCCCAGTTTTCTTTCCCAAGGCTCTATTTTTGCTTTTTACCTTCATTTTAAATAATTTTTATTATGCTATTTATTCTATCAGCTAATTATCACATTAGCTTAGTATTACCCCTGCTAGGTACTAGGATATACAGTATCCCTTAATTAGTGGTATTCCACTTCCTGTTCTACACATCACTTGACAAATATATAACTTGGAGGAGTGTCTTTACATTGATGCTCTTACACTTTGTTGTTTTTGTCACCCATGTTATATAATATACAACTTATATTATATAAATATAAATAAAATATATTTTATAAACTTACATGAAGAAGAGTATATTTCAGAGTATACAATGCTGATCTAAATCTCATTAAAAGAAACCAGGAGAGATATTCAAGTTAGAAAAATGAAAATCAAGTTAAATGGAAAAAATTTTAGATGATCCTGACAATAAAAATGTTTAAAATTCTATAGTTCATAGTATAATTTATATGTGGAGCCTAAAATACTTACAGTGTTACAAGATACAGAAAATATCAAGAGCTCATACATTATACATTTTGTATTAAATACTACAGAAGACAACAATGTAAAATGATAGACTACTAAATTAGAATGTTAACCCATCAACCTCAAAATGAAATAATTTGTGATAGTTGCTAAATTCCATGAAGCAAGAAATATAAATCTAAACAAGGGATAAACTATGAAGCTTATTTTTTCATAAGGTATAATGGGAGTTTGACAGAAGTGTTTTTCTATCCTTATAAATGTTGGTAGTCTTTGGCTCAATTAGCAAATCATGTAGTAGATTAAGACAATATTTAAAGGTTTAAAAATGAATGCTACTAAAACTAAAGAAAGAACTGTTAAAAATAGTTACCTCCAGGATTAGAACTGGAAACAGAGAAGCTTGAGAAGGAGACTTCTGTGTGTGTATGGGTGTGTGTGTGTATGTGTCTGTATGTTTGTCTTTCTAGTGATTTGTTATGAAGTGTTGCCACATATTTCTGCTGTAATGAAGTTCTATAAATTTGGGGCCTTAAAACACAATTTTTGTCTCCCTAATACCTCAATAGATTAGAATTCTAGTTGACTAAATCTCATTTGACTAAATTGAAATGTATAGGGCTGCCCTGCTGAGGGTTTGGGGAAGACTCAGTTTCTTTAATGTCTCTAAGAGCTTTCTACATTGCTTGGTTCATGGTCTCCGTTCTGATTTTCAAGTTCAACAGTGGTGCATCTATTTAGTCATGCTATCTTATCCTAACTCCTTGTGATTCCTCCCCTCTTCATCCCACTTCCACTTCTAATGACTTTTAGAAACATTGACACTTCCTGGATAATCCAACATAGTCTCTCTGTTTTAAAGTTGCCTGATTAAGTACCTTATTTGTCATTTGCCATATAAAACAACAAAGGGAGTCTTAAAAGATCATTATTCTGTCTAACATTAAGAATCAATGTGAGGGTTTAAAATTATAATATAATTGTCTTCGTTAATAATTTCACACATAACTATTCTTAATGCTAACCTGGAATTTCTGTAAAATTGGTCTGTATCATGTAAATAATTTTCATTAAAAATATCTTGTAATTTATAATGTTCCCAGGTCCAATCTTATCTTTAATATATGAGAACTTTGAAGATAGGATCTGATAGTTTGGAATTTAACAAGTATCCTAATACCTTTAGAGTACATCAATGTTTGAAGTCTACTGGTAAACTTACTGGAAATTGTTGGAGAAGAGTTGATTAATTTGGTAATTTCTCAATATCAGATAATATTTATTGTAAGTATACAATAGCAAAATTAAAAAGAATCTTAAGTTTTTCAAACAGAAAGTGCAAATGATGCCTTATCCATAATGAGTTAGTTTAGATTTTGAATGAGTATCGAAACATGAACTAAACACTGAAAATGAGCAAAAACAAACTAGAAAAGAAATGAATTTTGGGGAGGCATGTACATAACTTATCTTGATAGAGAAAGATAAATTTGAATATGTACAGAAGAAAGCAACCCCAGTTTACACTTTAATTATTTATTATCATTTAACAGTTGTATAATATGCATTTTGCCTAGTATATATACATGTAAACTAATTTGTGAAACAAAATATATTAAGAATTTATATAAAGAAATAGAGAAGATTTTAAGCAATGATATTTCTGTTTCTCCCTCTGTGGTTTATGCATGAGAAGCCAGGCCACAGTAACTATACTTAATGACCAATCATTAATCACTTAGTGCCAGACACTAGCAATAAAGGCAGTGTACATGCGAGGAATTAAAAAGTGACTAAGAGTTGCCCTGAAACTTCAAGTTGTTGGAAGTAATGAGAAAACTCATAAAGATACCAAACGCAAAAGAGTAAAACTCCCACTTTAAGATGGAACTAAGTCATAAAAGAAATGTGTTTCCCCCTTTATATTTTTGGATCTCCAAAAATCTTATTCCAATGGACTTTATGTACCTTTGATGAAGAATTTATAATAGGTTTGAATAGGACTCTGTGTGACCAAGTCTAGTTTCTCCTCCGGGATTATTATTTGCTTGAGGGTAGAGATTATATAATAATTTTTAATGATTCAAGTGCCTACCACAGGGCCTGACATTTAATACATGTCAAATAGAGTTCTGTAGCAGTATGCAAACATAAAAACAAAAACGCAGAATGGTTATCTCTTAAAAGCTCATTTCTAAAATGGCTTTTCTGCTGTATTTTAAAATATATTTCACCTATTTACAAAGCACCTCCATGGTCTTGTTTGTTGATTTCTTCATTTCTGACTGTGAGAACCATGAAATGCTGCAGATTAATTTGTAACGTTTTAATACACACATCAATGCAAAAGGAATAGTTTCCTCATGAAATCATGGTTTGCAAAAGTACTGAAATTTTTTCAATGTCATTGATGTTAACAAAATATTTTAATGCTATATTAATAAAATTATATTAAGTGTGATTAATACAATTATATAAAATTATTAATATAATACATTTTATTAATAAATAATTTAATGATATATAACAAATTTTAAGTTAATATACTATTACTAAGGATTACCAAAGAAACCCAATTCTGTAAACGTAATTCACACAGCAAAAAGTGCAATGCTCAAATATTGAAAGAAAAAAGATTATTATGAATTCATGCTCCTAAATATCTGTGGAAATTATTTTCATAAAATCAATGCATGGTAATGAATTGCTTGTTGATTGTTTTCTTACACTGTAATACTTTTAAATTTACAAAATATTTTTAAAGACAAGAGATGTTGAGTCTTAATTTCTTATATATCCAAGAAAAATAAGTTTAATTTAAACTGTTTAGGGAATACACATAAATTAGAAAATTTAAATTTAAGATTTATGCAAGCTTTAGCAATTTATTAGTATTGAAAAATGCATATGAAAAAATATAGCCTCTTAAAGTAGTCAAATGTGCTACCTAAATCTAATAGAATCCCTAGAAGACTAAATATTTAAACATAAATGATCTAGCCGGTATTTTCTGCTACTTGTGAGTCACTGAAGAGCATGTGCCTCCTCAATTTACTTCTTTTCCTGTCACAGATAACTTTGTAAGCCACATGTACAGGTGATGGTATAATCTTGGAAAGGAGGCCAGACTTGTAAAGCACCAGGAACAAAATGGCCTCACCAAATTCCAGCATATACTATCTGAGCTAGAAATAAAGTGAAGAAAAATCTCTCTTATGAAAATACATAAAAAGCTTCAACAAATACAATCAAATATTAACCCAGCAGGTTTAATTCTAGCTTTCACTATTTCTTTTATATCTAGACATCACTTGAGAAAATTTTATATGTTACTAGGAAAATATCAAAGGGAAAGAAAAGCAATTATCTTGATAAATAAATTTGACTGAAAACACAATTTTAAGTCATGATCTTAGATAATCTGAGTAAATAATTTGAGGATATCAATATGTAATACAACAACCATTGTTAATTTCCTATCAGCTAGTCTGAAATTCTGTATTGCTTGTATTGTTTTTGTGTTATTTTTGTGAATGTATGTGTGTTTGTTAATATGTTCTCATTCTTTTGTATTTAAAACCAAAAACTCTTGCTCTTTAAAAAGTATTCTGTAACTATTGTAAAAATAGAACATAGCTTAGTTCATCTAATTAAGACTATAAAAATTTATAGTAATTCTTAGGCTCAATAGTGAAATGCTAAATAACTGAAAATGCCCACCTATAATAGAAAAGGAAGGAAGGAAGCAAGGATGGCCAATTTTATCCCTTTTATGTAATATTTGTAATGGATTTCTAGTCAGTACAATGGTCAAGAGAAGAAATGAATATTCTAAATGGAGAAAAGAGCACATATACCCAGATAACATAGAGAGCTAAGAAATAATATGAAGAACTTGTAGGCAAATTTAACAGAGTAAATAAAATACTTAGCATTATCATTTGTTATAAAATATAGAAAAGTAAATATAATTACAAACATTATCAACAAAAAATGAAATTTATCTATTTACAATCTGATAAATATACATCAAAAGCTTAGAAATAATTTAACATTTCCACATAAAAATCTATGAAACTGTCAGTGGGAAGTGTAGACTCTGTTTATGGCTTGCAACCTTTAAGTGTAATGTTCCTCAATTCATCTATACATTGAATGCAATTAAAATCTAAATCTAAGAAGGAGCGCTTTAATTTCAAAATAGCTGGCTAACTCTGAAATCCATATAAAATTAAAAGAGTTTAATTCTTGTAGAAAAGAAAATGTGAGAGACCTTGCAGTTCCCAGACCATGGCTTCTCATAAATAGTAACAAGGCAGAGTTGAACTGGCACAAAGAGAGAACAAACTGACCAAATGACCAGTGGAATAGGATACAATAGAAAGGATTCACCAGCATGAAGGAGAAAAGATGCTTCAAGTAACTGAGAAAAGCTGCTGCTGTTGGCACAGGGATGAACCCCATGCAGGAAGCTGTTCTTCCTCGTAGCGTAACCCCTTCCTGGTTTCCCTTGTTTGCTACTCAAAGGTCCTTACATTGTGGGAAATTCAGCACAACTCTGAAGTCCTCTCTTAGACTCAAAATTTCCTGTGAAATGGGACATAACTTCTGTTCTTCTTGCCTTCTTTTCTTATAAAGCACACACAATAAATTTTCTGCATATAGGCATCTCTTAAGGCGAGTTTTCAAAAAGTTGTTTTAACCCATCCTCATTTGCCGAGACTGAAAGCCATCAGATTACTTTCATAGATTTTAATGAAAAAAAAAAGAAAAAAAGAAAAAAAAAAAAAGAAAAGAAACTGCTGCATTTCCCTTATCAGTATCTAGTTCCTGAACTCCGGTCATATTAGTGAGTGCTCTCCAAATCACGATGGTCCTAGAGAAACATGTCATTTGCACTTCAGATCCCCTATTCCCTTGAATTTTCCTTCTCCCTCAACACATCACTACCTCCCATTTCTTCAGTTCTTCATATCTCTTAGTGGGGACAGACCCTTGGCCTCCTAGGCTACCTCAGCTATTCTTTCCCTATTCATTTCTATAATCATTCCTCCATTATACTTTCTGCATATTTTAGGAGTCAGCGGACTAAGGCCCACAAAAGAAGGCAGTGTGTCACCTGTTTTGGGGAAGAAAAGGTTTTTTTTTTTTTTTTTTTTTCAAAGAAAAGCAGGAATAAAGATTTTGTCTATAACTGCTTTCATGATAATAGCAGAATTAAGTAGTACCTAGAGAAAAGGGGATATCCAAACACTAAAATATTTGCCATCTAGACCTTTATGCAAACTGTCTGCCTGCCATTGCCTTTGGCATGCATTATATATTTATATAGTATATACAAAGTAAAAAGTAAATACTATAAGTAACTGTAATTGTGATACTGAAAGATAGTTTAATAACTATATACCTAAGTATCTGCCTGTATGATAATAGGGCTAATAAACTTACAAATAAATACAGACTTGGTTACTTTTCTCTCATTGCTGAGACAAAATATTTGACACCCCAAATGAAGGACAGAGAGCTTTATTTTCTTCACATTTTGTAGAGGTTTCAGTCCATACTTGGCTGACTCCAAGGCAGAGTGGCACACGGCAGAGGGTAACAGCTCATGGTGGCAGAAAACAGCAAAAGCAACAAGTGCAAAAGGGAGGAGCAGCAAGAGCAAGGCTCTTTCCCTCTCTTATATTGTATGCAGGTGTAGTACTCACACCCATAATTCCAGCACTGAGCCATGGATCAATCAAAAATTCTAGAAACCCACCCCATGATTTCATGAGGCTTTGGGGTTCATCCAGACACAAACCATAACATTCACAGAAGACCGTGTGAGTGTTACAGGTGGAAAATGTATCTGATAGATATAATACTATAAAACTCTGTCAAAAAGCCATGGAATCTGAAAACTCTTTTAA
>NW_004955406.1:31831173-31836721 GCF_000276665.1 Chinchilla lanigera | reverse complement strand
CTATCACTGATCATTTACCTATTTAGCTACTAGGTCACTTTTATTTGTAAGCTACTTTATCACCTAACAATCTTGTGATGTTTTGCTATTATATGAGATCTTTACTTACATTTATGAGTGAACTTTTATCATATTTATTGGTAATACATGCTAAAATGGTTTCCTTTCACTTTAATGGCATTAAGTTTATTTATTGTTGAATAACTATAACAAAGGACATGAATATAATTTTCACATATAAAAGTTTATAACTTTATCTAACACAAGGTAGCTGAGAGAGCTATTATTAACATGATGATAATTTATATATTTGTACATTTAAAATTATATTATGGATATTACATGTAAGCCTTTAATTTTTCATTGTGCTTGTGTTTACATAGTACTCTATATTGAGCATTTGGGGATACTTAATACAGTATTTTACAAAAACTTATTAGAGATAATAACGTTAATAAATTATAATTATTGCTAACATTTATTGAATGGTTTATATGCCTTAACATCGTCAATATCCCCCAAAGATCAATGACTTAGGAATGATAATGATGTACAGCCTCATAGAGAAGATCAAGGTGGAGAAAGAGAACTAATACCCAAAAGCTTGTAGAAAGCCCAGGGTTTGAACCTAGTTAAAGTCCTGAGCTATATTATGTATTCAGTACAATCATTTGGGGAGATTTATCATATAAAATCATTGTGTGAATATGTTATTTAATTTTAAAACATATTTTTATTAATGTTGTTTAAGTGAAAATGTCCTTATTATTCACCTCAAGTCCCTCCCTTGCAAATTGAAGCTGTCTTATTTATAAATGTTCATTTCTAAACTATTAAAGTCAGTTTAAAAAACAGAAAAACAATTCCTGTTTCCTCTTTTTGAGCACAGAAATAAAAGGAGGTCTAATTCCTCAAGGCAGGATATGGCAGCAACTACATTAATCAATCTTTACAAAAGTACATCCAACTCTTGTTCTGATAAATCTCTTTTCAGAGACACCTGCCACCTGCAAAAAGAAGGGTCACCATTCTTCCCTACCTTTCAGTGTCATCGCAGTGACAAGGCATTAGATTGCATGATCTGGCACTGCTGAGCTGGGTGTTTGTCCTGTGGGAAATGCTATGCCTGGCTCTACTTTGGAACACTGACTGACTCTGACGATATAAGCGTGTGCCGTTAGAGCATTCATGCACTTTCTAAAGCTCAATAGTTATGTCTTCTCACTCCAATTTTATCTTTCTAGAGCAAATAAAAAGGAAACTTGTTCTCATAACAACCATTTTTCCTGTTTTTCTATGACACCTTTGAGGCCCTTCTAGCTACTACATAAGTTGTTGCTCCAAAATAATGTTTTATTTCTGAACAGGTGACATGCTATGGCTTTCTAAATAATTCAACTGCAAGTTGGTGGTGATAAAGGTTATAGAAGGCAAGAAATTCTACTCAAAACTGGCATGACCCATGGTGAACTCACAATTTTGAATAGTAGGAACAGGCTGCCCTACTACATTTGCATATGAGTTTTCTTAGCTTTTCTGTTTGCTTTGAGCTAAACCCAACCACTCTGGAGAACATTTCACTGTGATAGTCTAGATGGAAATTCACTATGATTACCCTTAAGTGGATCATCTGAAATCTTCATGGTTCCATTCCTTCTCCTAGTATCAAGTAGAATTCTTTGTCTTATTTCTTGGGTTAGGAAATTGTTCACTGGGTATTATACTCCTTCCTGACTCAACAATGGTACTTCATTGACTTTGGAGGAAGAAGTTGAACATGGAGGAAACAAATACTATCCATACTTCAAAACATATTTTGTCTATACCTTGGTAAAAAGTATTATTTAGCTTTTATTTGTTTAAGTATTTTGGAAAGTATTCATTTACTCTTTCCTATTATTTGATTATTTTAAATATAAAATGGGAATAGGGATATTTTATATCATTTACGCTTAAGAAAATAAATCTTCCTTGACAACATAAATCCATTCTGTCTGGAATTTATTAGAAATTGGTTAAGAATAGTCATTTACAATTTAAAATTCAAGGAGTGAAATTCTGGAATTAAATTTTTTGATATTAGTCCCTGAGGGCTCATCATTTTACAAAAAACCATTAACTATTTCTAATGAGATTAGTCAGTTAGGGTAAGACAGCATTTCAACAATGACAATCTGTACATGATTTATTTTAATCAGAGTATCATTAACACTAATGTACTGTAAAAGTTATAAAATGATATAAATTATAAACAAACTAAACTTGTTTAATTTAGTACTGACAAGAATTTTCAAATCATGCCATAGGACCGCTCAGTCTGAGACATACATGTCAGACAAAAAAGTTGGGTACTAAATTAAAATTTATACTGTTAAAGGAAAGTAGAGGAATTACAATTCATTTATCAGTATAGTATTTCCCTGTAGACTACACAGAGATATAGGATTCTGTTCACACAATAATTTCCAGTTTTTGAAAATCTGAATTGCTCCTCTTCCACCACAGTATTACATTGAAACACATAAATGTTTATAGATGTGAGTGATAGAGCTTAGAAGTTTAGTAAAAATGAATTTTGTGGTCACCACAACTGAACTCTACATTCTAATGGTGAATGGTACAGGGGAGTGTTTCTTTAAAATGTCAAGAAATATTTAACCTACAATTTATGTATGTGACTACAGTAAACTGCATCAAAACCATGCAATATTAACTCATATTATACATAGTACATGTACACATAGTATAGGTAGTAAATTGCAGTTTTGTCTTTTTATTACATGAATGTTAGTTTTTTCATTTTTTTAATTCATGATTTCATTTTCCACAGAAGAGGCTCTCTGTATTAGACTCAGGAAACCAGAAGTCAAATTTTAGCTTATTGTTCTGTTCAATATATACATTTTTTTTCTATGCAACCTAGTTTATTGACTGATTGTGCTTCAACATAAACATGAACAATAATTTATGAATTACTTATTTTTGAACAAATTATTTATGTAAATGTTCTGGATGGGTCTTTGATATCTGCAAATCCCTACTAAATCTAGTAATTCAGATTTCTTTGGAATTGATTTATCAAGTCTTTAAAATAATTAACATTTCATGCTTACACACACATGGAGGTATAAATCATTTAGTTCACAAAATACAAACACTACGGACAACACATACTGTTTAGATGGTGTCTGCCTTTTTTCTGAGTTTAAAGTATGCAGCCCACTGATTACAACAGAAGTTAAGTGATAACGTCATGATCTCTTTGTAGTGGAATAAATAATGTATTTAAATATATCTTGCTGACAAAGCAATCTCATTATAATCTACAGTTTTGTCCCTAAAATTAATTATCTTGACTTGAAAGAATAAAATCATTGTGTGAGAACACATTCTGAATTTCAGTTTCCTTTCTGAATTATTTTCTTTTGAATTGAAGTATTAAGCAATAGCTGAGATATTAAGAGCATTTGTAAATCTAAGAAAAAACAAATAATTCATTTAGTTTCCCAATTCATATAGAAATATTTGCCACTTTCAATTTCAGGATAACTAATCTGAATATGGGGCAATATCAAATGTTTTAGAAAGCAAGGCTACTCTTATTTTGAAATGCATAATGAAATCACTGAGTTTCTCCTTAGTGCTTGAAGTTTTCTTTATTCTGCCATTTATTCCATGAAGAGTATAGTAAGGTGCAAACTCTAAGTAAGTTACAACCTGAGAGTTTGACCAAGTGGAGTGTGAGTAAAATCTGGAAGAGAATAGGAGCTCAAAAAAGCTGGACCTCAGGCTTGAAGTGGGTCTTTTAAATTTTTCCTTTGTCTGTCCTATTATTTTCTCTTAAATTTCTTTTTGTAATGAAAGTTAAGTATTAATTACATATGTAGAGTCTTGGATAAACTCAATACGTTATATTAATTGGCTGGATCAGAGGAAAATGGGGTGCTAAGTGCCTTTTGTGGGTGGAACATCAAGGAATGACAAAACTCTTCAGGTGACAAATTTCATGGGTAATTCTGAAAAAGGACAAGAAGCAACCAAAACAGTAAGGGAAGAAATAAATCAGCAGGTCTAAAAAAATTAGTATTGCAACGGATGATATGAAACAGTAAGATAGATGGTGGAAGACTGCACAACAAGCCCTCCAAGTTACTCTGTGACATATGAACAGTGGTAAAAAGTAAGTATGATGAGGAGTGATTGAACTCATCCAAGATGCTTCAGGAAATGAAATCAGTTCATATGCTGGACAGTATGACAAAGAAAGGAACTGGCTTTGACTTTCACTGAGGTCTTTATATAATGCTCCCTTTTCTGGGCTTCTCTAAGTGTCCATGTACACACAGGAGTGTACATGTCTTTCTCATCCATTCCTATTTTTTATGTATGTATTTCTATATCATTTATCACTTTCCTTTTATAATTATTACATATGTCTAATTCCCCCAGTAGAATTTGTACAGTCCTTGAAAAAAAACCTTATTAGTTATTTAAGTTCCTGTACCTTGCATAAAATTTTTCATGTGGTTAGGGAAATAGCAAAAAAAATTCATAACGATTTCTACATAAATCTAAAAAAATGAAGCAACTGCCTGCACTCCAACTATTGAAAATCATTTCTCTTCTTTCCCAATCTGTTTCCCCATGGTTAATGTGCACTCTGAAATTACGTTTTGTTCTATTACTTCTTCAATATTAGTATAGGTGATCACTCTTTTTCTTCCTGCGGCTGATTTCAGCTCAAGATTGAAATGATTCTTTTCTAATTGAGTATAGCTATGATTATTTATCTATTTATCATTTTAGGGCTGCTACTGTATTCTGAAAACATTTTCAATACATATGATCACATAA
The DNA here is from genome assembly GCF_000276665.1 of Chinchilla lanigera. Taxonomy (NCBI): domain Eukaryota; kingdom Metazoa; phylum Chordata; class Mammalia; order Rodentia; family Chinchillidae; genus Chinchilla; species Chinchilla lanigera. The sequence continues at coordinate 31,831,867 of NW_004955406.1, read as the reverse complement.
TTGTGAAAAAACCTAGAAGGAAATATTTATGTTATATCTTTAAAAACATATTGTTTGCGTAACTGTATAAGCCCAAATACAGTCAAACTGAAACATAGGCAAGTTACATGAGTACACACTTACTTTTTTAATTACATTACTATTTGCTACTTAAATGATAAATATTACCTAAAAAGAAAATACAAAGACTTGTGCTTGACAAGCTGTATACATAGAAAATAGAGTTATAACGCTGTAATCTTCAGGTTTTAAAACATCTAAATTTGCTTCATATTATGTTTGTATTAAGATTCTTATTTATTCAACTAATATTTATCAAATTTTTATCATTAAGTAGACTTATTAAAGATAAAACAATAAAACAATGTGGAGGTTTTTGGACATAGGATGCTTACATGCTAGCAAAAAAATAATAAAGAAAATACAATAAATAGGCAATCATTATAAGCACTACTAAGAGTTGTGACAAAGATAGAAGAGAATGTTCTAGAATCATACATCAAGGATAATGGGCCAGACTGGGAGTTAAAGCTACTATAATTTAAATTATGTAGATTAGAAACAAATGCATTACTTGGCTTATCACTCATTTTGATGTTTATTAGTACAGGTTTGCTATACCTAATGATTATATTCACACTAAGAAACTGGTACACATACATAATATATTTTAGTTATTTTTTCCTTCCTCCAC
>NW_004955406.1:31822953-31824762 GCF_000276665.1 Chinchilla lanigera | reverse complement strand
CCTCTCGGGTACTAAGTATAAAAGGCAAGGAGAGTTTAGTCAATGTTCTAAAGATTATTGTGGTATATTGAATTAAAACAGTACCCATCATACATTATTAAAATTAACTCTGGGAAAGTAATTACTTCCAAGCATATGATTGTACTTATTTTCTTTAAAGAAAGGGACCTAGATTTGATAGAATATTTTTGGTTTATTTTCACAGTCAGGATGCTAAAAGTAGCCAGATGAGTTGGTGCAGGCCTGTAGTCCCAACTGTTTAGGAGGCTGATATAGGAAGATCACTTGATCTCAAGAGTTTGAGATGAGCAAGAGCAATACAATAAGACCACCTGCAAGGAGAAAAAAAGCAGATGCTGTAGCCATTCTCTTATATACTACAAATCATTTAAATCTTCCATAGCTCAACAGTCATATACATATGGTTCATATAAAGGTTTTATTTATATACCAAAGAATAAAATTTAAGATTTATTTACAAATAATATGATTCTTTTATTTTTAAAATGTGTTTTTATCTCAGCTTTCAGTACTGATTAACATTTACTATATATTCTGTATTTGTTGCAATTATTTTTTGTTTCATTTGTTCTAACAATTCTACCCATGAAAGTTCTTTACATGATCTTTGTTGTTGTTGTTGTTACCAGGAATCAAACTCAGGATCCTGCATTTGCCAGGCAGGCTCTTGTCCCACTGAGCTGTATCCCCAGCCCCTAGTCTTTTTATCTTGTTCGACATACCTTCATTTGGATTGTGAAATGGTTGCTTCTTTAATGCTTTGAAGTTGAAAAAACATCCCAAAGTATGGGCCAAATAGACACAAAAAATATTTTCTTAAGCAGCTATCAAACTAGTTAACCTCTACAAAATAACTGAGACAAGCACTGCCTGGTGATGTTGCTGTTCTGATAACATGACGATGTGCTGCTGCTTTGTGATTCGGTTATTTTAATTTGATCACATAAAATATGCTTTTGCTGGATGTTAACTTCCAGAGTCTCCAAAGGTATAAATAGCATGCTTACTTTCTGAAATGTTTTTATTTCCGTGATCTTTATCTAACAAAACTTTTTGGCTGTAACTAAAATAACAAGGAAGTTAATATATTGATATATGGATAAATCTGTTTATCAAATTAAACTGTACTTTGTGATTGCATGCCTTCTGGTGTGCAGCATTACTTTCTGAGGAACTATTTTTATAGTTTTGCTTTATTTAGTTCATCCTTGTTGTTATTAACAGCCTTTGGCATTTGCTTTGAAGATATTTTCATGAATAGAATATTGTTTCTAATGAAAGGATTCTTGAAATCATTGAAAGAAAAATCATCTAGTTATGTAAAGTATTTCGTTGTGACTAGGAAATTCATACACATTGTCTTAGTTACTTTCTCATTGCTCAGAAAAATACACAAAACCCAGAAGTAAAAGTAGAGAAAAGAAAGACAAATACTATATGTTCTCCTTTATATGTGGAATCCTAAAAATGATAACAAGAAGGCAAATTGGAAACTATTATTAGACAAAAGGTAAGGAAGGGGGTGTAAAGGTGTAATGAGGTGGACATAAGCAAAACCCATGCATTGAACCCTCAAAATGAGAAATAGGGGATGTATGAAAAGATCAAATCGTTTATGCATGTACAAATCTGCCAAAATACAACCCATTAATCTGTATAAAAAATCTTATGAATGTCAACGTCCTAAAAAAAAAATACAGCATTAAAATCTGTCTTAAATCTTCATACATCAACATCAATTAAGAACATTGCTGACAATATGTTACATAATTAAAACCAAACTTCACA
>NW_004955406.1:31788639-31822853 GCF_000276665.1 Chinchilla lanigera | reverse complement strand
TTCTTTCCTTTTCAGCAGTTTCTTTCCCTTTCACAATATCAATTGTATATTTTGGATTTTATTTACTTTTTTCAGTTTCTTACACTATGGAGACAATACATGTGGGTCTGATTTATTTCACTTGTGAGTATGATATCCAGCTGCATCCATTTATCTATGAAAGCCATGAGCTTATCTTTCTTTGCGGCTGAATAGTACTCTGTTGTATAAAAATACCACACCTTTTATCCATTCCTCAGTTGATGGGCATTTGGATTGTTTCCAAGATTTAGCTATGACAAATTGTGCTGCTAGGAACATGGGTGCACATCTATCACTGTGAAACGATGTTTTCAGGTCTTCTGGAAAAATAGCCAGGAGGGGAATAGCTGGGTGGAATGGGACTTCTAATCCTAGTTTTTTGAGAAATCTCCACACTGACTTCCTCCTACATTTTATCTTTCTAGATTCAGATTCATGTGTTTGTTTATTTTATAAAATTTATAAGGTTAATTATCATATATACAGATTAAAACTGGGCTAATAGGCTAAAGAACCTCTAAATTATATAAGACTATTGCACTAAGTCAGTGTACATTTTTAAATACATTGTCCATTTTGGATCACAATACCTTTTTTTCTCTTCATTTTTTCCTATTATCTGTCTTTTATTTTACAATGTATATTAAGTATTTTGTAAAAGAGAAACCATGCGATATGTAAGCTCATGTGTCTGAATTACTTAACTTACTTTTATGTTCTCAGGGTGCATCCATTTTCCTACAAATGACTCGTTTATCAAGTTTATCATTCTTTATGACAGAGTAGTATTCTATTGTGTATGAATACCACATTTTCTTTAACCATGCATCTGTTGATGGACATATAACCTGCCTCCAATTAGCTATTATGAATTGCACTTCTATAAACATTGGTATGCATGCACCACTATACTATAATATCTGTAACTCTTTGGAGAAGATACCTAAAGGAGGAGTAGATGGATCAAATGCAATTTCTTTTCTTATTTTTTGAAGATCTCCAAACTGATTTCAACAGAAGTTGTATCAGTTTATTGTCCCATCAGCAATGCAGAGGTATTCCTTCCTCTCCACAGCCTTGTTAGCATTTACTGTTGCTTGATTTCTTGGTGATAGCCACTCTTTCTCAAATGAGATTGAACCTCAGTTTTTTTTTTTTTTAATTTGCAATTCTTGAATGGCCAGAGAAAGAAATAGAAATGATATGGGTAGCGAAGGAAGAAGTTAAGTTATCGTTATTTGCTGATGACAAAATACATATTAGACCCCCAAATCTGCCCCAAAGAATTCATAGAGCTAATATTCAAATTGTGTAGCGTAGTTGGATAGAAGCTGAACGCTCAAAACTCAGTAGCATTCCTGCTCACTAATAGCAACCTCACTAATAGAAATTAAGGAAACAATACTTTTCACACTGTCATCAAGGAAAATGAAATACTTAGGAATTAACCTAACAGAAGAAGTGAAAGACTTCTACAATGAGAACAAAAATGCCAATTATATTCCTTACAGAACTGGAGAAAACAATCCTAAAATTCATATAGAACCAGAAAAGTCCTAGAATAGCAAAAGCAATTCTAGGCAACAAGAGTAAGGCAGTGGGTATCACAATCCCATACTTCAAACTATATCACTACAAGGTTACAGTGATATAAACAACATCGCACTGGGGAAAACTCCAGACTCTTGGATTAATGGAACAAAATAGAAGATACAGAAATAATTCTAGGCACACTCAGCGACGTTATCTTTGACAAAGGAGTCAATTCCCCTTGCGAGAGGAAGTATAGCCTCTTTAACAAATGCTGCTGGTAATACTGGCTACCTACATGCCAAAGATTAAACCTAGACTCACTATGCATTAAACTAAATCCATAGACACTAAAATCAAACTAAAATCAAAATGGATCAAAGATCTAAGCATTAGAACAGAAACAGTCTGTTGGAAGCCAAAAGAGGTAAAACTCTTCAAAACATAGATACAGGCAAAAACTTTGTGAACAAAACCCTAGCTGCACAAGAAATAATATCAAGAATCAACAGATGAGCTCACATTAAATTAAAAAGCTTTCTGCACAGCAAAAGAAAACAAACAGAGTGAAGAGACAAGCTACAGAATGGAAAAAAAATGTGCACTACTCCTCAGAAAAAGGGCTAATATCTAGAACATATAAAGAATTCAAACCATTGGACCCCCAAATTTAAAGACAAAACAAAAATAGGCATATGAAATAAATACATTTCAGATGAAGAAATACAACCAATATATACACGAAGAAATGCATTATCACAAGTATTTGGAAATGCATTATTCACAATTTTCTGTATTAATCATGTACAGTATTAATCATGTACAGTATTAATCATGTACAGTTCTAGAATTCAGTTTTAGAATTAGTGATAACACAGTGGAAGTGCTTAGCAAATCTGAAACCCTTTCCTTTAGAGTCTAATGAAGGCAAAAGAGAATACAATGCATGTTTGACTTATCTGGGCAGTATAAAACTTCGGTGATGATGAGTGACATTAAGAGAGCCTAAGATATTTAGCATGCTCTCCCTTATTATTTCAACTGGTAAAATGGACAATTTTTTTAGTTATGGTATATTTTTACCCCACCCCGGAATTACTGAAGATTTGGCCTGTACAGGGTGTTATATATAGTTTTATATCTTAAATGATACTACATGTCCTACTAAAAAGACTGGATTAATATTGCAAAGTTGATAATAAGTTTAAAGCAAGTATGGTACATGTATTAAGAAAACGAATGACCACCTTAAAAGAAAAAGTATATATGATTTCCCCAAGAAAGAAATTGTGGATCAAAATAAAGCAGTAAAAACAGATTATGTGGCAAAACTGACAAATATTTATAAGAAAATATTTGACACACTGAGGTTTATGATATGAAGCAATGACTAAATTGTTTTACCAAAAATATATTGTAAGTATATCTTTAATTTCATGTTATACACAGGAGAAACTGTCCATTGCTAACTATATAAAAATAGATTTAACGTCATCTCTAAAGAAATCAAGGAGACTCCTGCATAGCAAAGATGATAGTTTTACCTTCTTGCTGGATCTAATGTGATCTATTCATAATCCATCATAATGAAAAATACAGGCAAGACTATTCAGTATGAGAGAAAATGACAGTAATCAAAATGACAAAATTGCAGTAATCAAACCAAATGTTTTCAGTTTGTCATTAACAGTATGATAAAGAACACCACATCATATATCTTGTGATTATTCAAAAATATTGAAAGAGTAAAACATTACCAAAAGGACAACTGATTTCAAATATATGTAACGGAACCTGTGACCATATATTACACAAATATTAATTCTTTGTATTATAAATATCTTTAACAGTCTTTAAATCTTACTTATCAAAAATGAGCATGTAGAAGTATTCTGCTTTATATCCCTTTATTAAAAATGCATTATTTAAATTTTGATAAAATAAATTTTAAAATATTTTTGTTTAATTAGAATAAATCTTTAGGATATAATTCAAATTTATTTTTATACTATCATTCATGAATTGCTTATGCTGAACTCATACAGATTATAATGGCAACAGAAATGAAATTATAGCTTTGTGTTCGGTTGGAAATCCTTTAAGAGTAATCCAACATCATCAGCTAAAAATCTTTTTTTCTAATATATGGTAATTGAGGTTTATTATAAAAATGAAACACATTGCTGACAGTTTTCATTTTTGAAGAAAAAATTAAACCAGTGTATAAGAGTTAATTTGACTAAATAAAATCAGTTTTAAAAAACCATAACCATAACCTTGTTAAAGAATATCCACTACAATTACAGTATTCAAACCAAAAGTTGATAACTTTGACCTATTATGGTATCTATAAACATCCAAAATAATGAAATGCCCTCAAAATATTATGTATTCATTGAAAATTAATATATTTGCTGGGGATATAGCTCAGCAGCACAGTGCCTGCCTGGCAAGTACAAGGTTCTGAGTTCAATTCTCAGTACAAAAAAAAAAGAAAATTAATTTCTTTGAAAGTCTGTTTTGTTTCAAAACAATGCAGTTCGCAGATTAACTATTAAGTGTAAAATTAAGGAAATTTGACACAAACAACTGATCTTTCACTTTCAATTCAGTGGTTGTGAATTTCATTTAGTGACACTGAAGGATTAATCAACTACTTGCTCTTGAACTTGAATGCACATATATCCTGTTCTTTCAAATGCCTCACATGGTCATGTTAAAACGAAATAAATTGGGTCCAACCTTGTCTTACTACATGGTTAGCAAAATTTGGGCCATATCAGTCTTTGTAGATGGTGCAGAGCACCAAACCTTAATGTGTAAACAAACTGTATCATAACGAAAAATATAACCCTGTAGCCAAGTAACTGAGCCTCAGTCAACCATAGCAGCTGGATTCAGATGCTGGCAGGAGGCCAAATGAAAAGCCTGTGTCTGTAAAAGGAGGCACCTCCAAGCGCCATGCCCAATAAGATAAACGTTGACTGTAGCCCAGTGCACTATTTTCTCTATGTCATATTTGGCCTTTTGAATCATCTTTGGTCTAGAACATGATCCAGTTCTAGAAACTTTGTCTTGCTCAAGAAATCTGCTAAATTTAACTGGTTCTCAGTTTTTCTCTTAGCAGTCATAAGTGATTTTGGCAGTTTGGATATGGTCAGTATTTGCATAGCAGGTGCTATTTTAGCATGTACACGATAAAATGAATGTCTTTGTATTTTATCAATAAAAACATAACAGTGCCTAAAACTTCAGAGGAATCACTCTGTCCTAACATGCACTTCTCTTTAAAAACTATGACATGGATTTTACTATAAGCCAATACAAATAATCTTATACTCTATTAGGTATTTAATTATATGGACCTAATCTACTTCAGTGAGAATCAGTTATCATTCACAGTCCCCTTAATATCCCTTTATTTTGAGCATCTCTGACAATATGGTGTATTTAAATCGTCATCAGCAAATTGCAAAATATCAATATTTGGAAATGCGGATTACATTTTATTTCTGTTAATTTAGTTACTATGATAGGAATGTTAACATTTTAAATTAAACCTAAATTAAATTGCCATTATTGCCAAATCAATATAATGTTTTTTAGAACGTACTTAAAATTTGAAAACCAAATTTCTACTTGCCCTACTATTTTTCTACCATTGAATTTTTATACCCACAAAATATATTACATTTGTATCAGGGTTAGATGTACAAATTTTAAATTGGCTTCATGAAACTATCTTAGTGTTGATGTTTGTCTGAATGTATTTTTAGCTGCACACTGTTATTGCCTATTATCTGCAACAGCAAAAGTCAATAAACAATAAAAGCTTACAGAAATAGAGACATTTTTTCAATATATTGGAACATAAAACTGCCTTAAAAGAATAAAAGGTAACAACCTGCTATTGCATGAAACTTTTCTCCTTTTTTCCTTTTTCCCTTTTTGTTTTTTTTTTTTTTTTGGTGGTGGTTGTTGTTTTGTTTTGTTTTTTGAGTCAGGGTCTCACTATGTAATTCAAACTAGCTTTGAATTCACAATGTAGCTCAGGCTGGCCTAGAAATCACAGCGACCCTCCTGCCCAAACTTCGCAAGTGCTGGAATTACAGGTTCTGTGAATCTTTATGTTATGATACTAAGTGAAAAAGAATTATTTTATAAGTATTATTTTATTGTAATATTAAAGTTAATAAACATGTATAATTTAGCAAAACCTGTTTATGAAATCATATGTCTTTGTGCTAATGATACACACATATATGTATAGTATATAAAGCAAGGGCATGCTAAAAATTTCAGGATAATCAAAAATATTTTTTCACTAAAGAAAAGCAGAAAAAAGATGGGAGAGAAATACAGTATAGGTAGCTTCAAGTTAGTGTCCTTGTTCTGTTTCATATTGAGTGATAAGGTAATGGGTGCATATCTATATTACAATAAAATTAAAGATGACTCTGCTTAAGCAAACTAAACCATGCAATCAAAAGCATTGAAAATATTTTATCTGACCCTATGAATTAAATGAGTTATCCTCCTAAAATCCAGAGCATGCGTAAGAAGTAGCTAGAGGTTCCTGACTTACAAACAAAATTCGCTAAGACAATATACTGTCTCCTACCTCTGAAAGCATTGGCAGGACAAATGCACTGGCAGGATAGCTTCCATGTAAACTGTATCCTAAGGAAGACTCATTCTTTCAGTATTAGAGGTGGGAAAACACTCCTACACATATACACACACATTCACGCATGCGCACATACACACAATGAGCTATTGTTTTATAGATAACAAATGTGGGTTTCCCAAAAGACTAATAGAACCAACTTACTCTAGGAAACAAATGTGCCTTCATGAATTGTCGTCCTAATGAAAGCTTTGTGGGAATATATTATGATTTAGCTAGGAAGTGTATGTAATTTGACCTGCATTTTTAAAGTGTAGACTTCATTCTTTAGTAAAACAACAGTAGGAATGTTAACTTGGAGTCGTGGGACTGTTGAAAGTCCCTCTGAAGTGTACCAACTGTAAATATACACATGCACTCCTGTATACACATGTACACATATTTCAAGAAATTCAATTTGTCCATATATGCATTTCTAAAATCAGCCAGTGTAATAAAGACCAACATTATTGTCTTTGAGCCACATGTTTAACTAGTATTTAAATGTACACTTACTTTTCAGCATCAAACAGCTTTCCCTTTAGAAAACAGTGGTGGACTCCTCGACCAGCTGGAGCCTTATCACGGTACGTTATCAACCACCAAGCAAAGAGACAAGGGCAAACGCGATCCTATTTCAGAGAAGTTTCCTTTAAGATGATCTCAGAGAATGAATAAATGTCCATTATTTTAATCAATTTGACAATGAAATGAAACTAAAGGAAAAGTGTTTATTAGGGCTTTTTCATTTTTAGTTAAATGGGAAGATTTCAAAGAAAATAAAATATTTTAACTTTCATTTGCTAAAAGATGAAGACACATTTGCCTGATATCTCTCTACTCAGCGTGCATTAATTTCATTAAATATTTATTTCAATCTATCATTTGTTCTTTGAGTTCACTTTAGGCTATAGTATTGTATCAAAAAACCACTGTTTCAATTGTTTTCAACTGCATGTTAATTCTCTTCCTCTTGCTCTTTCGCTCTGTCTCTATCTCTCTCATTTGATTTAAATACTATATTGGTTTATTGCATTAAAGTGAAAAAAGGTTATTTTTTATTTGACTTGATTTTTCTTCAATGAGATGTTATTCGCACAGTTTAGATATAACATAATGATCATATTCACTATAGAGAATTTGTACCTGTGCATGGTATAACTTGATTTTTTTTCCCATTCCCCTACCCTCCTTTCAACCCTTCCTCCCCAAAAGCTTTCTCTCCATTTTTTCATTGTTTTAACTTTTTTACTTTTCCCTTCTTTCCCTCCTTCTCTCACTGCCTTGTCCCCCTCCCCAAATTAATATGTTTATATTATAATATTAGAAAATTGGAAAAATTACATTTACATCCTGTTACTTTTGACATTATTCCTTGTGATCCCTCTGAAAATCTCCTTTTTTCTCTGGCCTCCTCAGTAATCCCTAAAATAATAGGCAATGCCTACATCCTCATTAAACAAAGTTTAAACACATGAAATACACATCATTTGCACATTATTTATTTCATGCAATACATGCTAGTATTCTACAAAAATCTATCCAATCAATAGTAACTATTTAGATCTATTGTTTAAGAGGACACTTCTCAGTAATTCCCTGGGAGAGTTACAACATTCCTCATCTTATCTAAATGCCCCATCTCTTGGCTTGGATTTCCCAGAAGGGCATTGTAAGAAAAGGATGCTAGTTCATAGGGAAAAAAATCACTCTGAGTAGAGTATGAAAGTGATTTAGGAAACAGAAACAGCCAATAAGCAGTATATAAATTTAGATAGCTGCCCTAGTAGATGACTGGAGTTCATTCAATCCTGATAAAATCTAATCAGCCGAAACCCACTGAAACAGCCTATAACTTGTCAAAGTGACGTTTATGGAGTTCATACAGTGAAGGAGGAAGCTTGAAAGGAGCTAAGGAGAACTATTCAAGGAGGGGAACCAGGACCTATCTTTTATAAGACTTGAATTCTCCTGAAAGTTTCAGAGTAAGATCTCAGGAAAGTCAGAATCAGTTCCAGAATGGTTGCTATTTTTGAAGCAGGATGTTTATTGAAAGGAACAGTTAATGCTTCAATTTTTTTTCTTGACCAGTTTTGCATGCTTGTATCTGGTGATTATAATGATTGATCTGAACACAACAATATGCAATATAAGAACCATTGTTGAATTCCTACCATTTTGTGTGGTGAAGCTCTGTATCATTTCCAATGTTTTCTTAAAATTGCTCATTATTATCCTTGACCATTTGATCAGACTTGTATTCTTACATCTAGTGGACTGAACAACTTCACTGAAGATAACAGGATATAGTGTTGTAGTAAATTGATGACTAGTGGTCAACTTATAACACCCAACTGAACTGAATAAGCCTGGCACTGGGTGTAGGAGGCCCACCTGAGGATTGTTGCCAGGAGTATAAGAGGCAGAACTGGAGAAGTTAAACTATTGGGAGCTGAGATGAGGCTGTTGGGAGCTGGTAGAAGCTATAAGGAGCTGTTGGTTCTTCTGAAAGAGCTTGTCATACTGGTTTTCTTGATAAACTTGTTTGTTTTCATCTTCTGAGGAGCTCTGGACCTCGTTGGCACTGAGAATGGCTTCAGATCACTTTGGGGGAGCTCTAGTCTTCACTTTGAGCATTGCTTTGTGGCACCAGAGGGGAAGATGGTACACTGTCAGTGTCCTGGAGAAGCTTTCTGTGTTGGCTTTCTTGATGGGAACTCATCTTTCCTGGTCATTGGAGGACCTTGGGACCTCACTGTTGCTGAGGATGGTTGTGGTATTTCTGGGGGAAGCTGTGCTTCTTACTTTGAGCATTGCTTCCTGGCTCTAGTGCAGATCCCTCAGCCTGCTAGCACAGATCCTTCATCCTACTGGCACAGGCTCTCTAGATTCCAACACTGATTTTTGGGCCTTCCCACCTTGGATCCATGAAACAGGCCTGCATGAGACAGTGTCATGGGCTCTGGGCCTCCAGCTGGATTCATAGGAGGCATTGCTATGGGCTTTAGGTCTTCAACTGGACTCATGCAAAACATTATTGTGGGATAAAAGCCATCTGCTGGATTCCTTTGTCCTTAGTGTGTGAACAGATTTCTTGCTCTCTCTTGTATATGATTCTTTGGGTGACTGTTATAAATAATCTTATAAAAATGCATCCTATATTATATTGTTCTCCTTGCAATATCCACCGAATCAAGACAAGTATGGCAATCATTGTTAATTCCTAGCATTTTGTTTTGAGGTCATGTATCACTTTGTTTTTGTGAGGTTTTTTGTTTTTGTCTTCATTGTTGTTGTTTTGTTAGATTTTTTTCCTCTTTAAAATAAAATAAAATAAATTGTTAGGAATTAAGTAGAAACTATAGATAAGAGCAAAGCAAATGGATGGTGGTGCGTCATTGGTAAGAAGCAAGTAGTCACTTAAATGGATAACTGTTTAGTTTCAAAACCTTAGTTTTCATCTCATTCCAGTGGAGAAGCACTGGGGAGTAATATAATACATTATCTTCCCTAAGAAGCAATGAACTATAGTGATAGACCAAATGCTCTGAGCTATGAGGTGAACAGGGTGATAAAACATAATTTCTACATGTGTTTGGGGGTGGTGACAATGCCTACCTAATACAAATTAAGCATTCCTATCTCTATATTTATCAGGGCTTCAGGGGTAAACATACATATTTGGCAACCCGGAGTCTGCAAGAATACATTGAAATATCAGTGAAATGTTAATGTCAGTAACTAAAGTATATTTATATACACAAGTGTATGTTGGGAGTATACATTGATAGCATGCTTTAGAAAAGTGTCAGTCTCAAAGCTGAATATATGTGTGTTTAGTGAGTGATCAATATTTACCCCATTTAGAGGGACAAGGAAATGTGTAGATTTGAAATAAAGAATACTAAAATGTGCATAACAACATAATTTTTAACCACAAACCTTGAAAGTACCCATAAACTTGTCTTTTAAACTATTGTAAATATCAGACATAAAAATATTATGCTACAATATAAACCTCTGCTACTTCCAACAATGTGTGAGACTTGCAAAAAAACACTGAGTGAAGTTAAAAAACAAGAAAGAAAACACAAATTGAATGATTGTTTTATATTAATAATTGAACAAAGATTATCATTAAGAATAGAATTCAGATTCAAGGGAGGGGGTAATCAACAAGAGGAAACATAAAATTGAGAACTCGTAGGGTGTTCTGAATATTCTTTTACCAGGTCTGATTGTGTCTACTTTGAGATACTATGAAGTCTTATCCTTGGATTTTGTGCTTTTTTCTGTTTGAATGTTATACCTAAAGTTTCACAATAAATACAGTACATTGACACATTTGCATTCTTTATTTGATTGGATCTCATTGCTCTAAGTCTGTAAAAATGCAGATGAATGTATTTTTTCCATTTCCAACCTTTCCAGTAATAGGTGACAATCAAAGGAAAGGGTAAATAACCCATGAAAAAATTTATTCTCTATGAGAACTATATATGTATACTATATAAATAGTATATATATTTATATAGTATAAATATATAAATGTTTATATAGCATAAATGTTTATATAGTATAAACTATATAAATGTTTCCAGTCAAAAGAGAGGCAAAAGACATATAGTCTCATAATGCAGGCATTCTCCAACCTGGTTTTCAGCAGAATTATATTTCCTTTTTAATTTTGTGTATTGAGTTTCACTCTTTCTGTTGTTTAACTTGATTGAACAGAATTTTCTTTTAGTCCTATTCAAGCCTCAGTGTTGCAACCTGATTCTTGCAAGTTGTTCACCAACCTAATTTTGAGGTATTGGGCAGTTGATAATAAGACTGGAACGGAAACAACTCCTTTAGTATTATTTTAGTGAAGACAGGAGTAGCTAGTGCTTTCCAATGTCAATTCTCCTTATCACCACTTGTACAAAAAGTCTGATGTTGTACTAAACACACCACTGCTTTAAAAAGAAAATATGCCTTGCTTTCTAGAATTAAATCTTTTTGTGATGACAATATGCATGAGGTTAAAAACCTAGGCAATATATTAGGGTAGGTTTGCATGGGACTGTCAAGAATGGACTTTTAAAAGGGGTTAGGATCAAGCCCTTCTTCCTACTGACTGAAATATTCACAAGAGACTAAAACATTTCATGTTAAAATATTCTAATTAAATATCAGTTATCAATACTTCTGTGCATTATTTATATATTGGTGAATAACATGATTCTTGGACCTTCCTTACTGCGAATAATTAATCAAAATATTTAGGCTCATGATATCTTGAAATACATTTAATTTTGATCTAAATAAAGCTACAATGTGAAATAAATTATATGAAAGAGAGGTGATTACCTAACTAGTTTTTCTCCTTATATGTTATTCATTTAATTCTTAAACTGCCTTTTATGTTTTAATCCAAACTAACCCATCATCTTTTTCTCACATGGAATGTTCCCAGGCTCTGTATTTTTGTCTAAATGTCACTGATAACTTCTTATTCATTCCAGTGATTTACTAAATATTTACCTCATTATAAGCACTTTAAATACAAGGATTTTCACTTTAACTATCTCTATAGTCCTATGAATAAAGTTTTCCACTAAAATTATTTTATTTTATTTTTTTCCTTTGGTTTTTTTCTGGTACCAGAAATCTAACTCATGACCTTGCACTTGCTAGGCAGGCGCTGTGCTGCTGAGCTAAATTCCTAGCCCCTAAAATTATTTTTTAATGCGGAGATCATGTTTACTTAAACTTTACTGCTTAAACATGAAAGATGATTTTAAAAATCAAGATAATTATACAATTCAGCTCTTCATATGTTGAGCTGCTCTTAAAGGGATTTTTAAATTGAGATTTAGGTAAAACAGGAAATACCCCCATAAACACATGTTGATTTGCTACAAAAGATTGCACTTCTACTCTTTGTCTGAGGAATTGCATACAGTTCATCATGTACTGAGGTACAACAGTGTAAAAAATTGCAATAAGTGTGCCATTGGTCTCCAGTTTTTCAATATTTCTCAGATGTTTTTTACCGAGCCAGTAATAAAAGTGTATCAAATTAAATTCTGCTCTCCACTGGTTTTGGTTGACATCATTTTCCAGTGCTGAAACCCTCAACTGTGAGCTATATACTTGTCAAAAACTTTATATTTCTACAAAACACAGACTTAGGCTATGCTAGAATGAAGATGAAGGAGGAGAGACATTTAAAGCTGAGGAGTAGGTGTGGGAGTCAAGCTGGACCCAGGCTGAGGCAGAGGCAGGACCCACCTCTGTGGATCATGTCTGGGCACCCACAGAGGTGGTGGTGGTGGTGAGGCTACTGGGTGCAGGATGCCTTTTCTAGTTAGGGTGCAGGAGTCACAACAAACACAAATGCCACAGAACCATGGCATGACTTCTATTAGCTTAGCAGCCCTCAAGGAGCCGACCGCCTACTTACACAAAAACTAATTAAGTCTCTAAAGCCCTTGGCATTTTTTGAAAAAGAACTGCAAAGGAGGATTTTTAATTTTCAGAAAATTAAATAAACTGGAGAGAGTGGATATGAGAAATCATAAAGTAAGGAAGAATCTTCCACAATCTATAATTGAATATATTAGAAAAAGTTTACATTTAGACATTATAGATTAGGAGCTTATACAAAAGCTGTCAATGTTAGGGGCTGGGGATTTAGCTCAGCGGCAAAAGCACCTGCCTGGCAAGCGCAAGGTCGTGAGTTCGGTTCCCGGTACTGGAGAAAAACAAAAAAAAAAAAAACAAAAAAACAAAACAAAACAAAAAAAAGCTGTCAATGTTGAAGTACTCTGTGTTGCAGTGAAACACGTTGATCAGTGTGACCTCATTCTATGATAAATTGAATTTACAGAAGAAGTAAAAGATCTAAGAGCTTTAGAAGAGGCATATGTATTTGTTATCACGCTCTGTTTTCATGGGCCAAATGCTGATATTGTAGACTATGACAGAAGACTTAGACCAGCAGGATGACAGTCTGCATGTATATGATATATAAAATTTTAATAGTTTCTGGGTAACTGCCTAATTCTACATCTAGTACCATATATTGCCAACTTCAAATTAATTCTGAGGGATATCAAACTGTGGACCAAACGCAACATCTATTCCAATGTTTTAGGTTTCTTTGGTGGTATTTCCTGGGCTATGAAATTAGCTATACTAAAATGCAAGAGCATCAACTTTTATATACAAGTATTTCCTTTATATTTGTAAATGAAAATGGGCATATCCGGTGCTTCAAACAGCCTTAAGAGTGTAATCTTAATTTGCTTGTATGGGACCCAGTGTAAACCCCAGTAGATCTCATCTTATGTTAATAATTGCATTGTCTAACTTACAACAAAGCTTCATGAGTAGCGCAGCTATTTCAACATGGATGGTCGTGGTTGAGGAGTATCATCAAGATCTTGCTGTCACAGATGAAATTTTGCTGAGTAAGGCAGAGAGGTCCAATATTTTTGAAGTTACAAATTTCTTTCAAAAGTACCTACATTTTATTGTACTTCTAGCAAATTCACTAATGGAAAAACAACACCTAGAATGATGGATTTAGTGTAATAAAATATCTGAATCCTGGTTAGAAGTGTAAAGAAGAATTAATTCATTATACTAGCTCATGTGAATCCCCACTCATTTTTAGAACCCAGTGAAAATCTGAAGCAGGAAAAATTACAATTAATGTCTGTGGTTATGTTAATGTTTAAAAAATAGAAAAAAAAAACTAAAAATTTCAGGGTTGATCTCATCTATGGTACTCAGTCTTTCAGAGCTGCAGTTTATACACAAGCAATAAACAGCAAGATAGTTGAGGTGGGTATGAAAATTGCCACAATGCATGTAAAAACAGACCAATATGTGCTTCAGAAAAAGCAGTCAGCAGGAATCAGAATAACAGCTCTGAGTGACAGTAGCTTCACTTGTCCACAGAGAGTGATAATAGCCTGCTTGTACATCCATTTACCAGTGTTTTAAAATTGGCCCATTAAATAGTTCTTGCAGCTCCCATGGCTAAAAGTCCTGCTCCAATTGTAACAGCAGCATTGGTGACCAACATACAGACTACTAAACTGTCTTTGCAGAAGTAAATTCCAGTAAATTCTCAGGGAGTGCTTCAAATGAAAGCATTTCTCAGATTACCACAGCCAGTCATTTCTCCACTACTAAAGTCTACAGTTCCCAGAGGTGTTTCCTTGAGAAGCCTGGTAAATAAGACTACCACCTTGACCTTCAGGAAATGCAGCAACAAAAATACTTAATCCAATACTATAAGTAAAGAAATTATCCTCACCTCATGAAGGAGTTCCCCACAAAAAAACGAAACAGAAGAGAAAGTTTGATGAAGAGACAATTACAAGTCAATCAAAATGTATTCTGATTGGCCTCTCGGGTACTAAGTATAAAAGGCAAGGAGAGTTATAAAGTATAAATATGATATAACTATACTGTTGTGATTAAGTTATGTAATAATACAGCATTAAAATCTGTCTTAAATCTTCATACATCAACATCAATTAAGAACATTGCTGACAATATGTTACATAATTAAAACCAAACTTCACATTAATGAAATAAAAATGAACTTCTGTTAGAAGACCTCTTGAGAATTTACACGATATTTCTTCTTAAAAGGCTGCAATACACCTTTCTTCTAGTGCTATCATTTGTCTTTGATTTCAAGGACAAGCTAAAGTATGCAAGTATATAAAATCTCTTTGGGGATTAGTGGTTTCTGGTACATGTTAGGATATTATTAAATTTCCTTCTTTGTCAGGCTCACAAATCACGCCTAAACAGTGCTTCAAGTAGGATAAAATTTTATTGCATTTTATGTAACCTATCAATAGAGATAGAAAGGCTTTGTTACATGAAGATCTGGGGATCGGTGCTGCCAGAGTAGCTCTGCATTACACATGCAAAACCTAGATTGTTTCAAGAATATGCAGAAGTACTTAGATGAAGAAAAGGGGAGTCTAACCCAATGCAAATACTTTAAAACAGCATACAATTGGCTGAACTCCCTTCTGCCCATGTCCACATGCTACAGAATTGCCACAGTGCTACACCTAAATGGAACAGACCAGGGAAATGTAGTATCTATTTGGACAGCTGTGTGCAAGGAAGAAGAAAACAAATTTTTGAAATACAGAGTGGAGGAGATAGCTATCAAGTGGGCTACAAAGAACAAATATTCTTTCCTTAATTTGATTGAAAACTGTGGACATGGAAACATAGCATTTCCCACTTGATCTATTGTGTTTAATTAAATGAGGATATTAGGCATCTAAAAATCTGATGATCATTGTGATGAAGCCCTAATACCAAATTTTATATGGCAATAGTAGTTATTCAACTGTTCCTCTACAAATGTTAATAAAATGTGGATAAACAATAATGGGAGTGTGAACTCAAAGACAAAAACCTACCAAATACCTAGCAGTATGACACTGAGAAAAACATTTGTCCTGTCTGTGTGTGTGTTAGTCTGCTTCTTGTAAAGTAAATGCATAGCTGACTTAATCAAATTTAGAAGCAAGCTTTACTTTGAAGGTAAACCCCACGACCAGTTGGAGCCTTTGCTTTTAAGGTTCTAGGGGTGGTATAAATGGCACTGATGAGGAGCACATGGCAAGGTTAATCCATTCATCTCATGACTAGAAAGTGAATAGAGAAAGACACCAGGATCTTATAATCTTTCTTGAAGTAACACCCGGATGACCTAAAAAAACCTCGTTCTAGACCCCAGTTCTCAAGGCTTTCATCAGTTCTTTTTATGACTTAGACTTGGAATATCCCCACACAGTTTCCTGTGTTGAAGGCTTGGTCCCTAGCTAGTGATATTAATGTTAGGTGAAGTGCTAGTAACTGTTTCACTGGAAAAAGTAGGTCACTGGAGATGTACCTTGAAGTACATGTTATATCCTGGCTCCCTCCCCATCCCCCTCCCCTTCTCCCCTCTCCCTCCTCCTCCCCCTCTCCCTTCTTCTTCTTCTTCTTCTTCTTCTTCTTCTTCTTCTTCTTCTTCTTCTTCTTCTTCTTCTTCTTCTTCTTCTTCTCTCTCTGTCTCTCTCCCTGTCCCTCTCACTTCCTGTTCATCTCTCCCACTCCCTCTCCCCCCTCTGTCTCTTTCTCTCCCCCCTCTGTGTCCCTCTCCCCCCAAATCTCCATTCACAGCCACTATGAAATGATCAGATTTGCTCAACTACAAAGTTTTTGCCATGATGTACAGCCTTGCCTCTGGCCCAAATGAAATGGAAGTCAGCAAAGCATGGATTGAAATTTTTGGAACTGTGAGCCAAAATAAATCTTTCCCCCTTTAAGTTATTTCCCTCAGATATTCTGTCAGAGATGAAAATCTGACTGATAGACTTCCAAAGCTATCCAGCTGGGGACAATGTCTTTCACAAAGGATCCTGGGAGGATACTTAACATGTAAAGGGCAACAGCGTTTCCTGGTCTTGACATTTACATTAAGATTGCATATCCCATAGAATTTTAAGAATTAATGAGATAATACTGGCCACTTGGAAGCATATCTGGCACAGAAAAGATATTCAAAAGCTTTTATCTACACTTTTTATCTTTCCTATTATTTCCTTTATTACCATTGCATGTCTAGAAACAGAAAACTGGAAGTTTTCCTCATAATAGTGATCTCTACAACTATATATTTTTCAGTTTATTATAGTTTTTTTAGTTGAGTCTCTGTATGGTTTGTATCTGCATGTCCCCCCAAATCCTCACACAATCTTGGGGCAGACTTTTAGAGTTTGTCATTGATTCATGGGTGTGAGTGCTACACCTGTCCTGGGGCGGATAGCTTGCATATGTAAGGGAGACAAAGAGGCTGCTTGCCACCACTCCTCCCTTTTTCTCTTGATGCTTTTGTGTTCTGCCACCAGGAATGGTTGCCCTCTGCCATGTGCCACTCTGCCTTGGAACCAGCCAGTTATGGACTGAAACCCACAAATTGTGAGCTAAATAAGCCTTTGTTTCCTTAATTTTTGGCATTGGGTATTTTGTCTCAGAAACAAGAGAAAAGTAACCAAGACATTCTCCTTTCCTAATTCATAATATACTAATTCCAACACAGAAGGAGAAATAAGAATTCCCTCCAATGATAACATTAAGGACAATGACTTGGATTTTTGTCTAATTTTTGGTGGTTCTTATATAAGAAACTCTTTGGATTAAGCCAAGATGGGGATTTTTTTAAAGATACAAATTGCTAGGATTTGAGAAGTGAAGATAAACACAAAGACAAAACATGCAAACTAGAATACACCATTATATACCCAATACACAATATTGGGTGAAGAGAAACTCCTAACAATAGAAATGATCATTTAATAGAGTCAGAAAAAAATGAGGAACTACATTCTAAAACACAATAAGATGAATATAATTACAATTTCTGTATGTGCTGTAATAACTAGAAGAGAGTAATTCTACAGAGGCCACAACATAAAGAAATAGAAAATACAATTTAAGAGGAGAGAAATTCTAATTCTTATATGAAAATTACATAGTGTACACATGTATCATATTGCATCCCACAATTTAAAAAACAAAACAAGACTTTTAACAATGAAAAAGAAACTTTAATTTGAGAGAAGTGTCAATGGAAAGACTATTCTGAAAAGAAATTAAGAAAATACCAACTGTAATAGTCAAAAGTAACAAAACATTTAAAAGTAAATTTAACAAAAGATATGAAATGTCTGTACACTGAAAACATTAAAGCACTGATAAGACAAATTAAAGCAAATACAATTAAACTGAAAGATATCCATGTTCATGAATTAAAAAGAAATTATGTGTTTGAAATTTTCCTCCTCCTCAAAGTCTTTACAGATTCAGTGCAATCCCTATCAAAATCTTCATGATATTTTTCAGACAAAAAGAAAAAATAATCCCCCAATTTGTAAAGAAGCACAAGGGACCCCAAAATACTCAATTACATCTTGTGAAAGAACAAAGTTGGACATATCATACAACCTGATTTTAAAGAATATCACTAAGCTATGATAATCAACTCAGTGTGGCAGTGACATTTAAAAGAAACAGATCAATGGAGCATGATAGAAAACCCCAAAATATACCCACAAAATAAACTCTCCCACATAATTAACAAATTTACAAGAGAACAAAAATAATTAATATTAATAAATGTTGTCAGGATAAATATATTTTTGAAAATAAAGAAATGAAAAAATGTAATCAAATTTTTACCTTAAATCATACACAAAGGAGAGTTCAAAATGGATTTGATTTAATTATAAAATCTAAAACTGTAAGAGATCTAAAAGAAAATATGGGAAAAAGCTCATTGACAGTGGCCTTTAAAATAATTTTTTGGATAAAATACCTGAAATCCATGTAAGAAAAGTAGAAATAAATAAATGGAAGTACATTAAATTAATATGAAGTGCCAATCAATGGAATGGAAAAGATTATACATATATATTACATTTACATATACAGTACATCTATGTATCTGGTTGAAGGAGTAATATTCAAATATATTACAAACTCACAAAATTTCGTACCAGCTAAAAACCTATTTTTTAAAAGGGTAAAAGAACCTAAAGAGAATGTTTTCCCAAGATGGCATACAATTAGTAAACAGAATGTGATTAATATCAATACTCACCAGTGAAAATGCATATTGAAACTACAGTGAAATATTAACTTATATCTCTTTTGAAGCTTTATTTAAAAAGAAAAAAAGAGTAGTATGGTGAGAATGAAGATGAAGAAATCCATAGAACTTTTGGTGGAAATTCAAATTGGATGGCCTTTATAGAATACATTATGGAAATTCCTCAAAATATTGCAAATAGATCTACCACATGATCCAACAATTTTACTTGAAGAGACATCTGCATTCCCATGTTCATGCAATATTATTCATAACTGCTAAAATATTGGAACAACCTAAGTATCTGTGAAGACTTGAATATGTAAAGAAATATAGAATGAGAAAGAGAGAGAGAGAGATTAACAGAGATGGAGAGAGCGATGGAGATGCAGATAAAAAAATACAGTGGGAAGAAGGTTTCATATTAAAAAAGAAAAAAATTTCCCCCATTTCTGGCAGTCTAGGTAAACAGTATTCCAAATATCATAATCCAGATGGAAAAACAAGTATTTGTTATGTCACACATATGAAATCTATAAAATTTGAACTCATAGAAAGAGGGCATAAAATGGGTTCAGCTAGAAGCTGGAGGTGATAAAGGAAATGGAAATTTTGGTCAAATTATTTCCTGCTATAAAATGAATACGTTCTTCCAGGATGGGTGAAAATATAGAAAATAATAAATGCAATATGATACATAAATAGAATCAAGTAAAAATCATATGACCCTCTCAAAGGAGGGCAGAGAAGTGTTCAAAAAATTCATCATTCTTTTATGATTAAAACACTGAAGAAATTATGCATAGGAAGACTTTTATTCAATATAATCAAAGTTATGCATGACAAATCCACAACCAACCTAACACTGAATATTTCCTTTAAAATCAGAAATGAGACAAGGGTGTCCAATCTCACCATTCTTGTTCCATATCGGACTTTAGTATTTGACATTATAGCCAAAGCAATTAAGCAAGAGAAAGTAAAAAAGGCATACAAAGAAGAAAAAAGACAAATAATCCTCATTTGCAGAAACTGTGATTCTTTACTTGGAAAACAGAAACAAATTCCAATAGCCTTTTAAACATGACAAATTCATCAAAGTGGCAACATATGAGAATTGAAAGCTTTCCTATGTACCAAGAAAGAACACTCTAAGAAAGAAAGAAAGAAAAAATTTCATTCACAGTGACTTCAAAAAGAAATAAAACATCTAGGAATAAACGTGATGAAGGGGGTAAAAACTTTGACCAGACAAATTACAGAACATTCAAGAAAGGGAAGAAGCTATTAGAGGACAGAGAGACCTCCCTCGCTCACGGTCTGATAGAATGAATGTTGCTAGAATGGTCACATTACTGAAATCAATCTACAGAGTCAACAGAATCCCCATCAAAATACCAGTGACATTATTCATAAAACTAAAGCAAACTAACAAACTTCTCACTGGGTACCAACACACAAACGAGTCAGAGTAGCTAAAGCAATCCTGAGGAAAAAGAGTAAAGGTGGTAGCATCACCACACCAATAGCAAACAACAAAAGCCATCCTAAGGATAACAACATGTTACTGGCATGAAAATAGGCATGAAAACCAGTGGAATACAAGAGAGAACGTAGAAAGAATACCAGACAACTATAGTCATGTGACTTTCGTCAAAGAGGACAGAAACTTAGAGAAAAGATAGCCTCTTTAATATATGGTGCTGTCAAAATTGCACAGACAACTGTAGACCAATGAAACTAAATCTCTTTTTCTAACCTTCTGTTAAAATTAATTCAAAACGGATCAATAACCTACATGTAGTATTCAAAACATTGAAATGCTAGTAGCAAACAAAAGGGAAACACTCAAACTATAGCACAGGCAAAGATTTCTTCACTAGGATTCCAGGATATAGAGAATAATCGCAAGAATCAACAAATGAAGTCATATTAAATTAAAAATACTGTAGTTCTGCAAAGCAAAACAAAGACAAAAGACAACCTATTGAAAGGAACAAAATCTTTGCTAATTATCTTCTGATTAATATCTAGAACATATAAGGACTCAAAAATTAACCTAAAAAATCAAATTAATAACTTGGCAAATAAATTACTTGAATAGACACTATAGCTTTGCAAGTGTTCAATAAGTACCTGAAAATATGTTCAAGAAACCAGGTAGGCTGACATTTTCCTGTAATTCTAACACTGTCAGAGGCTGAGGCAAAGAGATCACACATTGAAACCCATGCTGGGCACCTTAGCAGCTTAGCAAGAACTCTCAAAATAAAAATAAAAATAAGGGCTGGGTATAGCTGAATGAAAAAGCTATGGGTTCAGTCCTCAGAATAATTGAAAAACTACTTGAAAATTACTTGATCAGCAATAATAAACAAAACTATTACTGGGTATATTCTCAAAAAGGATTATAGACCACATACTACAGTAATACCTTCAAACCAATGTTTATTGCAACACAATTCACAGTCACTAAGCTACTAAATATCATACATCCATTGAAAGAAATGAGTAAATAATGAAAACATAATACATATGCAATGGAATATAATTTGGTCATAAAAGAACGAAATAATATCATTTATAGGACAATGGATAGAACAGGAGGTCATTGTGTTAGCTGAAGTGAATCAGTGTCAAAAAGTCAAATATTGTAATTTTTTTCTCATACGAGGAACCTAAAAAAATAAAACTGCATGGTGCTGAGAATAAAAAGGAAAATGACAGGAAAGTGCAAAGAAGACTATTAAAGACAAGAAAGTAACAGGGTAGAAAAGATATAAGGGGGATAAAAAGTGGACACATTTAAACCATTTTATCAGCATTTAGACCTGTATGCCAAAATGAAAAAAATTTTTATAGAATTCATATACACTAATGTAGTGGAGTGACAACTGGTGGTCAACTTGTAACACCCAGCTGAACTGAGTCAGCATGGTGCTGAGTGTGGGAGGCCCACCTGAGGATTTTTGCCAGCAGCAAAAGAGGCAGAATGGGAGAATAAAAAAGCCTATTGGGAGCAGATATAAGCTGTTGAGAGCCGGCTGGAAGCTGAAAGAAGCTGTAAGGAGCTGTTGGTTCTTTTGGAGGAGCTTGTCATGCTGGCTTTCCTAATGAACTTGGCTGTCTTCATCCTCCAAGGAGCTTGGGATCTTGTTGTTGCTGAGAATGGCTTTGGTTCACTTTGGGGGAGCTCTGGTCCTCACTAGGTCCCTCAGCCTGCTAGCAGAGATCCTTCATTTCACTGGCACAGACTTTCTAGATTCCACCACTGACCTCTGGACCTTCCCAGCACAGATCCGTGAAACAGGCCTGCACAACACATTGTCATGGGCACTACACCTCCAGGTGGATACATTGTTATGGGTTCCAGGTCTTCAGCTGGACTTATGCAGGACATTTCCATGGAATCTAGGCCCTCAGCTGTATTCTTTGGCCTTTAGTGTGTGGACAGAATTCCTGCATTCTTTTGTATATGATTCTTTGGGTTACTATTACAAATAATCTTATAAAATATGCGTCCTGTGTTATATTGTTCCCCTTACAAAAACCCCAAACCAACACAACTAACAATTATTTTTAAATGGATTGAGTTTTCAAGATTTTCAGTAAAGCATAATGGTTAAAATCAGGAATGTATTGGCCGGGCATGTTGGCTCATGCTTGTAATCCCAGCACTTGGTAGGTTGAGGCAGGAAGATTGCTGCGAGTTCAAGACTAGCCTGGGCTACAAAGTGAGCTCAGGGCCAGCCTGAACTGCATAGCGAGACCCTGTCTCAAAAAGACAAGAAAACAAAAAATAGGAATGTATCGTATGCTAGAAGTCTGCTAAAACAGTAATTCTAAGTGTGCTTGGACAGGAAAGAGATGAATGTGAGGGATGGTACTTGATTAGGAGAATCACTTCATAATGTATATGTGCATTAAAACCTCAAGGTTTATATCTTAAGCACACAGTGCTTATTTGTCAATACTAACTCAAAAGCTGGAAAAAATGAGGGTGATGTGGTGAGGCTATAAAAGCACAGCAAATTAGACCTGAATAAGCACTGGAGGGACTGAGATCTTTTTGTATGTACATAATTTTTTATATCTGCTAGTAACACAATCTCTGATATCATTGTAGCAATTTCATCTTTCTTTTGGCTTGTCTTTGAACTGTATAACCATTCCATCACTACACTACTGTTCTTTTAAATTATATCTATTCTGTAAATACAATTAAACAGATTTTTAGAGTAATTTTAATAAAAGTTGCCTTTAAATTGGTGAATATTTTTGCATGTATTTAACTCTTTCTTTGTTTAATATTTTACTTCCCTACAATTAGGTTAATATCATACATTTTTATACTATTCTTTGATATTATCCTTAAAAATAATATCAATCCTGTATATATCAGTGTCATGTCATATTTAAATTTTACCTCTTTCCGGAGTACACATATCCCTTATGATATTTTTCTTAGTTTTTCTCCCTCCCTGCATATAGATGGTGTTATTGTATTGTACTTTGTTCACTAATATTGTAGAATCCATGGGTATAATTGTTTTATGTGTTTGCTTACATTTACTAGGGCAATGAAAGATGTTCTTTTTATTCTTCTTTTTTCATTCATATATCATCATTTTATTCTCACTCAAAAATCACTTTTTAAATCCTATTAGAAATTGAGTTGCTTTTAAAATTTTCTTATACATTTTTTTCCAAAACTTTCTTTTAGGAACATATTTACAGTCTATAACAGTCTTAATTCTCACTTTGTTTTGTGTCTTAAAGATATTGTTAAAGTTAGGAATGCTAATTTCATTTTCTATTTCATTTGTAGACAATCTTTTCTTCCAGTTGCATTTAGATTGTTTTATTTGGCTTCATCTTATGTGTTTAGTTTTGAAATGTTTAATTTGTGCTTATTTTGTGTACGTCATATCATGGTTGATATGACCAAATGCATGAAGAATATTTCCCTTTAGAAAGTTCCCAATCAGATCTCTTTATTGAAATGCTTTTGTTCTAATTCTTCTTGCATTCCAATTGTGTGAGTTAGATTTTCCACAAACTCTGCTATGTCTGTTAGACACCTGCTTCTTTTTCCCAAACTCTCGTTTTGTTTTGTTTTGTTTTGTTTTTTTACTTTACTGCAGGTACTTCTTTTTCATCTCATTTCTGTGGTACTAGACATTTTGATTTGATATAAACTCAATCATCCTGAATTCTTATAGAATTTAATGTTTCAAGTTCTTAAAAATATTTGTTTGGTACTTTCTTTTGGAGATACCATGTATTTACAGGAAATTGCAAAAATTCTATGTATTTATTTAAAGTATGTAGGGCTGTTATTTTAAAATAGTGCTGTTAAAATTGTTTATTTCTAAAACATTTATTTCAATTTTTTTTTCTAAAATTGTGTTTAGTACTTACATACATTGTTACAATAAATTTCAGATTTATTGTAAGCAATTTTTATCAACTATTTATCACTGCCTAGTAGGTAATCTTTTTAACTAAATATAGATCTGGTTGTCTAACCCAACTTGACTTTGCTATATTCTAGAAGTATATATAATATGTAGAAATCACAGCTCCTTACCACAGCGATAAGTTTCTAAGTCATTGAGGATGAACTCTGTAAGCTAGAGTAACACATTCTAAGATATAAATGACAAAAAGAACAAAATTCATATCTCACTCATGCTACAAATGTATTTGCTGGTGAATGTGAATATAATCTTCCTTATCTTTATTCCTAACACCAGAAGAGAATTTTACATCAGTCAGTAGTTAAAATTGTGCCAATTGTGGTGATTTTGAGAAAATGACAGTGTGACAAATTACATACTGGCTCCAAAAAAGTCTGCTGGAAATTACGCATATATTTTCACCGATATTTCACTGACTGAAATATGTGGCCATACCTAGGAAATGGGGAAGTTAAAGTCTCCTTCACATCCAGAGACATACAAACAGTGAAGACAGTTCTGAGCATCCTGATTCCCATATTTAATAAGTTGTGCTAGGTAGACTTCAAAAGCAAATGCACGCGCGCACACACACACACACACACACACACACACACATACACACACACACATACACACATACAATTCCATGTAAAATATTTTTAAAGAATAGAAACTTAGTGGTATTATCTCAAATAAAATTAGTTTAACTTAACTGAAAAGTTACCATTATATAAAAGTAACCAGTTCTCCCTCCTTTCTTTCCGCCTACCTTCCTTGCATATCTTATTCCTTATTGTCAATAAATATGACAGCGACTATTTTGATGATTCAGCTTGTATCATACTAAAAGGCCTGCTGAAACTGCTAGGTGTGAAATTAGAATACATATTTCTCTATCTTTTGCAAAAGTACAGTGACAAATAAAACCTGAGAAAGCAGATGTGCTGTACAAAGGAGATCAATGTAAGGGGATGCTGACAATCTGAAATTGATCTTTTTTTTCAAAGTGTATCTGTTGATGCTGATGTGGGCTGAAATTGCAGGACCAAGTCTGAGAACTTAAAGGAGGCCACAGGCCTCAAAATTCTGTATGAATATATGTATGTGTGTGTACATATGAGGTATGTATAATTATGTGTGAATGTGTATAAACATATGTGACTGTGCATAATCCTATTTGAACTGCATAATTGTATGTGAAGATGCATAATTGTATGTAAATGTGTATAATTGTGTGACACTTTTGTATGTCTGGCAACCCAAAGGTTTGTTTACACTAGTATCACCATAAACACATGAGTAAATCATATGTTATAAGAGTGAGGCATCAAAAAGCAAAAGGAAGTTTTCACCTCCATTATAATCATTTTTTGTTTGTTTGTTTGGTACCAGGAATTGAACTCGGGACCTTCTGCTTACCAAGCTGGAGCTGTGCTTCTGAGTTATACCCCAGCCCCACCCATTATAATCTTCAGGGACCATTCTTTTATGTATGATGTTTCATTAAATAAAATGTCCTTGTGTAGCACATGGATGTATCTGGATTTTCTACTGTTCACTTGATTTTCACTTGCAGAAATTCATTTTGCTTAATATTTCTTGAAACTGGAAAAAAATAAATGTCTGTGATGAATATTTTAATGTCTGGTGTGGGGTAAACATTAACTGATTATAAAGCAAAAAAAGAATTTGTCAGTTAAATTCCTGTTTTCAAGGAATGGTTGCAAGTAAATGGATTGTTTTTCTTAATGCATCTAACATAAACATGAGTATTTAAAACAAATATCAAATATATTTTCTAAGGGATCTGTTTTGATATATACTTATTTTCATATCTAATTTTTCTCCCTCTAATTTAAAGATTATATGAAGTTAACTTCTGTGGATATATTGTAACAATGGGTCAAGTTTGTACACTTGTAAATTAGATAATCTTATCTAACACTAAAAATGGTCTACTAGAACTTTGTTATCTTTGTGACTATCATAGTAAGACAAAAAAAATACATCTCAGTCATTCCGCATATCTCTCATTTCTTTAGAACACCCTCTTTTCAATTTAGGTAATTTAGGTAATGTTAATAGTTTAGGTAATATTAGCTAAATGGCTGTTAACATGGCTTTAATAACAGGTGTGAACATGTTTTTGTCTTTGCTTTTTACAATATAATTAAATACTCAATTATCATCATTCATAAATGATGTTAACAATACACAGTGTAATATCTTGTGTTATACTCTTATTTCATTATAAGATTTTGTTTTTTTCAAAAAATTTTAAAAACCATTAAATTATGTATGCTAAAAATAGTTCAACTTTGAATGCCATTATAATTCCAAGAATCTAAAGAAAGAATATTTGGAAATTGGCAAACAACAATGAAAAAGAACTGCAAAATGCATTCATTTTCAAAATGTCATTGTTTGAAAGACAGTCTTTATGCTTTCCAAAGTTGGAGTGTACTGCCAGGCCTGCCACATATTTGTTGGAATTTGAGAAGGAAACCCTGCCACGTCCTCCTCCATTCTTGGCATGGGCAACAAGAAAATTTTAGTGAACACAATTTGACCTGCAGCTATATATCTCAAGTCTCATCTGCAACAATATCAAAGAAATATAGTTTTTGATTATAGAGCCTAAACTTTTACATGATTTAAATTTCAGTATCATTTCCTCAAGTATCCTCTTTTAAAGACCCTTGGAAGGTTTTCTTGCTTATTGATATTATCTTGTCTTTGGTCTTGTTGATTGTCTCCTGCTATGACAAAATACAAGAGGATGGCTAATTTATTTTAAAAAGATTTGTACTGTTCATGTTTAAAGATATAAAAATATGGCATTAACATTTTCTCTGCTCCTGCTGAGGGTCTCCCGCTGCACCCTATCAGAGAGAAATAGAAATGGGAAGTGGGTGCATTGAGAAAGGCATGCGTTCTAGAGAGAAAGCAAGAAAAGTCACCTCGCTTTGTAACAGTAAATCCAGTAACTTTACTCTCAACAACCTAACCAGTTACTAATCCAGGACTTTCTTGAGAGAAGCATTAATCCTTCTTAGAGACTAATCATCTGTTAAAAGTCTTATAACCTCTTGGCACCATCTCACTGCAGAATTATGCTTCAACAGAAGGTTTAGTAGGATCACACCATATACAGATCAAATTACTTTCAAATAACATTTAATACATCCCCATGTTTAAACACTGCACTTTTAAAAGCAGCATGTATAATAGAAGTGAACTGCAAAGTAGCTCCCATGCTGAAATCACTAATGACTTACTAATTATTAAAATACAGGTTATTTTATTTTATTTTATTTTAATACAGATTACTTTAGTTATAAGAACACTGGTTTATTATTTTCAAAATGCCCTATTGATTCTGAGTAAATTCAAAAAATTCTTGGCTTAATAAAATTCATACAATAAAATTGTCAAAAATATTTTATTAAAATCATGGATAATAAATTGTTTATAACTATGGAAATAACTCATTTTGCCCACTTAGCTTTGCCTGTTTAGGCTGGGCCACAAAGTAAAATGTGTAGAAGACAAAAATCTATGTTTCTTGAGTGTGAAAAATTGTCTAACATTCTTCTTCCATTAAAGATAAAATAAATTGCATAAGGGAACTCTGAAGAAGGTCAAAATCATACATTTTAAGGAACTAAAACTAATTTTAACTTACAGTAGCAGTATAATCCACTGGATATTGAACTTTGTACTTCACATACACATTTACATATCTATTTCTACTTAAGCTTTGATATGAATTCATTCCCTTTGGTAAGAATGGCCAAATATATTAACTTGGTGAAGTCAAATAGAATGAGTCACATAAAAACTACCGAGGCTAAAACTATCTGTTCCTTAAGAATTTTAGTGAACTAAGTAAGTTATATACCTAGTAACAAATAATTTAGGCCTTTCTGTTTTATCAATAAAATAATTTTCCATATATATTTTAATGCTTAAAGGGGGCAGAGAGCTATATGCAATAGTAATTAACTAAGCAGTGATATATCTCTTTATTCAACTATCTTCTTTGTACATAGTATTTATCCTTATATTCCTGTTTGTGAGAAAACTTCAGGTAGACAGCCCTTAATTCTCACCACCTTTGGGAACTGCTTCTGTTAGACAGTGTGCCTTCATCTAGGGCCACCCGAGTTTCTCAGCATGGCTGCCTGCAATAACTGACCTATGAAAGGGAAAACATTCTTGTCCCTTCTCTCCAATCAGGGATATATTTTTCGGCTCATCTCTTCCTGAGTCCTTGGTAAGACAGGATAAAACTTTCATTGAAAATCCCATGTTATGCTTCCAGAAAATTTAGTCTGAGGCAGAGTTTGAAATTTTTGTTTCAGTCTAAAACCTAGAACATAATAATCCTAGTGTATAAGTTCTCAGTGACCACCTAAAATTAATCCATTAAGAATCAGGTTCGACTTGTCCTAGAATAAATACACTAGTATGGCTTCCATCTGTCTGTGTCTGTCCCTGTCCCTGTCTCTGTCTCAGTCTCTGTCTCTGTCTCTGACTCTTTCTCCCCCATATATTAGATATATATTTAAATAATAAGCTAAACACTTCGAGACCAGATTGCTAAATCCTGTAGAGAGTAGTGCTAATAGTTCCTCCCAAATAACAATGAAAGTATTATTACATAATGAAACACACTTTAATGTTTACATTCATTTGCTTGTAATACAAAAGCATAATTTTTTTTCACATACGATTATACTCAAGATTCTTCCATTTTAAAAGCTACCGAACAATGGCATAGTGGTATTCAAGTATGCTTAAGAGAAAAAGGTAATTTTTTATCAACTTTATTATTATCAACTTCTTTCCATGAATGCAAAATGTTCTTTGGCTGAATCACTGAAGTGGTGTCATTTTTATTTTCTTATTTTTATTTATGTATTTATGCATTTATGCATTTATTTAGTCTTTTTTGAGACAGAGTCTTGCTATGCAGTTCACGCTGGACTTCACCTCACTTTGTAGCCCCGACTGGCCTCAAACTCACAGTGATCCTCCTGTCTCAGCCTCCCAAGTTCTGGAATTAAAGGTGTGTGTCACCATGCCTAGCTCAAGTTTTTATTATTGCACAAAAATCTCTAAATACTATATGGGTAAACAATTTCAAAAAAAAAAAGTAGATCCTCTTTGACAAACGTTAGTATTCTAAAGAGTATTTAAGGCTGCTGCTGCTGAGATCATTTCAAGTTTTACACTGTGTCACTGAATATTATTTCCTAATGTAAAATAAACATCTTTTTTATTAATTCCTGTTTTTAGTACATAAATTTTCCATTGTTGTTGAGGAATCAGTACAGGTACAAAATACATTCTAATTCCTTCTCTTCATCCATTTCCCTTAACTCCTTCCCTCTCTATTCATTTCCTGTTTACCTTAGCTTAATTTTTTAATGTTTGAAATACATAATGCTTACATGCCTTATGTGGAGTTACATGCATATAACTCATCTTATTACCTCTTTCACCCCTTTTCCCTCCCCTCTACCACTCTCTCTTTATCTCTTGACCCAGTACCCTTTGAGAAAGATCCACCAACCTACTTCCTATTATCTATGTTTTATCTTGCTCATTATTCATACTTTGTGTTTCTTATATAAATCATCCAATATTTAAGGTTGTGTGTCTGATTTATTGGACCTAATATTATGGCCTCAAAGTCTATCCATTTTCCTACAAATGGGTCTAGCTTATCTCTCTTTACGGCAGAGTAGGACTGCATTGTGTGGAAGGGTCACATTTTTTAACCCATTCATATTTTAATGGATACAAAGGCTGCTTCCATGCTGTCACTATTATAAATTGTGTTGCTATAAATGTGGGTATTTATGTATTACTTTATTATGATATTGTTATGGTTTGTGTCTAGAAGGTCCCCTGTGCAAGACTCATGCAGACATAGGTGGGGCTTTTTTTCAGAGGTGGCTGGATCTAAAGTGTGTGACGCTTGAATTAATTCATGGAACAATGCTAGGCTCAAGGGATCAGCATTCTTTCTGGGGAATGATAGAAATTCAATGATGTTTTAATCTACATTTCTCTAATGGCCAGCAACGTTTACACTTCTTTATGTGTTTATTGGCCATTTTCAATTCTGCAAAGTATTTGTTTCATTTGCCCGCTTTTTGATTGTGAATTTTATTTGGATGGTTTAGTCTTGTTTTCTTTTCATATTCTAGATGTTAGTCTTCTGTTTGAGGTGTGGTTAGCAAAATTTTTTCCCATTTTTTATGGGAAAGTTGCCTTTCCACTCTCTTGGGTGTTTCTTTTGCTGTGCAGAAGCTTTTTAATTTGCTCTTTAAAGGTTTTTGTTAAAGTTAAAAAATGAAAATATATTAACAGACACACCGTCATTTACAAAATAACACAAAAACAATACAAGCAATACAGAATTTTAGACAAGGTGATAGGAAATTAACAATGGTTGTTGTATTACATATTGATATCTTCAAAGTGGTTACTCAGATAAACAAATACAGGCATGTAAGATTGATCAAACAATTAAACATTAACTGTTCCTTTCAATAAAGTAATAGAAATCAATAGAACAACTATTTTAGCTATCCTATGTATACACGTATACATATTTCCCCCTTCTTTCTTTCTTTTCTCTTTTCCCTCATTCCAGTTGTTCTTTTCTTTTGAGCAGTTTCCTTCTATTTCATGATATCTATTGTACCTCCTAGATTTTATACACTCTTTCAGATTCTTAAACTAGTGAGAGAATATGGTGTTTACACATGTGGGTCTGATTTATTTCACTTATGAGTATGGTCTCTAGTTGTGACCATTTACCTATAAAAGCCCCTAGTTTATCTTTGTTTATAGCTGAGTAATATTCCATTATATAAAAATAGCACAATTTTTCTATCCATTCCTCAGTTGATGGATACTTGGGTTCCTCCCATGATTTAGTTATTATAAATTGTGCTGATATATTGCTGTGGTATGATTTTTTCTGTTCTTCTGGAAAAATACCAAAAAGGAATATAGCTAGGTTGAGTGGGACCTCTAATCCTAGTTTACTGAGGAATCTCCAAACTGATTTCCACAATGGTCTCACCAGTCTACATTCTACCAACAGTGGAGAAGCATTCTTTTTTCCCCACAGCCCCTTCAGTATTTGTTATTGGTTGATGGCTAGATGATAGCCATTCTTGCTGGATTAAGATGAAATCTCAGTGTTATTTTAATCAGCATTCCTCAAATGACTAATGACATTGAACATTTTTTTGTATTTATTTGCTATTTGTATTTTATCTGAGAAGTATATATTCATCTCAGATGCCCATTTTTGGATTGGGTCTTTGAATTTGGGGTTGGCTGATTTTTTTAATTCTTTATATGTTCTAGATAGAAGTCCTTTGTCTAAGGGACACTCAGCTAAAATCTTTTCCCAATTTGTGGATTTTCTTTCTGCTCTACTGGTAATTTCTTTGGTTGTGCAAAACCTTTTCAATAAGATGAGATCCCAGTTGTTGATTCTTTGGAGTATTTCCCTTTCAGTTCAGTTTTAGTTCATGAACTCTTTGCCTACCCCTATGTCATCAAGATTTTTACTTGCTTTCTCTTCCAGTAGATTTGGTGTTTCTGTTTTAATATTTAGATCTGTGATCCATTTTGACTTGAGTTTGGTGCATGGTGATAGACTTGGGTCTACTTCCATTCTTCAGCATGTGGTGAGCCAGTTTTTCCAGCACCATGTATTAAAGAGTCGATCTTTCTTCCAGTGTACATGTTTGGCCCCTTTGTCAAAGATCAGGTGGCTGAATGTGTTTGTTGTTGTGGCTATTTCTTCCAGTCTGTTCCATTGATCTTCAGGTCTGTTTTTTTGCCAGTACTGTGTTGAGTTTATTACAGTGGCTTTGTAGTATAATTTCAGGTCAGGGATTGTGAAGCCACCTGACTTGTTTTTGTTGCCCAGGATTGCTTTTGCTATTCTGGGTCTATTCTGGTTCTAGATGAATTTTAGGAATGTTTTCTCTAGATCTGTGAGGTATGCTAATGCTGTTTTATTTGGAACTGCACTGAATTTTTACACCAATTTTGGGAGTATGGCCATTTTCACAATGTTTGTTCTTTCTATCCATGAGCAAGGAACATCTTTCCATTTTCTGAAATCCTCTTCGATCTCTTTTTTCAGAGTACTGTAGTTTTCACTGTATAGATATTTTACTTCGTTTGTTAGATTGATTCCTAAGTATTTCAATTTTTGAATGCTACTGTGAAAGGTAAATTTTCCTTAATTTCTCACTCAGTATGTTTGTTGTGTATAGGAATGCTATTGATTTTTAGGTGTTGACTTTGTATCCAGCTACACTACTGAATTTGTTGATTAATTTTAGGAGTCTTCTGGTGGAGCTTTTGGGGTCTTCCATGTAGAATATCATGTCATCTGCAAATAGTGATTATTTCACTTCTTCCTTTCCTATTCTTATTCCTTTTATATCTCTCTCTTGTCTAATTGCTCTGCCTAATTTCCAGAACTATGTTGAATGGAAGTGATGATAGTGGACATCAATGTCATGTTCCTGATATTTTTTCTAATTAAACATAGTGGCACTCTTCCTAAAACTAGGGTATCTGGAAATAGAATTGAAGTGGTAGGTGAAAGGTTAAATATTCACAATGAAGGGGCTGGGGATTTAGCTCAGCTGCACAGCGCCTGCCTGGTAAGCGCGAGGTTGTGAGTTCGATTCCCAGTACCAGAAAAAAACAAAAAAAAATAAATATTCCCAATGATTTAACCGTGGAGTATTACTAAAGTCCTGGACCCTACATTCTCATATAGGTATCCCTGCCAGTAGACTGCCTTAGAATTAGGAGTAAGGACAATTCACCTTAGTTAGCACAATGAGGAAGTAATTCATTTTTATGGAGCATCAACTAAAGAGAAAGTTTAAGGAGTGGGTAAAGGCTGCAGAATGATCCTTTCATCACCATGTTTGGGTGGTTACTAGATGAACATTTGTTCTAAGTGAGGAGGGGCACTGTATATTTCCAATGGTGACATTCACTGAGGAACCAGGAAGAAAGGGGTAGAGTCTTTGTCAAGTGCACCTATCAGCACAGCTCTAATGCTCTGGTTTCACATCTGCCTCTGTCCCTTTGCTGCTGATTATGTTCATCACATTGTCTGTTCTTCTTGTGATTCTTCTAATTTTACTGTGGGTTCTTCAGGAATTCTTCTCCCTGGTATTATCTTCAGGAAAAAAGTTATTTCTTAAATTATATTTTAATTCATTGAAAATGTTAACAATTTTTATGTCCTCTATGGCAATGGCTTTTTAGAAATAAGTTTTGCTGTTCTTTCTCTCTTTTCTTTCTCCTCCTCCTTCTCCTTCTTTGTCAGTTCCTTACATATGTTGAGATTTGTAGGTATCAATTATCCTATGAAAGATTTTGTGTGACTGATATTTTTGTGTTTTTGTGTTACTGATATTAATCCCTAACCTTTTGTTTGTTGTTTTATGCATTAGGTATTTAAAGAAGATTTTACATGCAATTTTAGATAAAAAGTACCTTTTGTAACCCTAAGTAATAACCAAAGTTGATAAATGTTTTGAACTGTTAGTTATAATCCTTTATTATCCTTCTACCTTTAGTTGGGTGTAAGCACAAGTTTTTTTAAAAAAATCTTACTTAAACTAATCATTTAGTTGCTTAAAAATTATAATGTGTATTAGTTTTCTATTGCTAGCTAATAAATTTCTTGGGAGTAAAGAGAATGACATGCTTTGTGAAAGTTTATATTCTGATACATGCAGAATGTAGTTTGTTTCAGAAACAATTTTGTTTTAACTCATTTTATGTAAAACACATTGGAAGATTTTTT
>NW_004955406.1:31780406-31787881 GCF_000276665.1 Chinchilla lanigera | reverse complement strand
AATATACTTTGAGGAAGAAGACCCAGAAATAAGAAATTTAGAATGAGGCCATAGAGCAAAATGTACATCCAGAAATTAAATTTTGTAACATAACATATCTTTTTGTTATGCAGACATACCACGTGGAGTTAGACCAGAGTCGGAATCAATTTCTTTCCTTCTAATTATCCACCCAGGATAGACTAACATAACTAAGAATATATTGAGCACCCTAATTACATATGCATAAACAGCCATTTTAACTTCATCCAGGGGTGGAGTGGGGCGAGGTAAAGAAGTGATTATGACTATGGATTAGTAAGAAATTGAAAGGAGAGAAGAGTTTAAAGAATAGAGGCTGCTGAGCAGTCTAGAATAAAGTTTCATGAGGGTGGGAGTAGTGACCCATGCTCTGCAGTTCACGCTACCGTTGAATTTTTAAATATGAGTTGAAGAACAGATAGGAAACAATTTCAAATGTTCATCCATCCCCTAAGTATATTGAGCAACAAAACTTAAATTGGAAGGAATTATTTCTATAGTCTAATCAATATGACCTGATGACAGCATGCATTTTGTAAAATTTTGTGGTAGACTAGTACACAACCTCCACAGTTGAAGTTGAATATAAATACACACACACACACACACACACACACACACACACACACACAGCTCTTATGTTCTCATTACAATGCAATCATTATTAATTCAGGTAGAATTTTACTTAAAATGTCCTAATAATAGGACAGCTCTCTGTATAAGAAGATTGACTGCTGGAGTGGATTAAAAGCTTTCAGAGAAATCCCCTGCTCATTTATATTAGACTGAGAGAATTTGATTTTCCTTCCAACAGAAATTGCTGTTTTATCCCCTTTTTGTTTCTAAAGGGCATCCTAAAAATATCATTGACTTTATGCCGTTCAAAATGTTATGAAACATTTATCCGACTTAATTTTATAGCTCACTTCCTGATGCTCTCAAATATGTTGTTTTAAATTATACTGATTTACTTTAGTAGTCTTTCGTTAGCAGATGGTGATCTATAAACTGTGGGATTTTTGTAACTATGAAGCAATTTACTTTGTTTTTCTTTTTAAAAATTACTACTTAGAAATTAATTTCATAAAACTGTAGCCACTTCATGTTTCCTTAGAATTCATACAAAGGCATCATT
Organism: Chinchilla lanigera; assembly: GCF_000276665.1. NCBI lineage: Eukaryota > Metazoa > Chordata > Mammalia > Rodentia > Chinchillidae > Chinchilla > Chinchilla lanigera. Next base: position 31,786,725 of record NW_004955406.1, on the reverse strand, counting down.
CAAAAAACTTAGCTCTGTTAGATTTGAGTCATTTTAATATTTCTGTCACTATCATGGTCAAATTTTCCTCTCTAGTCCTTCAAAGTTTAGGAAAAAATAAAAGTGTGCACATAAGCCAGGATACAGGCTTCAATCAAATAGCTTAACATGAAAACATCTCTGAAGTAAATCAGATGCCAAATAATTCTAAACTGGACATGAAGATAAGAAAAAGCCATTCTCCTACTGACTTCTGTGTCTTCCCTAGGTTTTATAAAATGACATGAGGTTTGTAATGATAACTTTTCCTTTCTTTGTTTTTCAGTCTCAGTGGGCACCAGCACATTGGGAAGGAAGGAATACACCAGCACAGTTGACATGCTGAAGATTAACAGGCAGCAGCCTTGCACATCATATCCCAAAGATGAATTTCCCTCAGAAGAACCAGTCCATCATTAACAATGGCAGAAAAGCTTGATCTTGGGGAGAGTCACAGAGCAATTTGCAACCTGAGAAACTTCAAGCTTGAAAATGAAGTTTAATTATGTCCTTTGTTTCTTCATATTTTTGTGGGATTATACTTCTATTCTAGTCCTTAGTACCCACTAGAAATTTGTAAATATGTTTTTAACTTCATTTTAGGATACTTGGAAAGAGATTGGGTCTTCACAGCATATACTATAAGTAGAAGTCAGCCTTTGTGAGAACCATTTTTCCAGCTAAGGTGACCTAACTTGAATATAAGACCCCTGACAGCCACTGTACATCAAATATGTACATTAAATTAGAGCTCTGCTGGAATGAGCGGAACAGACAGCAGGACAGTAGTAGAGTGTAATTGTTTGCTTCAGATTATATTAGTTAATCAACAGTACAATTTAGCCTGTAGGCTCAATGACTATCTCATCATCAAACAGGACATCATATTGGTCTGCTACCTTCATGGCATCACCCTGAGAGAATCATCAGGAAAAGGAATGACTGAGACTTGATAGATATCATAGCATCCATTCTCTAGAGGTGGGAAATAATTCTTGGCTTGCTAATAGTGGAGACTGTATGCCACATGAGGAGATGACACATAAAAAATCTTTTCATTCTGAATGAGCAATAATCTGATCAAAAAGCCATACACCATCTATAGCTGTATTTCTCATCAAGCAGATTTGGTCTGCCATGTTTCACTGTAATAATGTGCTCCAATCCAACAGTTACATGAGTAGTTTGTTGATATTTCCAAAATGCCTATATGTGTCATACTGTCTTCCTTTCTACAACCCACAGCTATGGTCTTGTAGGATGATACATATATTATGATGGCTTAATATACAGTGTGAGCGTCTTTTTTCTCTATTTATCACTCTGTATATCCAGTGGATTTCAAAGTCTCTGTGGAAAGTCATGTTTTATATTTGGGATTATGGTAAACCTCGAAGGACAAATAAATTGGTAAAAACAAAACACTAGATATTTGAAAAGAATAGCATCTTTAAAACAGGTAACATGTAGCAAGTAACCTTGCTTAACTTGAATTTCTCCCTCTCTGATACTAATCTGCCTACTACTAATATTACACTTTATAAGGCACCAACTAAGGTAGTAGCTACCTAAAGAAAGAAAAACATATGTGTTGTCTTGAAGCAATAGCTTAAATACACAATTAGCATTATGAATGGATTCTATAAACATCTTACTTCAAGAAATATAAGATGTATAACAAAATTAAATTTAAAGAGGTGAAAAAACAATATGTTCTCAAGACAGTAACTCCATATTTGCAAGATGTAGTCTAATACAAATGCATATTAAACACATGAGTAATTATTTTTACTTAGGGATAAAATAATAGATTTTTGTTACAACGTTGAAAGACTAAAGACAAAGGGAAAGAGAAAGAGACAGAGACAGGCACAGAGACACACAGATAGAGAACAAGACCTTGCATAGACTCCGGGGGTTAAAAAATTCTATGAACATATAAAGTTGCTTGTGTCAGACTGTGTATTTAATACCTAAGAAAAAATAGTGAGATAAAATTTGTTATAATGTAGAAAAGGGGCTGGTGTATCAATGAAATAAGAGGGGAGAGTAGGGTATGGCCTTAAGGGAAGTAGGCAATGTTCTCATTCACATAGGTCATGACAACAAATTTGAATTATATAGTTTTTAATTTCATTGTAATCTAGTAGAACTTTTATCAAGAGAAACATATTATCTGCTTTATAAAACTCTGAATACTATGGCTACTATGCAAAAGCTATACTATAGTGGAACACAACTTTTAAAAAAGTAACACCCACTAAGTTTTTGATTTCTGTGATGCAGTTGTCATGCTTGGCATCAGGATTCTAAGACATAGGGAGAAATGGGTAAAAGCAATTATGTCATACACTGGACTGACCTATGTCAGTTACATCCAATAGCTTTCCTATTAAAGTCCAAAAATCTTGTAACAGTATCTCAAGCACTTCAGAGATTTGACTACGCCTTGACAATTCTTCACTAACATCTGAAATATTCTTTCTGGAAGGGGTGTTGCATCCTCTCACTTCTTCAGATTTTTTCCACACTGCTTCCTGAGCTTGAGAAAAATCCTCCCTCCTTTCTCCAATGTGAATCCTCAGACACAGGGAACATTCACTTCCTCTGAGAATTTCTCTTCATCTGTTCACTAAAATGAGTTTAGTTTCTGGTCCTGGTACTTCCCTCTTAGCATGTTATTTGCTTTGAAATGATAACATTTTATTAATGCAGTTGTCATTGTGTATACATTTTAAATTTTACTTGTCTAATTTAATAAGTAGATAAAGCACCTCAGTTATGGAAGGTGTTTAATAAATGTTTGGCTTTGATTACCCAATCAAAATATAATGAACAATGTTTCTTGTTTTTATGGGGTGTAAGGCAACAGTTTTGAATCTATATATCTCATGTAGGGTTTTTTCTATAAATTAAAACAGCATCAATGTGTAAATATGCTCAGTCAGTCCTGTGATGCTTCCTATGAAAATGTAAACCACTTACATGCTAACTACACAATACACTCACATGCTACTGATTTCACTTATTCACTAAGAATACTTATTAACCAGCAGCTACACCCATGATGCTACTAACCATCAAAACAGTAAGCACATAGAAAATTTCTATTTTAAGGAGATAGCACTTTTGTAGGTCAAGTAAACATACCACTTCAAACAAAAAGCACTGCGACCTTAGGATAAAAGCAAACTATGACAAAAGTCCATCAAAAAGTGGAAATAAGAAGGAAAACCATTTTTCTCCTTTTTTCCTTTATCTATTACCATATGCTTTATTTTTTCATTAAGTCAACAGAAGTGTGAAATTCTTACTAGTTGCATTTAAGCTGTAATAATAGATAGGAGTGGGGGTTCAGTCATTTAATTCAGAAGATTGTTCTTGCTCACATGAACTCCACTGAGTGTGTGTGCTGGAATGGGAGTAGAAGCAAGCAACTGGGAAACAAATGACCATGGGAAGGACGTCCTGCTACTGCACAGCCACTAGGTGGGGATAAGGGCAAGTAGTGGGAGCAGGAGACCTTGTATGGGTCAGGTCCAGGAACTGTAGGCATGTTAACTTCAGTAACACACAGATCAGCAGAGTCCTACATTATCCAGTTTTTGCCAAAAATACTCTTTGAGAAGCACTGAAATAAAAGTAACATTAACAAAATGTTGATAAATGAAGGATTTAGTAGATAGAAATTTTCAGGGTCAGTTTTGATGTTATACGAGTAAGATAAAACAATTCTAACTGTCAATGATTATCATTACCAGGTATGGTGGCTCACACCTGTAATTCCAGCACTGAGGAGTCTAAGGCAGGAGGGTTGTCATGAGTTTGAGATCAGACTGAACCATATAACAAGAAGCTGTCTCAAAAAACAAAACTAATGAACATCTACAGAGAAATAAAAAATAATTAATACGTGCTGTCTACATGTACTAACTCTCCATGTGTAATGCAATCATTATGTACTACAAATGTGTACTGCATAAAAATCTTTAAAAAGCATGAAAATAAACATGATGGAAAATATACAATGTATAAAATATACAATTTAATAAAGGGAATTAAATGTGATGTGTTTTATTTCTATGTTTAAGGTATTAAAAATATTGTTTGATATGCTTCTGTTTGATATGGTTTTGTTATTTTACTCTAGTTTTGACAACTTTGGTAGCATTCAAACTAAATTGTAAAGAATATTTTAATTTGTTAAAACATTTCAAATGCCAATTCCGTGTATCTACAATTCCATTTCATCAATATAATCAGGCAATATATAAGAATATAGTAAAATACATGGAGTGATAAATGTTATAATAAATTATGGAATGTAGTTTCATTAGAGACTAATGTTAAACTATTTTGTATACAAATGTCAGATGGTCAATTTTATTTTTTTTCCATCATTTTTCTCTATTTGTTATATTTTTAATAATGTTTATTAACTTGCCTTCTATTTTAATGATTCTTTTTGTACCATCTGCTGTGTGTGTGTTGAATATCTCATTCTATTAACATATTTTTCAGCATTCCTATTTCATTTTAAAAATAATTTTAAGTTCTTTTAGGATGACCTACCTATGTTGTCTACATGTGCTATTACTCCCTGCACTATTCTGGTAACTTATATTAAAGACCTAACCCAAAATCTTAGTTTTCACAGTTTAGCATCACCGGATGTTCTCTAGTTCCAGCTCTGCAGTCTTGCCTTTAGTACTCACTCCTCACCTGATTTCCTTGACTCCGGCCTTGAGGAGCTACTTCAAGTACAATGGGTGAACATGAAACTGTTTTGTTGTTGTTGGTTTGTTGGCTTTTAATATTGGGGATTGAATCTACATACTCAGCTACATACTCAGCTCTTTTAATTTTTCTTTTAAGCTGGAGCCTTAACAACTTGCTAAGTTGCCCAGCCTGGCCTCAAACTTGTGATCCTACTGTCTTACTGGGATTTATTTCTCTGAACAGTTCATGTGACTGCTCCAGTCATACAGTGGTCAGTGTAGTGCATTTGTAGGCAGACTGTGGTGTTTTAGAGATTTATTTAGCTTTCAACAAGCTGGCGATTTTCACCTGGAAAGATTGTGCAAATCAGTAAAATCCAGCTCAGCTTTCTTGCCATGCTCCCAGTCTTTGATTTGCTTCCCTGTGCAGTTGGTTTAACCCATGAAAAACTACTGTTGGTTGAAAGCAGTCTCCCCCTGGGGCTAATGATATGCCAAACATTTGTCATTTCAGCATGCACACTACTGATATAGGAGAAATATAATTTGCAGTTTGCTAGATATCAGATGCGCCAAGTTTGTGTTTCCCAAAAGAATTCCTGAGGACTACAGAGATTAAGAGTAGGAAAGGTTTATATGGCTTCTGAGAGACGAGTAGTCCTGAAAGTGGTTTGCCATGGAGACCATTTCTAGAAGAATGTTTTATAAAGCAAAATCATGAGGTGGTGCAACATGGGTCAAACTGTAATCAACCAATAAAATTACAGTATAGCTGCTTAGCTAACATTGGTCCACTAGGGTAATAAGGCACCTAGCAAGGGTATGTGGCCAGCATCATTAACTTTGGCTTATCTATGGCTTCTAAAACAGAATTAGCTTTGGAAAAGATTGGGTCCAGATGTTCTGCTCACTCACCTGGACATTGAATACCTATCTGAATTTAACAGACTAGGTAGTCCTAATTAGAATATAATCATGAATGTCTCCCTAAGGGTAAACAGAAACTTGAGATTATACTGTGAGACTTCATCTTGAGGCCTTGCCTTCAGGTGTGCTTCCAGCCACAGTTTGCTGTGTTCTCGTCTTCCGCACTGGTTCCCTCCAGGGCCCAGCCCTGTCTGACAGCCTATCAATTTTTATCTATCTTAGCTGCCTATAATACTACTTTTAAAATTCAGTTACAGTACACTTATTTTTCCTTATTTCCCTTGTGATTTTTTTTCTCCACCCACTTTTACCAGGGATGAGAACAGCGATATTCTCTGTTTTAAGTAGAGAGTGTAACTATCTTGATTTTATAATCTCAGCTCTTTGGACTCTCAGCAGTTGATAGATTTTAAATGCTATGATTTTTGTAGCTTATCTTGAATGTTTCATACCCTAAATCGAAGAGGCATTCTACATAATATTTAACATTTAATTAGCATTTATTTATAGTTTAAAAAAGTTGGAGACTATAGTCATATCAAAAACAAATCTCAATAGGAATTTTGCATAATTAAATGAACTCAAGGTATGAAATTAGTGAACTGGGTCATAAGAAGGAAAATCACTAATTCTGTAAGCACTGATAAAACTGCATA
>NW_004955406.1:31738538-31779898 GCF_000276665.1 Chinchilla lanigera | reverse complement strand
TTGCCAGGCAGGCGCTTTTGCCGCTGAGCTAAATCCCCAGCCCCAATACACCATAATTTGAAGAAAATGATGATAATTGTTTTAATTCCTTAGGCCCCAATAGCATTTCATAGCATCCAATATGGAATGTTTTCATGGAAATGTCAGCCATACATTTGTAAGAAACAGAGGGATGGAGGTAGGAAAGGGGGTGTAAAATGAATTAAGATACATCATCTATATGCACCAAACAGCCACTGTGAAAGTAGTCATTATACATTGCAAGTATGTACTAACAAAAATAAAGATTAAACAAATATATCATGATATATAATCACTCTCCAAAAAAGATGTAAAGAGGAGACCCCTCACTTAAGGGACCAATGAAATGAAGTTGAAGTCATCATTTGACTAAAGTATTCTCCAGAGCATTTTGTCTGTGCATAGGCAGAATCAGATAGAAACAGTCAAAATGTCAGCACACCTTTCAAATTGATTTTCAACTATTGTTTTTTATTTAAATGGTAGGAATATCAAGGTTATGCAGTGACTCGGGTGTCACATCACCATGTCATTTGTGTAGAATAAATCTGCTTACAATTATTGTGGCCCCAAAAACCTATAACTGAACTCTTTATCCCATGGGTCAACAACTAATGAAAGGCAAATTTTCTGAAAAACACAACTGTCAAATTATTTTATATAAAAGAAAGGTTGATGCATGTAATCATCATTTCCACTGCCACTTTGATTTAATGCTCCAGGGAAGAATTTACAGTTGCAAGATTATATTATAGTTTTTGAGTGAAGGAGGCTGAAGGAGAAATGAAATACCTGAACATCGAAATCAGAAGTTAAAATACATAAAAAGAAAGAGAAAAATTATATCAAAAAACTTACCTCTGTCATAATTCTGCTAAAATTATATAGCACAGTCAGTAATGTTTATAGAAATTATAAAGAGTTGTTTTATAAAGTTGAAGAATAACAATAAAGCCTTCAGGATAAAAATCAAGAGTTCTTTCTTTTTACTTCCAAGATAGTTATTTATATATTGTTTTATTTTTACTATTATTTTCTATACAAATTTCACATTGTGATTTACTTTTTCTGAATATATGAGGCATATGTTTACAACAGAAAGTATGTGATATATGTGTGTGTGTATATATATATATATATGTAATTTTTATATAATTCCCCTTCACCCAATATTATCTTATAAGTACACTTTTGTGTCATTTTCTGTCACAAAGGTTTTCATGCTTACATTATTTTTATTCAATGATTAAACATAATTTTCAAATAAGTGGTTTATCACAGTTTACTGATTATTGTTCAAATAGGAAAGAAGTGTACTTTACAAATGTAGAACACTTAATGAAACAAATATTCTATAAAAGATATGAAGGTGGTTTTATTCTTTTGTTGTGAAACATGGTAAGTACTCACCAAGTTAAAGCCAAAGTACATAGATATTTTAACATTTATATTACTTTTTTATAAATATATATGAAAAAGATTATAACAATTCCTTGCCTGATGCAAGGAATGTATCTAAGGCATTGTATTATCATTGTCGTAACTGCAATGTTACTGGTTTGTTAGACAAAAGGGTATGTAATGCTTTCCTCATCACAATCACCATTATTAAGATGTAGAATGACCTGCTCGCACTTTATTTCTTAAAATTACTTACCTTTTGTTTCTAGGAGACTCGTGTACCCCTGAACTTCTCAAATAACAATGCTGTTGTCCTAACCTCCCCTCCAATAATATCATTAAAAACCCCACCTTCTTAATGTTCTACTTTTCTCATAAACTTAGTCTTTAATAAATTACTGCTGATTTTCATGATAAATGAGTATATACTGATGGGATAAAGATATTTGCAAGAAAATTTTGCAGTCCAGGAGAAGAGGTTGGGTACCACAGGCAGGAGTACTTGTTCATCAGTCAGAAGAAAAAGATTTGTGTCCGTCTATCTGTGATGCTTCTCTGGCTTTAGTGTCCTGGATTTTTGAGGCTTTGTTTTCTTATAAATTAAATGAATATAGTATTATATCTAACTATTTTGGTTAAAAATTTATGAGAACTTAGTAAATCTGAAAAAGATGAAAACTTCCAGTATATTATGTGTAAGTTAAGGGAATCTTTGTGCATACTGTGTATCTTAGTATTACTACAATATGCAAGTGAATAATTTCAATAATGCTTAATTTAGGCCTCTAGAGAGATTATTTTGGAGAGCTACTATGCTTAAATCATAACAATGAAAGGACTACCAAATACAGAACCAGACACAGGACTACGACAAAGCCAAAATAAAAACAAAAGCAACTATTTTACTCTTTAAAATCTATGTAATGCTGGAGCAATGCATTTGGAGAACTAGAAAGATGATATTTTAAGCTATTTTTAAAATGTCTAAACTTTTTTGCTAATCACTTTTAATTTAATATGCTTCTTTTCCAGGCCACAACTCTGATCCATATGTATGTTTCTGAAATCTATAGATTAAAATCAAAATGTTTTACTTCAATAGTGAACATGAATAACAAAACACAAACCTCAGTATTGAAAGGTAAATCACTGTGCTCTTCAGTACAAGGCAACTGAAGAATGTGGTGTGGAAGATGTGGACTCATCAACATCCTAAATTATATTAATTGGGAAATGTTTATGTGTATCATTTTACAATAGAAAATGGTTGTCATTGTCTTTGATATTTATTGATTGTGGTTTATCTGCTGTGCATTAATTTATGATACAAGTATCCATTGTCCTATTAAATGTTTTCAATATTTGCTCAATGTCCTTCTTTGATCCCTTAATTATGAGTGGATGCTAGGGAAATATCAGAATGTTACAGCTCAGAAGTACAGTTGATCAAGATTACTTTCAGGTATTTTGAATGTTGTGTATTTATACCTGAGTCTATTTAAATTAGCCTCTTTCCTGCACTCGAGTCTTCTTCACATTAGAAAAGTAGAACTTTCACTTTTTTCCTGGGATTTGTGATACTCTCCCAAATCCCAAGAGTTTACTAATACCAAACTGTGAAATTTCTAATGGTTGGGATGACTCTTTTTAACATTATCGTGTGAGTGATGAGGCATTTATAAGGAAGATTATAAATCTTGAAGCCTGAACTTGTAAGCATCAAATAGATGCTTACACTAGCTGAATCAGTTCTTCCTTTCTTCCCTTCTTCTTTTTGTCCTTTTTCCTCCTTTTCTTCTCTTTTAGTATGTCACCAGTTTGTTGGGAAAAAGAATATCAAAGCTAAATCAGAATTAAATTTTAAATATTAAAATGGTAATACAAGGCTAAAAAATGATTACACCCCACACTGCTAAAAATATATAACATGTAAATAAACAGAGGGATCACATCATATCATAGCCCTTACCACATTTGGTAAAGAATGTAATACACATGACCGTAGTCATTATATTAAACTACTTGTCAAAATGTAAACAAAACACTAACTTATAATCATTTTGCCAACTTGACCTAAGTGGGAAAGTGCAAACAAAATATTCAGGCTGTGCCATTGGCATGTCTGACTGCTTATTGCCCCATGTGTGTTGAGAATTAGGAGCAAAAATCAGAGCAGAAATATTTGAAAAACTTAAAGTCTGGCCCATAAAGAAGTATGTGTAAAGTTGAGAATGAAGACAGCATAGTTGCTAAAGAAATCAGCTTCATTTAAAAAAGGTAATTTCATTCAGATAAGAGGAAACATTCTTTGAAGGTATCTAAAAGATATGAAAGACTCCACCCATAGCAGGCTCGAAGATGAGAAGCAAATTTCTGGGATCCTTTCTCCAAAAGAATCCCTTATGAGAATGATTCCCCAGGACTTACTTCACAATGCTCAGTCTTCCAGAACCTCAGGGGCCACTGCAGCTGTGGTCCAAGGGGAACTGGCTACTGCCTGAACTTTCAGCATACCTTGGAATTGTGCACATGATGCTGATTTTATAGGCAGGCAATGCGAAAGCCTGGCTATAAATGGAGACTTCAATCTAGATTTCAAAGGAAGGCCTGGGAAACCAGATTTGTATGACAGAGTTAGAGTCCTTATAGGAAGTCTGCAAGAAGGGAATGTGTGAAGGTCTGAGAGTGAAAAAGAAGGTGCAATAAAAACCTGGGAAGTTAAAAATGTCAGGAATGTGACATTCAGGAAAGTCCCAGATAGGAGGTTCAGCCAATACAAGAGAGAGTCATGTGAACTGCAAGCAACAATGCTGGAGAAGTGGGTTGACCATGCCCTTTGGGGCTCATACCTCAAAACCACATTCCCCAAGTGCTGGAAATGGAGCTATCATACTTAACTATCACCTTGCTTGGTTCCACTATTGCTTTGTCTAATTTCCATCTATCCTCAACTCCTTTCCTTTGGAATGGGAATGTTTATCCTGTGCAGTTTTATTTTAGGATTATGTAAATTTTTTTTTTTGAATTTTATTGAAGTTCACAGCCAAAAGATTGGTTTGAGTTTCAGGAAAAAACTTTGGTATTGGGGTTTCTGAGCAATGCTAGAACTGTTAAAATTTTGGGAGAAGTATTAGCATACTTTGGATTTTATGCAGGATACATAGATATATCATGTCAGGTAAAATGGCCTTTTTGTGTTTATCTGGAGATTAAGTATGGTTCAGAAAGATGAGATTAAGTGTCAACATGACAAGAGGTGGAACTGGAATACTTAGTCTTGATTGTCAGCATGATTCAATTAAGAGACTTCTGAGGAAGTGATTGGGCCATTATGGCACTGATCTCATCAGTGAATTAACTTACTGTTAAGCTCCTAACAGAATGAGCAGTTGGAAGATGGGGTAAACTGGAGGAGGAGGGTTACTGGTTATGACCATGGCATGCTTCTGCTCCCTGGGCCCTTCCTCTTAGGCCCATCGCCTGCTGGTCTCCTCCCTAGTGTCATGAATTGAGCAGCTTTCCTCTGTCACATCTTTCCCTCATGATGACTTTCCCTTCGGAGCGGCTAACCATGGACTGAATCCTCCGACACTATACACCAAAATAAACCCCCCCCAACTATGTTGCAGGTGTCAGACATTTTATCAAAGAACAGAGAAAGTTGATTGGTCCCAATATGCAGATATGATAAACTTTTAGGAAACTTCAAATTTTAAGGTGCTTATAAAGATGATGGAATTCAAAACATATAAAAGACAACTATGACAAAAAGCAATACCATCAATGATAAGAAAAGGAAAGTAAAAAATAATAAAACGTTATAGGATAAATACCAAAATACCACACATATGTCAAAATTATTAATAAATACAATAATTATGTGCTATCATTAATGTTTAATAAAATTAGAAATATTGAAATCAAATGGAACTGGTTTCAGCTTTATGTCAACCTTAAGAATGTTAAACAGCCAGGCATGGTGGTGCACGCCTGTAATCCCAGCACACAGGAGGCCAAGGCAGGAGGATCACTGAAAGGTTGAGGCCAGCCTGGGCTACAAAGTGAGTTCAAGTGCATCCTGAACTGCATAGTGAGACCCTGTCTCAAAAAAGACCAAAAAGAAAAACCTTAAACCATATCACAGGAAGTTTAAGAAAGATAAAATACATTAGATAAGGACAAAATATATAGATCATAAACAATGAAAGGCAGAAGGAATAAGAGCAGAAAATAAACTGAACTTTAAATTGAAAAATAGAGTAAGAAAAAGCTGAATGAGAGCAGTTCAAGTTGACAAATTTTAATGGACACATTTCAATCAATCGAGGGAGAAACAAGCGTGTAATTCTTTTAGATGTTAACAGATTAAACAGAATAAGCAAGAATCCAGTATATCAGAATAACAGTCAGTTTAATCTGGGTTCATGATATACATAACACATACAGAAATAGACATGGAATAGTTCCTTTTAAATTTTTGAAATATGTTATGTAATTTTTCCCAAAAATGATTGTTCCAATTTCCACTTCCACTAGCAGTCCACAGAAATAGTGACTTTCTCACATTTTTGCCAAGATCAAAATTATATTTTTCTGAAAGCTCTTCTAGTCTTATAATTTAAAACATTATCTCATTGCTTTTTAAGTTGGTGTTTCTCTTCTTACAAACAAAGCTAAAAAATATACATATTGTGATAATAGAATTATTACTTGACTCAAAGTCAAGTAGAGTATCACAATTAAATATTTTTTTCAATATACCTATCCCTCCCAATACTCTCATCACCTTATTATCTTTTTGTCTTCTATGTATGCTTTCCTATTGAACAACCAAGATAAAGTACTCAAGTTGTTTCCAGAGAATAATTTTCTGATTAGAAATCAGAGACACAAACAGTAGCAAGTGTTTAGAGACCCCATTTGATATTATATTCGGAAATATGTCAGTGATCTAAGTAAACCTCACTCCAGGCTTGGGGAAATGGACCACGGTCTTTGTGCTATATGTGCATAAACTTCAAACTGAAGCTAAGGGCTAGAGACCAAGTTTGAAGCTCTATAAATATAATGTGTTAAAAATGAGTCACGTCTTATTAATTTCATCTCTTAGTAATACTGTGTAATGATTACACTTAGCAATCGTCCTTAGCTATTATCAGTTCTTGCACACAACACAGGGCAGTTGTAGCAATATGTCTTTGAGGTCTCACAGCTTCCAAACATACTCTGTCTCCCCAGCACTCATAAACTGGGTTACCCTTACCTTTTGACTGCAGTGTGTTTATATGAGCCTCTGTAAAAAGCCCCAGTCTGATGTACGATGGAATGCACAATCTGTGGCGTCAGTCTTAGACAAGTTAACCTCCATCTATTAGCTCATGCATTCATAATAAATTACTTTTCTCTATGAGCAGCTACATAATTTCAACCTACAAGATTGTGAGAATAGTGGATGGCTTTGCCGAGGTAGACAATGGAGCTTAAAAATAATGAATAAGTGAAAGAACAATATGGGAAGCACCCAAAATTCTCTTTCTTGGCCACTGAGTTCAATTCAGAAAATAGATGATAATGTACTGACTGAGGTGCTTTAAAAAAAAACCTATCCCTATTTTCATGGCCAGGAGATAGAGTTTCCTCTAGGCCCATTCTATTTTAATCTGTGCATAACACAATCACTTACTTGATCCCAATTCTTGCTTGGTGGACAATAGATGAGTGTGGCTTTGTTATTTCATACAATGCTGGGTAGGGAAAATAGATTAACTGGACCTCAAAGTCTGGTTTGTAAACATTGGCTATTTGTCCTTTGACAACTGGCAGATATTACTGTCATCAACTTAGTTATATTCACCCAAGAATTTGATCATATATGAAGCTGTGAAAACATTGTATCTTATTGTCCTTGTCCTCTCTAGCAAAGCCATTTCTTAAAATCTTGCCCAACAGGTAAACATGAGATACTGGAAGCTTAAACTTCTGCAAGTAGGTGCCCAGCTGGTGCCTGTCATATTTACTCACTTAAAGCAAAGGAAATTTACTTGTCCTTATAGACAGAAGAGTCAGTGGTGGGCAGGTGGATGAGTTTAGAGAGTTCCACATATTATCGGTGGTGTAAGGGGCTTAACAATGCTAGTACCTATTGCTACAATTGAATAAATTTCCTGGAAAATTCAGATGTTGCTCGTGTGAAATATTAAGAGGGAAACTTTTAAAAGATGATTAGGTCATGAGACCTTTTCCCTTGTGAAGGGAATAAATGTCCTTACTGAAGGGCTGCAGAGGGAGTTCATCTCATATTGTCTTCTGTCTTCTAACAAATAAGAATATACCCCCTTGCCTCTAAAGGATGCAACATTCATGCTGCTAATTTGGAAGTAGATGCTGAGCCCTTACCAGTGGACAAACCTGCTAGTGCCTCAATCTCAGTTTTGCCAGACTGAGAAAATGTGAGGAAATAAATTTTTATTCTTCATATATTTCCCAGTGTGTAGCATTTGTTATAGTAACACAAAATGGACTAAGAAAACAGGTATCAAGAAAAGACTAATCAAGACCAGCTCCAATTTTCACAAACATACTCTAGTATTTGGAGCATCTATGTTAGGGGAGAGAGAAAAAACAAAGCTGAGTATCTTTCTCAGACTTGGAGACTGGCACCCAATCCATGGTTAACAGTCTCTTTTATTGGCAGGTACTAGTTGGTAGTGAGAAGAGATTTCTTCCATTAACAGAAAGTGACAGCTGATAGCTCTTGCCTTGCTACATCCTAGAACTTTAAGCATCTTAACAAGTAGATGCAGCTGCTCTACAGAGAACTAAAAATAGCACATTAAGAAGCGTCTTTATTATTAATTCCTGAGGAGTTCCAAGCATATGACTTTTAGCATATATTCTATACCTTGCCTTTGGTACTTTCTAGTGTTTGCTACTCCCTTGTATATTTTTATTTTCAGGCAGATGAGTGGATATTCTTCCAGGATTATCTTTAGGATTATGTATACCTTCATTGATTACCTTGGGAAAGACTGAGGTCTTGCCTAGCTGTCAATAACTTCTTTTCAATAAGGTCTTACAGCAGTTAAATTATACTCATCTACAAACATATTGGAATCAACAAGCCAGAAGAATGTTTCCATGCACAGATTTCTGAACACTGAAACAAAATAACACATGTGACAGGGAAGTGGAAAAGTACATTTTTCAATTTAATTGGGAATGAGACATCAACTGGGGATAACAGCTCCTCTAGCTAGGTAAGCACTCCTTTCTTCTGGCTGCAAAGCTGCAAACCAGGCTACCCAATCACGTGAGAGTTGGGTGAAAGTAAAAACAAAGTACCTATATGGGAAGGAGTAGCTGGGCATGGTCCTCCCATTTCATTTGCATAACACCAGGCACCTGGCTGCCCTCTGTCTCTTGAGTCAAGAGAGAGTTGGCAATGAATAAAGCTTTGTGAAGGGCAAATGTTTTCAATATATATTTAGGATTTGCAAGTGAAGTAGTCAGATCATCCATAGGAAGTGAGAAATAGGTTGACACAATTTGGTGTTGAGTCATTCATTCCAGAATTCTGTTTCCTCTATGCTTTCTTTCAAATAAGGTAACCTGAATAAACATTGGCTTCTATGTTAGACTGAACAGCTGGATCCACAACCAGCATTCTGTGTCCAAGGATGGCACTTGTATTCCCTGATAGAACACAGGGCTGTCTCTTATCAGGTTGGGTCGTGGACTGAAATGTGGCAAGGATGAGAGATGTCTACAGCTGACTGAGTTACCAAGGAACCCATCTCAGTGTCAAGAGGAAGCAGACTGGAAATAACTTAGAAATTACACCATCAGATTGATCACATTAACAACATTATCAATGGTATACAACTTGGGGGCATTCTTCATTCTCATTGTATGGATAATCAATGCCATATTCTAATATGACTGTATTTTCTTCACTATGCCATTAATCTAATGCAATTATCCCTTTATCTACTGTTTGTAGAGTTTCTTGTGTCCTGCTTTTCTTCATTACATCAGAAATACTATAAATCTTACCACAGCTGATCCCTAAATTAAAAATACATAAGAGCTACATGGTTTTCCAAGAAGAAGCTTATTTTATTTTATTTATTGAGACACAGTCTCACTGTGTAGTTCAGAAGAGCCTTGACATAACTATGTAACCCAGGCTGGCCTTGAACTCACAGCGATCCTCTTGCCTCAGCCTCCCAAGTGCAGGGATTTCAAGTGTTCACCACCATGCCCCACAAGAAGACATTTTAGAAGGCTACTCATGGTCCTGGCAGTTCCGATCATTCTATTAATCCTTTGGCATATCCCATTTCTCCTTTGGAAATGATTCAGAGGTTCGCGTAGCTATGCCTCCCTACTCTTTGCTTTAATTTTGAAGGAGCTATTTTAGCAGAACCTATGGTGGTTCAGAATTGGCTTCTTTCCTGTAGGATGAGTGTCAAAGAACTGGCCTCCTTAAATGGCCAGTGAGAGTCTTTCAACATTTAACACAGAAAGCACATTTCATTCAGGGTCATCTTCCAAAAATCAGTTTTTTTATATTGTAGTTTCACTTTAAGTTTTGTTCATTTTCCTTTCAATTTACATCTTCTTAAATGTAACTTTCTACAGCTATAAATAAAACCATTGATTTCCCTTGTAGCAATGTGTTCATGTTTAGAATAGTCTTTAAAGTTTGTTCTACTTAAATTTCTTGCTACTTTATGGACACAGATTCTGCAAGCATTTGTTGCACAACTACCTAAATCCTTTAAGATGGGTAGGCATGTAGACTTCCAAACATGTCTCAGTTTCTCAGACTATATTTCTTTATTTATATGTTTATTTGTTTGTTTGTTCGTTTGTTTGCCTTACTATGGTAGTTTTCAGGTTAGATCTATTTGATCGAATAATATTAGAAAATGTAAAACAAGGACAAAATAGTCTAAAAAGGGTCTTTTGGACAGAAGATTCTGAGGAAAACTCATAGACACATGAACTGCACAAGTGTCTAAATTTTATAAATTTCTATCAAATTCTATGGTACTACAGATGAGTTATTAAACTCTGAAACCAACATTTGGGTATTGAAGCTTTAAGACATATATGATTGATAAATGACCAGCTGCTGTTGGAGTTAAAGATTGGTGGTGATAGAAAATAAAATGGATAAACCTTACTCTTCCTCAATATTCTGTTACCTTGATGTTCTCCAGATATAACCTTGACTCCTCTTCTGGCATGAGCAAAAACTAATATCTGAGTCTTGAAGTTGCAGGTGTACAGTTGCAATTATCTCCCATCCCTGATCTTAAGCTCTTTAATAATAATTTTCCTCAAGCTACAGGGAACTTCATGAGATACTGAGGTGGGAAGCACCCTTTCTGAGGGACGGTATTGGAACTGATTATAACTGATGATGCCCTTGGCTTCTGTCTTTTATGCAACAAGCTGTTAGCCAAATCCTCTGAAGCCATGAGCCAAAATAAACCCATCCTCCTTTAATTTGCAAGTGTCAGGTACTTTGCTCCAGTAATGGGAGAGTGATTAAAACATTTTCTCATATGTTGTTTGCCCTTGAAGTAAAACCTGCACAACACACATGCATACACACACAAACACACACACACACACACACACACTTTTTACATTCAAATTACATCTGTGAAGACTAAATGAAATAAGAGAGGTAACTACCCAGCACAACAACTGACATATAATGGACATTAAGTAAATGGTGGTTATCACTCAAAAGATTACATGTAATTGGCAATCTACCTGATAATAAAGATTCTTATTTCTTCATTTGTAACATGGGTTCAAAAATATACCATGGATATTGGAAAAAAAAAAAAGATCAGGTCTGAGAGCTCTACCAGTATCTTCAAAGCTTCATGAATTCTAAACAATCTGCAATAAGCTGTCTCTCCATCTACTTCTCTGAACTTATGCTGACATATTTTCCTCTTTGAGCAATGCATTATAACATTATTTTTTCCTCCAACAGGTTGCTTCTTGATCAGTACTTCATTTATTGTACCAGAAAATAGACATCTTTCTCAACACATGATATGCTTCCCAAAAATTTGAGGTATCTGCAATCTGTCATAAACCCTATTCTTCCTTTGCTGTTATAGTTCCTCATTTATATTAATCAACAAAATTTATAGAAAGATTAGTTACTTGTTTTATAAGTTATCTTAATCAAATTATTGCATAGGAAAGCTTCTAGCATATCAAACTTTCAGTAGTAATCATCATCATCTTAACAAGACTTTTTATAAGGAATTTTCTAAATGATTGTAGATATGATAGTAAGATAATATGATAATAATAAGAGAGAAATATCTTAGAATGCTCTGTTGCATAATTTAAAGATTATAATTTGAAAGAGATCATTAATCATGCCAGTCATCTCATAATTTAAGTAACAAAGGATCTAGAAAGTCATATGTCCATTCAGGGATAGGTAATGAATCAAGAAGTTTAGGATTTGTAAAATGTGGAAAATGATTCCAAGTCATCAAATAGTTAAGAATTTCTGAATCATTTTGTAAAAAAAAAAAGCACAGATGTAAAAATAATAAAATGATAAAAAGTATACACAAAGCTTTTGTAATAAAGCAAATCAGTTAAACAAATGAAAAGCCAAAAAATGGACTATGAAAAGGAAACGATGTTGGAAAAATAAAGGAGGGGTGAAGGCAAGGACAAAAGCAGAAATGTGTTGTGTCTGTATACCGATTCCCTCCAGTGAGGATAGTCATTATGTACTGCAAAGAGGTGGTATAGGAGAAAGAAACTCCCAACCTGCTAGATATCTGGTATGAGAGTCTGTGTTCTCTAAAATCAAAGAATGAATGAATGTTAGGAACAACAGAGGTTAAGGGCAGAATATATTTATTTGCAGAAGGAAAAATTCTGTCTGAGAGACAGAGATGGAAGGGGTCCCCAGTTAGTTGCCAAGGACCCTGCCTTTTCCAGGGATTTTATAGAGCAAAACCATGACTTGAGTCAGGTCCAAGGTGGGGAAAAATGGGAAATTGCAAGGCTGGTATGAGGTGGGACAAAACTATGGTCAACCAATAAGATTACAAATATAATTGCTTGGGTAAAATTGATTAAGTCAAGATCAAATGAGGAAGCAAGTCATAGAGCAAAGGGACATGAATGCAGAACAGGGGCTTTGGTTGGGTTGGCAGCTTTTCCTGGCTTTCTCAAGGTGATGGGCACCTATTTAAAGTACCAATCCCTGGTGTTTATCCTTAGGAAGAAAGTGGGTGCATTTGCTTTATCTTTTGTCTTGAGATCTAGTGCATGTCTCTCCCACAGTTGCAAGGTATCTCATCTTCTGCACTGCCTCCTTCGAGGGCGCAGCCCTGTCTGATTCCCTGCAATATTTTTATCTAACTTAGTTGCTGATAACACATGTACTAATAAAAGTTTAAACCCCCCACCGCCAAAAAAATAAAATGGACTGAGTAGAGCTTGGCAAGTTTGGGTGCACTATGTCTAGGCTTGGAGAAATGAAGGCTTGAGGTAATGACTCTAAGTCGGGTAGCTAGCTGCATTTTGTAGCTCTCTATTTCTGTTTAAGTCTTCAGGGGATGTTTAGGGTTTGAATCACCTCTGTGATTGAACAATACTTGTGAAATTCTAATGTGAACACAAGTCACCTGGGAATCTTGGGAAAGTACATATTGTGTTTCCGAAAGTTGGGGTAGAACCTGAGAGTCTGCGTGATGACCAAACTCCTAAGTGAGGATGATGCTACTGGCCTGCTGACCATGTTCTGAGTAGCGGGTCACAGAGGCCACTGGAGAACAGGACCGTGTTTCATACATTTTCTGTGCATTGCTATCAGCAGCTTCCTCAGTTTAAGACTCAGGCCTGCTTTTCCAGTCCCTGCTCAAATGGCTCAACCCCTCCAAATGCATTCGGAAGAAGCTGAATGAATTCTTTCTCTAAGCACGTTGTTCCCTTTCTAAAACACTTTACTCCTGGTCCATTCTAACCGTAGAACTTCAAGGCACCATTCAAGATCTAGCTGTTTCCAGAATTAAAGACTGCATATTACAATGATATACTCATATCCATGTATATAGCAGCACAAGTTATAGCTAAATCATGAAAGATGCCTATAGGTCCATCAACAAATGAATGGATAAGGAAAATATGATCTTTATACATAATGGAATGCTACTTTGCCATACAGAAGGATGAATTTGACTCACTTGTAGGAAAAATGGATGGACCTTGGGATGATAAGTATACGTGAAATAAATTAGACATGAAGTTTAAATACCACATGATTTACTTTATATGAGAAACTCGAAATATAAATAAATGAAAGAGCAAAATATAAGATAACAGGAAATGAGGATATAGATCTTTTGCAAAATGGAAGCAAACCAAGGGATGGAGGAAGAGTGAAGGAGGAAAGGGGAAGGCCAGGAATAAAAACAGATTTAAGATATGTTAGGAACACGTTCCAACTCCTCACAGAAATATAATCACCTTGTACTGCAAAGATATGCTAATAAAGATGTAATTGTAAAACAATCTTTAAAGAAAAGAGATGGAATGAGTAAAATACAGGACTTATCATAGGACTACTGCTGAGTGCTTACAGCATCAATGTTCTAAATGATTTACACGTATTCCATATATAACTTGCTGATATCTACTAATAACTGTGAGATAGATGACATCCAGTTTCACACAGAAAAACAAGTACAGCTGAATTAATACCCTCATCCTTAGTCATAAAGCTAATGAATGAGAGAGTTATGGAAGCCACTCTATTATGGAAGCCACTCTATTATGGAAGCCACTCTATTACGCAATGTAGTCTTTTAAAAAATATTAGGATAATGAGCCAACCTGAGAAAGAACCATGCAGGTACAGGCAAGAATGATATAAAAGTGAGAGATATAACAAAGACTAATCTAGCAAAATACACTGATTTCTGAAGGCAGCTGGGAAGGATTCATATATAAAACATTTAATCCCAACCACAGGATGAAGCCTTGAAAATACAGTAATAACCCAAATAGAACCTGATGTAACAAAAACAACAACTATTTTGATTTTTTTTTTGTTTTTCTGGTAACTCAGGCAAGACAGAAAAGAAAATTAGTAAAACTCTGGAGAAATATTTCTGTGGACTATACTTATGAATTATCAATGAATAGCAGCTTATTTCAAGAGCTTGGGTGAGAGACAAGGACACAGAGCTTACAGTAGCTTCTCTGAGCTTTGGGAGTGGTAGCACTGCCTGAATTCCTCTGCAGAATTATCTTGCAGGTTATCTTGCAATCTGTGGCCATGGAACAGCAGGGAGATGACTGATCACCTGAGAAGGGAAGGTTAAATTAAAGGTGTGCCCTCATTAACACTGTCTGTGAAACAGATGAGGTAACACACCACAAACAAAAGGCTGATACCATCACAAAGTAAGTGGCTTTTTCTTAAATGTCTTAAAAGAAGCAGAGACATTTTGGCTTTGTTGGAAATCCTTTATTAGAATGAAAACATGCTTTTTTTTGTCACCCAATTAAGTAGATAAAGGACTGCATTAGTGCTCACTGGGTATATGACACATATTGAAATTGCCAAACTCAGTCTTGGTGTTAAGATCTGGATCATTACAAATGATCTCAATATTAAAGTGAATAAGTTGAACTTTAAGGGAATTCTTAATAATTTTATTAAAGGGGGTTGGGGATTTAGCTCAGTGGCACAACGCCTGCCTGGCAAGAGTAAGGTTGTGAGTTTGATTCCTGGTACCAGAAAACAAAACAAAACAAAGATTATTAAAATATCAGTGGATGAACACCACCAAATTTTGATTTGATCTGCTAGTTCATTTGCCCCTCCAAGTTATTAAAAGAGTAGAAAGTCCCTGAAATATTGATTTCCTAATAGTAGAAATATTGGAAACAATATAAACTGCCATTCAAATTTTAAGATTAGTTCTTTTCTCTTTGAAACCATAGAATTATTCAGGATTCCTAGTTTTAAAGCCATGAACATGGCAAGCACTTTATTTTCAGCCACTTTTTCATTAGAGGTAGCATTGTTCAAAGTAGTACTAGAAACACTCAGAATATTCTGTAACATGTATTTCTGTTTCTTCCACATCACATATTTATGACATAGTTTAATCATGTATATTTTGATTTGCTAAAGATGAATTATGCAAAATGTAATGGGGATATGGTGTCTCTTTTGTGTTAAAGTTTTTATTTTCTTGCTGAATAAAGATGAGTAATGTGCTTTGAAAACACATTGGGGTGAAATATCAAAGGAAAAATGTCTTACCTAATTAAAATCTCCCATACTCATCCAAAAGAACAAAGAGTCCTCAATTCAGAGACTTCTCCCCTACAACCAGAGAACTGTCATTGGCTCGATCCCTCCCTATCATCCCCTTCCCTTCCTTCCTTCCTTCCTCTCTGCCTTCCTTCCTTTCTGCCTTTCATGTCTTCCTTGCATAAACCATGTTTCATTGCTTTGCCTTTTGGTGCAAATGCCTCTAATACCTCTGGCCAAAGAGTTCTAAAAAATTAAATTTCCTTCTCCAAACCACTGCCCAGTTGTCTGCTGGCCCACTTTGGGATTCCACAGGCCATGCTTCACATCAGGTCTGTAGACCAACTTTTACATGGCATACTCATCAAGAAATGGAACAGTTTTCTTTCCTTCTTAGTCTCCACAGCTAGAAGTTCATTTTATAATGGTAAAAATCTTCCTTTATATTTTCCCCACAACCTTGGTTATAGTAGGCATTTGACAAATGCAAGATATTGTAGTAACTTATTGAAGTCATTCATCTCCTTAATTTTTCAAATGAGTAAAGAAACAATTAAATGAACAAACTCAGTCTCAGTGTCACAATTTGCCCTTTAGTGATTGAACTAGTTATACTAGTCACCAAGAAGGATGACTCGTAAAGGATGAAAAGAGTAATCTTCTCATCCAGGGCTCCCATTTTAGAGGTAAGCACAATAAAACCAAGTGTTCAATGTGGTTTTTCCAGTTGTGATCACAGATTACCACAC
Organism: Chinchilla lanigera; assembly: GCF_000276665.1. NCBI lineage: Eukaryota > Metazoa > Chordata > Mammalia > Rodentia > Chinchillidae > Chinchilla > Chinchilla lanigera. The sequence continues at coordinate 31,763,404 of NW_004955406.1, read as the reverse complement.
GTGGTGACTTCAAAAAACAGAAAGTTTTGTATCTCCTAGGTCTGAAACCCAGAAATTTGAAGTGTGATGGGGTTAAATAAAGGGGTTGGCAGTGTCATACTTCCCTGTGGCTGAAAATGAATGTTATTTCTTTTCTCTCTGAGCTCTCATGGCTATCAGCCATCTCTTGCCCTGTGGCCACATCTTTCACAAGAACACTTCCACAGTAGCAGTTCCTTCTATGATTTCCAGTTTCTTTAGAGCTCTCACCAGAAGCAGCTTTCCTATACATATTTCTACATATGTGCTATTAGGGCAGTTAGTTTTTCTCTATCATGTACCTGCTAATGCTTGCAGCTTATATCTATTATCTAATTATAAAACCTATTCTGCATTTTAAGATTTTTATTATGGCTGTATTCCACTCCCCAATACTGTATTTCTTAATTACAATTAGTAGTAAATCACAACAGTGAAATGTTCATGTTGAAAAACTATGGCTGCTGGAAGAATTAAACCAAAAATTTTTAATTTAGTAAGTTTATATTAAATTTGTGAAATCATTATTTTTGAAAAGTTTCATTACAAACACAATTGTAAATACAAATTATAAAACTTTGAATTTAATAATTAATATTAGTGATAGAAAATGTACTTTCATCAGTATACATTTTCCCATGACTTAAACAAAAAAATCGTTTCAATCTATAATTGATCTCTTTAGGACAAAAATATGTGTCAGCTATAGAGAAAATGAACACACAAAGTGATTAAGAAAAAAAGAACTTAAGCAAAAGACTTTATTGTGTCATTGTCTCAGTGAGTTGATTTTTTTCATTTGCAAATATAATTTAATACCATATATGATAAATAGCTGTATTTGGGGCATAAAGAAAATGCATAGTTCCTTCAAGGGTCACAGGAAAGATAAATGAAACTTTGGCAAACCAAGGTTTTAAGAACTGCTTGTTAGAAGAGGTAATATAAGAGGGTTGATAGAGGTTAAGACTTTTCCAGAAATAATTGCTGTTGCATCTTTAAATATAAATATTCACCTGCTTTTTAAATATTATTTCTTACCCAAATACAAGCTAAGTTTGAATGTATGGCAGTTGGAAAGTGAGAACTACAGTTTTATATGTTTGAAACGATTAAAAATAAATTAGCAAAGAAAGCACTTCCAGAGTGTGTGTATGAGGAGCACTGTTGACTCTTCCCCAGCAAAACACGCAAGCAAGTACGACTTCTAAATGCTCATTTAAAGTCGCTAGAACTTGTCCTTAGGCCATAGAATGAATGTAGAAACATTTTCTCAAAGGAGTCTCCTAATTCTCTGTAAGTACAGTCAGGGTCAGTGGCATACAAACCAAAATCTTGTCCCTACCCATAAACTAGTTCTGTGTCTCAGAATCTCACTTCCAGATGGCACAACCAAAAGAAGGAGGGATCCTTCTTCCAGTTTGAGATTCTTCCAAGAGTGACAGAACACCAGGATTTCATATCTAACTCATCTTCACGTGGACGTAGTGCTGCTTCAAACAAGACCTGGCGACGGGATAGGATATCCTTATTCAACAACATCCATGTGTAGAGTAAAAGCTCTAGTGCGGGAACTGCAGGAACAGAATCCAAGGTCACAACCAAGCTCACCCAACTCACTTGTATGTCAGAGGCTCCACTATGGGAGAGAAAACCCCAAAATAGCAAGAACAAACAACTACACAGATCTGTGCTTGCAAAGCAGGAATGTCACTCCGAGAGAAGCAGTTTATTTTCCTCATACTCACTTTTTTATACATTGGCACAAAGATTCCTCCCTGAAGGGGGTGGTTTATAAGAAGAGAGCCCTTTGTACCTTGCTAGCAACCAACCAGAAATGAGCATATGTGGATGTGAAACTAACAGAGAGGTAGGATACTTAACAGCTCAAAGAAACACTCTTTAAAAGCACTGCTAAAAACATTGCCACAAATAAACAAAGTTCAGTTGTATTTAAAAAGTCCTAGCACTCTAAAACAAAACACTGTTTCAAAAAAAATTGTAAAAACATAAGTAAACAGAAAAAAATATCACGTGGACCTAGATTGCAAGACTGAATTTTGTAAATCCGTCACTAGAGCCAAAATTTATTTATGGATTCAGTGTAGTATGCATTAAATCCTAAGTGCTTAATTTTTAGAAATGGATGAAACAACCTAAAATTCAGATGAAAATAAAAGGAAACACAAAAGCCTCAACAATTGTGAAAAAGAACAAAGGCAGAAAATTCACACTTCTCAATGTGAAAACATCCTATAATAGCAATCAATACAATGTGATATTTCCAGAAGAACAGAAAGATAAATCAATGGAATAAAATTAAGAGACCACAAATAAACTTCTATATTTATGGTCCATTGATTTTTGGCAGGAGTGCTCAGATGATTCAAAGAAGAAAGAATCATCTTTTCAACAACTGGTGCTGAAACAACTGGATACCAACAGCCAAAGGGTGAAAGTTGGATCCCTTCTTTATACGATGAATGAAAATTAATTCCTAAGATACCAGACCTAAATGTAAAAGATAACATTGTGAGCTCTTGGAACAAACCATAAGATTAAGTATTTGTGACATTGATATAGGAAAACATTTTAGATAAGACACCCAAGTTCAATAATTAAAAGCAGACAAATTGGATTCGATCATAGGTAAAAACTTCTGAAAGTTAAAAGATACCTCAAATAAAGTGCAAAGGTGATAAGTCATAAAATAGGAAAATATATCTGAAAGCTATATATAGATATATATCTGTTAAGAGAAATGTTTTAAGAAGAAAACCTAAAATTCAATAAAAGAGATAATCCAATTTTTAAACAGACCAATATGTCTGAATAGACATTACTGAAGAGAAGAGATGTAACTGTCCAATAAGTACTTGAAAATCACTTCGTGATATATTTCACCTCTAAAATGTGAGTTAAAACCACAGTGCAGAACATCCCACCCTCACTAGCATAACTAGAATGAAAACTAAAATAATAAGCATTTGTAAGAATGTAGAGAAATTTCAACTCTCTTAGATGGCTGGTAGAAATGTAAAACTACAGCCTTCTTAGAAAATGGTTTAGCAGTTCTTCAGTCAGACATAAAATTAACAAATAATCCAGTAATTCCATCCTGGGAATACATTTAAGACAAACAAAAATATACAAGACAAACAAAAACCAGAATATGTGAAACACTTGTACATAGATGTTCATAGCAGTGTTATTCATAATGGCCTAAATTTGTAAAAAATTTAAATACTTACAACTGATGAATAAATGAAAAGTGTCACAACATAATATTATTCGGTAATAATAATAATGAAGGAAGTACTAGGACCTAAAAGAACTTTCTAACTATGATGTTAAATGAAAACAGATCACATGCTGCAGCATTACATATATTTTTATTACTATATATTTTCAATATATACCACTAACATTTGTTTTGGGGATTATATATCTATATATAAATATGTGTAATGTGTGTGTGTATATATATATATATATAAATATATGAATATGTATATCTCACACCTTGAACATTTTTAATCACCTTTCTTCCGCTTCTGTCTCTTATCCCTCATCCCTAGACCTTCTCTGTGTCCAAAAGTCTATTTCTCTATTTCCTACCATCTTTCCATTGCTTTTTAAATTATTTATATTTGGGGTTTCTTGTATAAGAGAGATCATGAAATATTTAGCTTTCTGTGTCTGACTTATTTCATTTAGCATTTTGGTCTCAAGATCTATCCATTTTCCTATCGATGACTCAAATTCATCCATCTTTACGGTTGAGTAACTACTCAATCATGCATATATATATCACATTTAGTTTATCCATTGATAAAGTTTTTATAAGCATACTGAGCACTTGTATAATTTAGTTATTGTGAACTGCATTGCCCTTCATGGGTATGCATGAATCACTGTAACATGATGACTTGAACTCTGTGAGGAGGATATCAAGGAGGGGTACATTTGGGTCGAATTGAATTATTATATGGGTTTTTGGAGGAATCTGTAAACTGATGTTCAACCAAACTTGTTGTACTAGTTTACATTCCCATCAACAATGCAGAAGTGCTTTTATAGTATTATACTACTCAAAGGAAATTGAGCTCTTTATTTCTCTACAGTTCTAAATTTTTCAGTCTAGACCAGAGATAGGAGGAGTTGGCAACTAACAGTGGATTCTACTCAAGAAGGTTTTGTTTTTCTTTACGAGTTAGGGCTTTTATGGTAACTTTTAATCATGTTTCCTGTGTTTGCTTTCATATATTTAAGCTTAATTGGCTATACAGTTTGAATTCACTCTTAACTCTGTATGTTCCACTGTCTTTGTAACCAGCTAACTCTATCTCAGTCACTGTTGCTTACTGGCTGCCTACTTATAAGTAACTGGCTAAAGTGCCTTTTACAATACTTATGTATACAAATATAATAAATCCGTTGAGACATTTAGGAAACCAATTTTGCTAGGAAAATATCAGATAAATTCTCATTGAAGAGGAACATCAGAAATATACATTTCATTGTCATAACTAAGTCAAATAAATTTAAAATATAATATTTTCCATGTCTCAAACTGCTACATGTCCAGGCATTGTATGCAACATTTCTATATAATTTACTTATATCATAGATCATTTCTCTGTGCATAATCAATAATCCTTAAAATCTTCAAAAGTTTAGCTGCACATACCAAAATTTTATGACTATTATTAAACCTGTTGTTTTTGTTTATAACTAGAAAGTTTAGAGAAATAAAATTATCAAAATTCTATCAGTGCCCACACATCCTCAGAAAATGAAGAGAAATTAAAGATAAAATTGTTTTTCCACCCAGTGGCTTTTGACTATGTAACCAAGAGATGAATCTTTTTTATGCCAAAATGAATAGTCAGCTAGGTTTAGACTTCGGAGGGAGGTTGAGATGAGCTGCCCTGCTAGGTATCACATGAACAACTACACTATTTGTTAACCCTTCAACTCTTGACTTTGTATGAAGTATAATATATTCACACAGGAAAGAATATGGGTGTTCTTCTTGATTTATTGGAGAGCAAATCAGCAAATCCTACTCATTACTTAATACATAGGTAAACACCCTAAAGTGCATGAATAACAAAATCTAAACTGTTTTGCAGGAAAATAAAAACATGAAATGTTACTATTAACTTTTAGAAAGCAGTCATTGTCATGCATCTCATTGTTATCATTTCAGTCACAGATTCTCTTCCCACATGAGTGAACATAGGGATGCTTGTACCAATTCTAGCATGGCTATTCTTTTTTATACAGGCTTTCTTGGTTTTTGTATCTTTCCTTATGTTTTTTTATCTTTCCTTATGTTCTTTTTACAGTGCTGGGATAAGTTTTTCATAACAGAGGACCTGCCACAAACTTTTGAACTTACCAGTGATAGCAGCAGGCCTTTGATTCCTGAAGCATCCCATTTTGATCTTATATAACAGTATCTTTAAAGTCCTGTAACAAAAGGCTAATAAACCAATGGTAACTGTGGATAAAAATGGTATTATGTTTATAAACAAAAACAATCTTCTAAATTAGTACAGATTATAATAAAGAGTTAATCACGCATGTCTCAATAACAAATGGAACTAAGGTAGTAATACAAATTGTGTTTTAAAATCATGTTTCCTAACCTCATCACTTTAAGAATTTTAGAAAACAGAACAGCTTCATCCACTTTTAAGTATCATCGCATTTTCTATGAATTAAGTTTACTTTACATACGTAAGAAGAAATATCTTAGAATAAAATTACCCAGCGAGTGATGCTTTTCTCAGTGAATACATAGACACTTGACAAATTAAAAATGCTCAAGTGGGGAAGAGAATATAGACACTTAAAGTTTCACTCTGTTTGTATAATAAGCTGAAAGCATTTAATTTTTTAGCATATCATTGAGACTTACTTCACTTAAAAAATATTGAATAATTATATTTAAGATTGAGTTCACTGATACAGCTGACACAAAACGTGAAATGAGATTATTCAGTTAATGAAAAGCAAAACTATTTGAAGAATGCTTTTAACCATTTCTCAAATGAATTCTTTTCTCTCTTCTGGCTAAATATGGGTATCACAAATACCTCTATATGAATGTATATGTACATACTTACATTTATATAAATATTATAACACAGCTGTTAAATATACAATATACATTTATATGTTACATAATATAAATTTCACAAAATGTGTTATAATGTAAGTTATTTTACTTTACAAACATTATTGTTACTGGAGGATTTCTCATTTTGTTTCATCAGTATAGATCACACATTCACAGGTGACCATGAAAGGAAATATTAAAGACGCAAGCATCATCAGAAATAATTCTTTCTGTGTGCATCTCTTTTTCTAAATAAGTCTCTATACACTTTATCAGATATTTTAATTATGTTTACTGGTACAATTTAGATATACATAAAGATCATATTCATCATAGGGAATTTGTACCTCTTCATGATATATCCTGGTTCCTATTTTTTCTCCAATCCCTTCCCCTCCCTTCAACCTCTCTTTCCTTCGTTATTTACAAAGCTTTGTTTCTTCTTTATCCTTCTCTTAGTATTTTTCTTTCCCCGCTTCCCTAGTTCCCCTTTGTTTTGGACAATTGCTTCCTACCTCACAATGCCTATCAGAATGAAGGCTATATGAGTAAAACATCTTCACTTTTAATGTTGACTGTGTTACCGCCCTCCAATATTAAACTATTTTAAATTAAAATACTGAATTAGAGTAAGCAGACTGAACCCAGTTACAATAGACTATCTAACTATGATGATCAATTGCTACAGTTGTCTGCCTTAACAGTCTAGATCTAAGAGAGATAGAGGCCTTAGTAAATTACTCCAAGATTTTCTTTTTCATAGAGCAAATGTGCACAACTCTTCAAACTATAGCATTCTTTTCTAAACAGGAGGAAATTAAACACTCTCTGACTTGGTACCATTTTAGGTAACGGCACAAATAAAACACAATATATTTTATTTTTCTTAAAATAATAAGGGTTTTATTGATCGGTTTTATCTTAAAAATAGAATAGAATTCTGTTCATAAATTTGAACACAGGACTTCATTCTGATTTTACTTTGATAAAGTAAAAGTAAATTAATGCCTCAGCTCAAGGTCAGAAGCATTAGAAAACCTGTTTGAGGGAGCAAATAAAGAAAAGGTGATACATATACACAATGGAATACTATTCAGCCAGAAATCAGGTGAAATCCTGTCATGCATGACAACAAGCATAATAACAGAGGCCTTGATACAAAGGGAAATACACAGCACACAGAAAGACAATCCCCTCAGGATCTTATCATGTGTCAATATGAAATAATTGAACTCTTTGAAATTGAGAATAGAATGATTATTAAAAGCTTGAGAGTGTAGGGAAGAGAAAGTGATGGGGGAAGTTTGATCAGTAGGAACTATGTTGCAGTTAGATACAAGCAAGGACTTAGGTTGCACTATTTTACTGTAAGGGATTACAGATAATGATAATGTACTACATATTTCAAACAGCTAGAAGATGGGATTTTTTTAATCATGAAAACTGATGTTAACTTGACTTAAATATTACATTATATATATATACATGTATTAAACATCATATGATATACAATTTTATAGCTTTTTGTTTAAATAAATTTGTTTATAATAAAATTTTTAAAAGCCATTTAACTGCAGCCAGTAATAGAGATGATTTTGTTACTTTTACCTTCAAAGAAATTTTTCAGAGCATCCTCTAATGTAACAGAGAAAAACTCTCTGGATATTATAGCTTAGATTTCAACTCCTTACTCTAGCACTGATATGCATTTTCTTTTCTTTTTTTTTTTTTGTGTGTGTTTTTTCTCCAGTACCAGGAATCGAACCCACGACCTTGCACTTGCCAGGCAGGCGCTGTGACGCTGAGCTAAATCCCCAGCCCCTGATATGCATTTTCTTTAAGCTGACTCTATTCTAGTTGTTCAGTGTCTCTTATATGAACATAAAATACAGTCAACTTATTTAAATATACTAGCCATATTTATATTTTATTTATTTAAATATACTGTGTGCATTTAATTTTTTATTACTATCTCAAATTGTGCTCCAAGAATGAAGCTACTTTGTGTACTTTACCTGGCCAGTTCTTCATCTATGGGGATATTACTGAACAGCTGTATAAAATGTAAATGTTCTCCTCTTTGAAGAACATATTTTAGTCAACTTTCTTGAAATTCTATATCCTTAGGCAAGAAGAATTCTAAATTTTGTAATAAAAGTTCAAAGAAAATTTTTAATGGTAACACTGGAATCAATAAATACTGTAAAACTTCTAAAGTATATTAAAAGGCACACACAGAATAAAAACTTTAGTTATGACTATAACAGTCACCGACATTCAGCTTCCTAATTCACTTTGGCTCTGTCTCCTCTGTCTATCATATGAAGGTGACTTTAAGAAAATTTTATTTTTTTACGTATCTGGAGTTATTGCCAGTTTGTAGTTCTACCACAATCACATTAATCCTATTCAAATTACTCTCTATCTTTGTTTTCATAGCAGAATCATTTTAATAGTCTATATCTGTACACTCGTGAACTCCCTGTTGAACAGGATACACTAATTCTTTCAATTTACTTAAATTGTGGCATTTTCTGGCCTGAGCAATATTAAGGAATCATATTTAAACATTCCCCCTTTGCAGTTTTAGGAAGTTCAGAAATTCCTTTGCCCTATCTGCCAATATTATTTCAAAATTCCTTTGTAATATTCTACCAAACATTTTGGCATTTCAAAACAGGCCATTCATTTCAATAATTCTCTCAAAATTAGCACTGTCTGTGATAAATATTTATCATTTTCACTCTTGTTTCATTACTTTTGCTTGATTTAGTCACCTCTAACCTTTCTCTATTATTCTGGTTTTGTTTTTGGTAAGGGCAATTGAACTCAGGACCTCGTGCTTTCCAGGAGGGCACTGTGCTGCTGAGCTATACCCATGGCTCTATTCGGACTATTAAAATTCTCACATTTACTTACATTAGGTGGGGTTTGCATAATGATGCTTACAATTTTAGAAGTTAAAAACTGAAAACACCTAAATGAAACATAGTTAATCTATTACATATTTCATAAGTAACACAACTTTACACAATAAATAAACATAGTATGTAAATATACATTAACATAAATGTAAAATATTCAAAACCAACAAAAGTAGTGAAAGTAGGGTCATTGTTTTATATTGCAAATCTCTTCTTTGGCTGTATAGCAGATACGTAGATTTTCATTCCACTTCTGCAATCAATCTGCCACAATTTGTTGTTCTAAGTATATCAGAACAATCTAGCCTCACACGTATCCAATGGGAAAAGGAAGAACTTGACAGATCCTGCAGAATGTATTTGGGAGCTATAGGAATCTTGAGATTATCCTGGGATTCTACTACTTCAAGGTGCTAGGTAGGACCCATACTGTCTCCACCTTTTTCTTAGTGCATATATTGCATGCCATGTCATTAAGTAAAAGTTTAATGCCTTCTTTTGAGATTTAAAGTACTCTGCTCCCACATAAACACAAATATGCACAACTGAATTGCTTTTTTCTACTTTTTTTTAAAAACAATATAGTGAGAAAATTAAAGCATGTCTTTAGTAACAAAATGGCAACGATGTCATGTTCTAATTTGTATTTGTAATAATATTTTATATATTAAAATTGGAAATTAATATTCATGACACATGCAACTTGAAGCCTGAATTTTGAAAGATACTCATACTGAAAATTGTTTAGAAATGTACTCATTCCTGCATGGACACTATAGGTCATTGCCTCTTAACTGAATTATAGATCAATGTTTATTTTAATGAGACTTTCATTTCCATGACAGAAAATATTCCCTGTGTCACCCTTGTCACATGTTTCCCGTTCACATGACAATTAAATTACCTGCAAAAATAAGAGATATGCTCAGACCAGTTTTTTTTACAAGTTAGATATATATTTAATGTTATAGAATAAATAAGCTGAAAAATTAAACAACGTACTCAGATACCTCAAACAGGGATGTTATGTCAAAAATGCTCTTTGGGGAATTATAAATTTAGAAAATGAAATGCTGTAGCTTAATAAAGATAATTGTCCTTTCCCTGGTTGTTTTCCCAGGAAGCCGATTCTATTTGAATTTTATCAGTGTGCTCTAGAAACTCCTCTTCCCCTTCATATTTCACAATGGCAAGAACCTGCAGAAGGCTGCGAGGGTGGTGGGGCAGGAGTCATTCATTGTGTCCTTCCCCGCCAGGCCCCAAGGGGAGCCACACACTCTGCTAAGTCATTCTCTCAGTGTCTTCTTCCCAATTCTTGTAACTGCTTTTGTTCCTTTGTCTTTCAGAACTTCTGCAGTTAAAAATTCTGGGAAAATTATTCTATTGCATTTCTTTTCCTTCTTACACACTTGGATAAAATAAAGCAAATGGTTCAGATGGAGATTTTTCCAAAATTTATTTCATGCTGAAATTCCAGGGACCTTGGAATTAAAAAAAAATGTACAGTGATGGTGATAGCAGTGAATAAGTAGAAGAAACTTAAAGTTTCTTTTCACTAATTCACAATGGTAAAGGAATGGAAAGTGCAACTAAAATTTTTACCCTTAGACTTACAAAAAAAGGTTTATGTGGTTATGTTATAGTTACAGGTAAGAATTTAGGAATAAACAAATCAACATGTTAAAGGTAAATACTTCATTTAGTTATGTTATTCTTAAAAAGGTAAATTTGTGCCAGGTGTGGTGGTTCACGTCTGCAATTGCAGTACTGGGGTGGCTGAGGCAGGAGAATTGCCGTGAGTTCCAAGCTAGTCTGAGCTTGGTGAGTTCAAGAACAGCCTGAACAACATAGAGAGACCCTGTCTCAAAAAAAAGAGGAAAAAACAGGGACAGAAAATCTCAGAAAAGCGAATTTTAAGGTGTTACCGGTAAAGTTTGTTTTAATAAATACATAAATAGGCATTTTGGCATGAATAACTTTATTGATCCACCAGTAAATTAAATAAAGGCCACCAAACATTTTTTTCTGCAGATTTTCTATAGCATGCTCAGTGTTGAGAACATGGACAACAGCTCACTGAACATCACAGAAAACATAAAGATTGAAATAAAAAAGATTCTCTGATCTCAGTGTTATCTATAAGAAAATATTTTTCTCATTGCTTCCAATACTGGTCTTTGAGGTAAAACAGACTAAGCCAGTTTCCCATTAGCATTCTTTATTCAGCACATTAATTATACCAAAATACACACAAGATTTTGCATATTGATTTTTAAAGTTGATTTATCTTAAATATATTTACATAAGAATGACTTCAATGATATATAATGCAACCTCTTGAAAATTTAATAATTATATGTAAAACACAAATTCTACATTCACAGTGTGTAAACAGGCCATTCAGCATGGTACCTAAGCCCAAGTGAGATCTGTAACAAACGTCTAAGGAAAATAAACAGTGCTTCCACGTGGCGGAAAACAGTCAGATTTTTCTCACTCTTGAATCAGACAACATTGCATATATCTGAAGTCTCTTTGCACACAGTCTACTGAGGACTCTTTAAATTTCTTGTTTTATTCTGTACTGAAATTCACCTCAGATGTTGTCTATAAATGTCAGTTATCTCTTTCTCGATTCCAGTCCCTACTCCTCTCTAATCATTTCATCACCCTTTCCCCAAGCTTTTCCTGACATCTTTTTATTATCCTTATCTCCTTTACTGCCAGTCAAAGATAAATGACTGGTGATTTCTATCTATATTACTGAAGAATGCTTAGGTTGTGCATATAATTTGAAAAAAATGATATACTCAGTCATGACTTCACAAAGTTTGAACTCCTACAACAAACTTCTTTGATTTTTTTTCTCTCTCTCTCTTTAGAAAAATATGTTTCACATCTAGTAGGAAAATAATTTTAAAAAATAGTAATGGAAGCCACCCAGTCCATGGGCACTTTTATCAGGTGTCACTCTGAAGTTGTACAACACCAAGAAAATATTCTGCTATTGCACTGTCTGCAAAGTTGAAATAGCAAATTTCTTTCTAGTCTCAGATCACACAGCAACAACTTCAAAATTCCTAAGTAGTATCGTAGCACTTATTTCAAAATCATATATTTTCATTCAAATAAGCTCACAGCTCCAAAATGTTTCTCACATGTATTTATAGAGACAAGTCAAAGAAATCACTGTGCTATTATCTGTTAAATAGCAGTTGCTGAAAACCCACAGTGGCCATCTCAATATTCTTTTCTTTCTTAAAGTGCCCTATATTATGAAGTGTTTCAAATTTAATTTCATAAGTTTAAAACCATACCACACCAAAAAGAAGGAAACAAAAAAGGCATGTATTCATGGGTCAAATCAAATGAGAGGAACTACACACCAAGTATAAGATCACATGACTCAACAGAAGCCTGCAGGGTTAATTAAAAGAATATTTGAAAGATGCACAGAGATATGAATTCAAAGAAGAATGATTCTAAACAGATGATCAGGAAGGGAGAATAGAGAACCATCTGATCTGTGACATCAAGCAGAATAGGTCAAGTGGGGCTGCAGGATTTCAAAGAGTTGCTGTTCTTGATCTCAGTAACCTGTGAGGCAAGAACATTCACGGTGCGTAAATTAGCTAAAAGAGGATAAAGGTGTGAGGGGAGTTTAAGAAAATAATTGGCATTGTAGCAAATGTGGAAAGAAGCCAATTAGGGATAAGTAAAAGGATTGTTGAATAGTACTGAATGACCAGGCAAGGTTAGAAATCATAAATTTTGATGAGGCAATTAACACTGTTGTGTGATTTCTCTCTATTAGCCTTGACTGCCCAGGGGTGGAGACATTAACCCAATGCAGGGGCATTCAGTAGTAATGAGAGAAGGCACAAAGGGAAAGTGTAAGAGGTTGTGCTAAGGCAGGGTATTTCCAGTGAGTTAAGTTATTCTTCATGTGATTTAGAGGCTCCTACTCTTAATAACTATGCATATTTTTAAGAGTCTCCACTCTATGTTAGGCTTGTGCTCCACATTTCACATCATTTTTTTTTCCATTATGGAGTCTGTGGAGGGAGTAGCCCTCCAGAAATGACCACATTGACCTGTGAGAAGTCATGTACTAGTCCTATGTCACCTAGTCACCAAGTGGTATATCCAGACTCTGCTTAAAGCCAGAGCCACAATCAGATAATTGGGTTTTCCTGCTGGTATGCAGGATTTTATAAGATGACATCTCAAGACTTGACATTCACACTGAGGACCCACAGTGGAGACGAGCTTTTACACAGGTATATTCAGTCAATGCAACAAGCTACACATTTCTGATTTGTAAACCTGTCTGAATGTAGTTTACATTTCAGTAGGAAGCTTTAGAAAATAAATGCAAACCTTGAACTTGACAATCTGCTTTAAAGGTTCTGAAAGATATTAAAGGTCATTTTGAGTGGAAGATGTGATATATAATAATTTTTGCTTGTATTATCAGATCCTTCTCCATCATTACCAGATGATCTCATTTGCAAAAGAAGGAATTTAGAATTGTTAAGATCTAAGACTTTGCTTGTATAATATTATACGCATTTTTAAATTTTTCCCTCCATCCTCAATTTTGACACTGCATTTGTAAAGACTGGTTGACACAGTACTTGAGGTCTCCCAAAATGTACAATGACTGAAGTTTTATTTCATGCATCCATCTTTTTTTTTGTCTTGAAATGATATAATCATTCTATCCCATATATTAGCAAATAGTCTTCTAATCCTTCAAAGGTAGAATTTACATTTCAGGAGAAGCTTGAATCAGATATAACAGTTTAAAATTAAGGTTGAGTTGAAGCAATAAAAATACTATCAGATAAAAAAGTATGGACCAAAGAAGAAGCAAGATTAACTGTAAAAGTTTTGCAATGTAGGAAAAGACAGTAATGCAATAGGAAGAATTATCTGACCATGAAGTCAAGGATCTCAGATGTTAAGCAAACAGATTTTCTTTTATAGATAAGAGTAACAAGGCCAAGGGGAATGAAAAGTTAGTTTAATAGGATAACAGACAAAAGACCATTTTACCCTAAATCAGCATATTTTCCAGAAGGGCCTGTTATGTAGGGAGTGTATGCAGGCTCCAGAAGGGTGTGGGATAGAAGTTCAAGGGTATGGAAGGAGTCTCTTAACCAAATTTTGGTTAATAAGAAATGATCAAATGGGACAAGCAGTGAAGGTAATATTTTATGCAGCAAAAAATGAGAAGTGTATGTTCTGTGTTTGACCTTGTTATAGGCAAACCAAGGGGACACCCAGGAATTTTAATGCAGTCATATGGAGAGAAGAGTGTGTAATAAGTCATTTCCCAGAAAGAAGACGGGAAAATTTTTAATCTTTGCTGTTTTCCAGGATCAGAAGGCTCAAGTACAAGTTAGCACTGTCAGGGATAAAACATATTTCTTATACAGGCAATAGTCTTATTGGGAAAATATAATTGAAATATATAGGAATACTTTAAAACAACTTTATTGTTTAATCTTCATGTTGTATTGACTCCAAAACTGAGATTCAGCATTTTTTAACATATCAACTACAGTTACATGAAAGAAAGGAAGCAAGGCCTTCGTGTTTCCAAGCAGAAACCGGTATAACGTAATAAGTTCTTATGTTAAATGCAAACTGAGCTCCCTACTAAGGAATTGTGCCATGGCATACAATCAGAATCCATTTCATCTAATTATTAAGAATAAAATATTTATGTGGAAAAATAATTAGAAAAAAATAGCATAATGAAACTTGAAATAGAATTTATACCTCTTTCTTTCTTTCTTTTTCTTTCTTTCTTTCTCTCCTTTTGAGACAGGCTCTTGCACTGAAGTTCAGGCTGGCCTTGAGCTCACTTTGTAGCCCAGGCTGCTCTCAAATTCGCAGTGGTCCTCCTGCCTCAGCCTCCCAAGTGCTAGGATTGCAGGTGTGCTCCACCATGCCCAGCTACTAGCTCTACTTTAAAATAACATAGATTTTTCTGCAGAGTGTCTTTGCTGTTGTCATCAAACAACCAAGACAAAAAACGCAAACTGGTAGGAGAATACATAGCCATATTACTATTTTATGGTTTCATGTCATACATTTGTTTTCATTTTCCCTTTGTTTTTATGGCTCTACTTTTCACTTTTCAAGATTAATATTTTCATAAAAACAGCATTTTTCCTTCTGCACACACAGAGCAGTTTCTGGTTCTGCTTAGTTTGTCAAACGCTGAGCAACAACGTTGTGATGACCCTCTGGCAGCAGTATACACCAAACTCTGCATTTTGAAACTTGATCTGTGATATTTCCATCTCCTCAAGATTCCCCAATATTACAGAATAAGAGAGTGATAAAGAGCATCTACTGTGAATCTTCAGTCATGCGTTATCACCTTGAGTCTTTAAATCCATCCCATTAGCTTCCCCGGTAAAACAAAACACATATGGTTAAGAAAATATAATGTCTGTGAAGAAATCTAATCACTTTTAAATCTTGGAGAACTTGTTTTTTTGGTGCCAGGAATTGAACTCAGGATGTTGTGCTTGCCAGGCAGGCACTGTGCCACTGAGCTGTATCACCAGCCCTCACTTTTAAATCTTACAATGTGTTTTTGAGTGTAACGGAAGAGACTTTTTCAGTATTAAGGATGCTTTGTGCCTTAAAAATACATTTTATCTCAGAAATCTTCACAATTTAGGATGGCAGGATTAGAATCATCAAGAGTTTGGACAGTAGTACTGAGGATGGGAGAGATTAATGAATCTCCACATTCTGAGAGTCAGAGCAGGAACTCAAATCTGAAGTTCTGCCTTACATGATCCATAGTCTTGCACTTCAATTTTTTTCTATACATCAGCTACAAATAGACATTGATAATTTATTTGCGAATAAACTTTCTACTAATGACAATAATTATTTTTAACACATATTACTGACAGCAGTATTCTAAGTGCAGTACAACTACTGGTATTATTCAACTCTCATACCCATCTTAATTTTTTGGTAGTTATTCTTCCCCATTTTACAGATTAAAAAGGAATAGAGATTAAATTTTCACAGCTGATGAGCCCTGTAGGTGATAAGGTGATTATCCTTAGCCTAATGCTCAATCACCATTTAACAAAATGGTACTATAGTGACAAATACTCATCAAAGTAATTGCACAAAATGAAATAGGTTTTGTAGACAATAAATGATATGGTAACAAAAGAGTACAGAACAATGATATAGGGGGATATTCTCATCTATTCTGAATGAAAAATATGTTTTATTTTATCCAAACCTTTTATAAATCTCTGCTTAGTGTTAGTGCATGTATGTGAACATTTCTGCTTAACATGTACATTGAATGGAATCACTGAATCACCAGTAGCTATTTTTCGGCATTAATGAACTTCACAACATTATAAATCATTTTGGAGACTAAAATTTGCTAAACTTTTCCAAGCCACATATTTTCAATTAGCAATTTAACACTTTGCTATAGTGCTTTAACTATGTTAGTATACAAATAGCCATCAATATCCAAGTAGATAGTGAAATATTCTGCAAGTGTGACCATGTTGGTCAAAGTCCTACAGACAATAGAAAATTCACTATTTAGCAGTGTAAACACATGTAGAAAATTCACTTTATGCATAAGATCCATCATAAAATAATTGAAATACGGATGTAGTAGCTGTGGATTTTAAGGTTAATACAAACTATCATTGTGTTAGCACTTTGTATGCATTTTCTTTACCCTTACCAATGCACTAGGAGTAGAGTATATACATCTGTAACTCCTCTAAGAACTTGAAGTTCCATTGATGTGCAGAAATATTTACATTAACTATGCAATTTACATCCATATAGGTACTTATATATCCTATTATCTATCATTTATTTGGTTCTTTATTTATATTTTGGATTTCTTATATAAGAGAAATAGTGCAGTATTTATGCTTGAACATTTGATTGATTTCACATTACATGATCTTCCCATCTACAGAAGAATGGATAAAGAAAATGTCGTATTTATGCACAATGGAGTACTATTCTTCTGTAAAGAAGGATAAAACAGAAACTTTTGTATCAAAATGCATGCAACTTGTACCTTCATTTTAGAAATATATATTGAACACTTTTCCTCTATTAGGTATGCAATGAAGTGCTATTGAGGCAAAAATGAAAATGCTTTTTCATCACTGAAGAAATTCAACTCCATTCCATAATTATTAATACTGGATGAAATGGAGATGGAGAATTTTTAACAAATAGGCAGTCATTATTGCGTACATTAACAATTATAATTAATATTTCTAACAATATATGTATACAAATTGTCACAATTCATAGATAGTGTTGAATTTTCATGCTATGAACACAGCCATGCAACCAAAAGTCAAATGGATATATATGCTGTCAATCACATCTCATTCTTATAACACTTTTACACATTATTTTTTAAAATTGTTTATCCATAGAATTGCTTGATATATACTTTATTTCCAGTGCATTTACTTATAGTTCCTGTAATTCAGTACATATTTTTGGGTATACATACATACATGCTTAGCAATTTTTGTTGAAACATGGTATGCACATATTTAACTTCAGTATATTTGCAAAATCATGCTTCAACAACACAAATCATTTGGTTTATTGAAGATGACTAAATTTTATCACCCCATCTCTGTTTCTCTAAGAAGAAAGAAGTCATGTCTATGCACTGCAGGATCTCACAGTTTCCATAATTAAGAAGGCTCTTTATATTTACACCTTTCTCTAAGAAGCATTTGTACAAACATTTTAATAAATTATTCAATTATTTTCCAGACTGCCATATTATGGATGATAGAGATAATATTTTGGCAATTTTACTGCAGATGTATTCAATCAAATGATTTGCATAATATCTTTTGTCACAGTATCTGGAAGCAAAGAATGGTTACAGGAAAAAGACACTAACTATATTTTGTACTTTTTGCTTTTGTTTCTTTCATTTTTATCACACATACAGTGACTAAATCTCATAAACTGGAGAAAGCATGCATCCCTTCCCCTCCACCTTTTCCAATTTTTTTGCCTATCAACACCTGCTCTTCTGGGGAGCGGAGAAACAGAGAAGAGAAACAGTTGCAGCAGAAGCTACAAATTTTAAGAAACAAAAAGGCAATTGCTCAATTTGGAGAGTGACCAGGTGAGTGAAGTGCCTTTTTTTCACTTAAACTTTACACACTGCTAATGAAAAAAATGCTCCTTGTACTTTAGTTTTCCTCTTTTTGCCAAAAAGTGCAGAAACATAACCAATACCTCCATTTATTGTCTAAGAGAGTATTGAAAATCACTTTTAAAATGAGGCAGCGCATGCATGTGCAAAGTACCTGAATTATTCTGGCAGGTTTTGAAGAGCAGTGTTTGAATGATTGTATATTTTCTTAAAGAAAGAAAAAGCTTCAAATTAAAGTGATTCATGTAATTTTCTTTCACCCAAAACACTGAAATGTAGGTAAATTAAAGAACAGCTGGACCTATACCCTTAGGTTCCTCAATTTTGGTTTGGGATATTTTGTAATTTCTTAAATAAAAATTATGAATTAGAAAATTACAAGAAATATAGAATAACATCAAAATTATGTTTACTGAGAAAACTGTAAATAATAGACTGTAAACAAATTCATTGCTCTATACTTTTTATTTTTTGCCCTTCATTAAACTGAAATGTATGAGTACAAATTTTTGTTGTTATTTAGGTGATATCAAAAATATTTGATTTAGTTTCACACTGGTTTAGAAACACTAACAACAGCGTCATTATCTCTAAAAAAATTAAATAATTTTGAATGTCATTGGTGGCCCTGTAAGATAAAACTCCGGTTAGAATCCTGGTTGAGATACTAACTTGGTAGAATCATCTTGAAGAAGCTGGGTCTTCAACAACTAAAATTTCTTTGATTTTTTATATATGTCACATGGAGAATGAAGCTAATTCTCCTGGTAAAATTGTTTTATAGGCAAAAATATCCATTTGTATGATTTGTGAGGTGACATCATATTCACTACTTCACTTACTGGAACTGATTGTACCGAAGACTAAAAATAATCAGAATTTTTTTCATTTTATGTTTTCATTCAGTGCCAACAGTTCTTTCCAGTCTTTCTCCCAAAGTTTCCATGAGATGTTTTGCCCAGAAATATAATGTTTCTTTTTTAAAATGACACCTTTATTGTATGCCTGATAACCCCAATGTCAGGAAAAACTCACCAGCCTATGATAGTTATTGTTGAAGTTTCAGCTATGTACTTGCCTCCTATCTCTGTAATAGCCACGAAACCAAGCTGTCCATGCTTAAGTCAATGTTGTCCATTTGACTTTTGCTTCAGTAGACTCTCATTAACCTGTGGGTTAAATCCACTGTCTTTGCTATTATTATAATTGCCTCATCTTGATACATTTACATTTACTTACAAAATAGAAACCCCTTTTGCACTCCACTTCAGATATTTTTGCCCATTTCACACATCGGAATTGAAAGGAATGATCATGTTTATTAGAGCTATAACATAGGTTAGTTATAAAATTTATACAGTTACGTTATGCAAATCCACCCCAGATTTTGTGATAGAACATATGTACGGCCTTCATAAATCGAAATACCAGCTGAACTACCCACGCCAAAAATGTGATCATTATTTTTGTCACTTTTTCCCTTTCTCCTCTCAATTCCAATCACTAAGTGCTATTTGAATTTCTCACACCTAATATGTACAAACTTCCCACCAGTCCCCTAATCTAATTGAAAACACACCTCACATGAATTACTGCAGCACACACCTTACAGATCCTCTTTAGAGATTATTCTAATGGTAGTCTTGCACGGTTTCTGTGAAGTACATACTACATCCTGACTGATCTCAAGTTAAAAATGTGAACATAAAATTTGGGAGATGCGTGTATTATCTATCAGATAATTGCAGCTTTAGCAAACTCTAACAACTGTGGCCAGTCTAATGTCAGGGACCAACTCAGAGTTCTTCTATGGCTTTGTCAGTGTAGCTCTGAGCAGAGTGAGCCCTGCTGCCCTTCACATGTTATCTTTCCTTGCCCTCTGTGCACTGGATAGGACGTAGATTTACTTCAGTTCTTCCATAATACTAAACTTTATCCCTTCCATATTTTCTAATATGTGTTATTCTGTTGAATGGAAAAAATTTTCATCTATACTCTTCTAGTAATGTCTAATTCAGGTGGCATATTTAAAATGCATTCCCATGAAAATCTTTTATCATCTTCAATAATGGGCCAGGCACATTTTTTATGCTCCTCTAATATCTTTTAATCCATTGTTAATAGGGTTGGTTTTTTTCATCAAGACTTAAATGCAAAAATATTAAACTACTAGAAGAAATCATAAGAGAAGCACTTCAGAACATGAGTATGGACACTTATTTTCTTAAATCAGACTCGAAAGCATGACAAACAAAAGCACAAATGTACATCAAATTTAAAATCCTCTGAATAGCAAAGAAAACTGAGCACAGAAAAGAGACAATCTGCAGAATATGAGAAAATAATTTTAAAAAGTACTATTCAGAGATTAACATTTGAAAGATATAGGTGCCATAGATATAGATATATTAGGAAGTCAAACACCTAACCACCATTTAAACAGAAAAAATTATCTCATTTAAAACATGATAAGTGCTCTCAATACATACTTCTTAAATCACACAACCAAGAAATATATGGTAAGTGAGATCAACAAACAACACTCACCTTCAGGGAGATACAAATCAAAACTACAATAAGATATCTTGTTACTGTAGTAAAAATGGCCATTATGTGAAAGAACAATGATCAGTGCTGCTAGGAATGAGGAGAAAGGGGGACACTGTCTTACTGCTCATGGGAAAATGACCTCATATAACCACTACAGAAACCCATATAGATCTTCCTCAGAAAAGGTAAAATAAGCCTCTGTATGATCCAGAGATCTCTATACTACGGGCAACTGAACCTGCAAAGAAAGTGAAATCATTATGACAAAGAGACATTTGCTTTCTGCTGTTTAGTTCTCACAGTGGCTTGGAGGGCATTATGTTAAAAGAAATGAGGCTGGCACAGAAAGATAAATGCTACAGGACCACCACTCTCATGTGCAAACTCAGTCATTTACTGTCCTAGAGAGGGAGAGAAATGGTCACAAGAAAGTTGGAAGTGTCAGTTGGAAATGGTAGAAACTTGGATATTAGGTTTCCAAGTTTTCAAGTTTCCAAGTTTCCAGGTTTCCAAGTAAATGGTAGAACTTGGATATTATGCACAAAAATACAGTCAAACAGGAACACTAAATTGTTGTTTCTCTCTAGCACTGATTACAGTGATCAGTGAATGTGTCAAAATAGCTAAAAAAAGATTTTAAATGTCCTAAACACAATAAAAATGACAAATATTTCAGATTATGGATACAATAATTACCCTGATTTGATCATTACATAGCATATACATTAAAATATTAAAATGTACCCAATAAATATGTATAATACTTAGCCATCATGAAGAAAGCAATATGATTATTATTTATTATTTTAATTTCTGCATAGTTTATTACTCCATGATAGTAGCACTCATCCTTTCATGCTAATTACTGTAATTACTTTGCCAAGTATGGTTCTTGTCTAGTGGATATTCAAAAGCTACCTCTTAATAGAAAAATGAATTTATATAACATATATATTACATATATATAAATTATTAATGAACATATAAATTGTAATGCAGGACATATACCCCTACTAATCTAGATCCTTGCTAAACTAGTGAGCACTAAGCCCATGAAAATTTATCAAACAGGTAGAGACCCTAGTTAGTTTGAGGTAGACAACTAAATACCCATTCAATTAAATAACCTACTATACTGAATTTTATAGGTAACTAGAAATATAAATATCTTAAAAGATCACAAAAAACTCAATAATACATAATTAATAGTTTATTGAACATTACTATAATCCTATTGATAAAGGAGATAAAAACTTCCCACTTGAAAGATATCTGAGACGAGTTTGTGTCCTCTAAAATCAAAGAATGAATTTTCAGAACAACAGAAGTTAAGAACAGAATGTATTTACTGAGGGAAGAAAGCTTCCATCCGAGAGGGACAGCAGAGAGGCCCAAGTGGTTTGCCTAGGCACTTGTCTTTTCTAGGGACTTTTATAGAGCAAAACCACAAGGTGAGGCGGGTCCAAGGTAGAAAACATGGGAACTCGCTAGGTGGGCATGAGGTTGGACAAAAATATGGTCAGCCAATAAGATTACAAGTATAACTGTTCAGGTAAAATTGATTAAATTTGGATCAAATGGGGAAGCCAGTCACATAGCAAGCAGGCATGAATACAGAATAGGGGCTTTTCCTGTAGGGGGTTGGGTTAGTGTGTGACTGACTCTTTTTCAAGGTTATTGCTACCTGTTTAGAATATCAATCCCTGAGGTCCCTCCCTAGGGAAGTATGGGGGAGTTTCTGTTTAATCTTTTGTCCACAACTACTGGTGTCTGTCTCCCCCACAGTTGCAAAGTATCTCATCTTCGGCACTGGCTCATGTGAGGGTCTGGCCCTGTCTGACTACCGATAATATTTCTAATATTTCTATCTAACTCCGCTGCCTATAACACCATATGTAGACAAAAGTATGGAGAAGGAAGGGATATTGACACCTTGGGTTCTTGTTAAACACCCCTTACTTTATAACTGTGATACCTTGGATGACTTCTCTGCAATATGTCTCAAACAATCTTAATTTTAGTAGTAAGATAATATAAGTGAATATGCCATGTTACAAATAAAGTGTTATTTGTGTTTATCCTTTCCATCATTTTCTACTCAATTTTAAATGTAAGGTACATAATGCTCAACCAGACTCTTCATATACTAAAAGTAACAATACACATGTTATGAAAAGTTATTATACTATATAATGTTAAAATGTTTTTATGTATACAAGTAAAGAAGTATATATATATATATATACATATATATATATATTTCTGAAAGTTTTGTTGAATTCATTTACTAATCATTTTTGTATGTTTTAAACACATCATAGATATTCATTTTAAGTAAACTATTATTTTAACACATATTATTAAAGGCAGTACAGTACCAAAGCTAGAAATTTTTTACAACCATTAGTCATTGTACCAATAAAGCTATATTTTACTTTATTCTTTAAATTAAATTTTTAAAATGTGGAAAATAAGTCCCTGTGTGCCCAGCATGTAATTCATTACACTACCAGAGCTTGGTAATTTATTTTGCTTTAGCCTTTACAAGCTGACCATCTGCAACCTTCCCAATTTTATGTATTCAGTTTGAAAAAAGTTTTTTTTTCCTTCCCCAAAGCAGCTAGCTGTTAACAGAAAGAAGAAAACAAGATTTATCTTATCCAGCTCTATCCCAAACAAGGTGCTGTGCTTTTTGTGGCTTCAATTTGACAAGTAAAGCCCCGGGCAGGCATGTAGCATCACTGCCTGTCACTTTAAGGCAACAGAGTGGAAAAGACACGAGATAGTGTAGAAATGAGCAAGTGTAGCAGGCAACTAATTAAGATTAGGAGGGAGCAGCCGAAGATTTCCTAAATCCAAGACACGCAATCCTTCCATATCTACAGTAATACAAACCATACATACCCACCGTACAACTAACTCATCTTGGGAAATATATCAACTTTTTTATCTGCAAATTTTAAAGTAAATTTGGTAGTGAAATGAAAACATCAGATGAGGCAAAGAAACCAGAGCAACTCTTTCTTATACACATTTGTCTCATACTAAAATATACGGATTCACTGCAAATTAGGAGATTAAATACCACTTTCCCCAATACTAAAATCTGCTCCCTTTTCTCTCCACCTGCCCCAGTCTCTCTCCTTTTTCTCTTTTTTTTCCAGTGCATAATGCATACACGAAATATACTACATGAGAAGCTGACATAGAAAGGCAGTTACACTCACACTGGCTTTTGAGGTGAACTACTAGCATTGCGCCACAAAATATATAAATTAAAGGACACACAGCAGAGCTGCTTCTTCTTTGGGGGTAAATATTTGAATTTACCCCCAAGTCCAGTTATTTCCTGATCTCTAGCTCTAATTTAATCTTATGAAATTCGACAGGTATTTAAACAGTATGCTGTCAGCATTATGGGATGTATTTTCCATTTTCAATCAAGTATATACTTATGATACAGGCCAGGTGACCATGTGCTCCAAAGTTAAGAAATATGAGAAAATTATGTATTTCCTGTTCTCCCCACATGATTTTATCACATTTTTTTCTCCTTTGTTACTTATAATTATTCTCATGAACTTCCTCTCTAAGCTGCTGATGATCCAAGAAAGTTATTTGTATCATTGGTAACTACTGAACTCAGCTGAAGCGTACCTGAGTTTGAAAAGAACTCATGTGAGCAGCAGCAGTTATATGAAAGAATTAATTATACAGCATACACGTGTGACCTTTCAACAAAGATAAAATTCTCTTAACAAAGAGAAATTCTGAGCTCACTGATCATATTCATTTTCTTTTCCCTAAGATTGTATATCCAAATGGAGAACATAGACTGGTTTGTCTTGACCTTCCTATTCTTAATCAGTTTATGAAATTCTTTCAGTTGCAACTCAGAAGGCATGTTTACCTACTGACTTCCTAAGTTATAGTTATTTAGAGTCAATTGAAGAGCTATCTTAAGATATAGAGTTCATCATGACATGACAGTGGCAAATTGTGTTCATTTTCTAAAAGTGATTCCATTCATTTG
>NW_004955406.1:31734213-31737608 GCF_000276665.1 Chinchilla lanigera | reverse complement strand
GTATTCAGCTTGACTCATGTAGGACACTGTTGTGGGATCCAGGCCCTCAGCTGGATTCCTTGGTCTTAGTGTGTGGACAGATTTCCTGCACTCTTTTGTATACTGTTCTTTGGGTGACTATTATAATCATATAAAGTACGTGTCCTGTATTATATTGTTCCCCTTGCAAAATAAGCCCCAAACCAACACACAACTTAATCCTTCTTTCTCATCCCACTTTCCCTTCCCCCATACCCATTCTGTATATCCTTTGATCCTCTTGCTTTGTTTTGTACTTTTGCAACACATAATACTTACATGCTTCATGTAGGGTTGGTACATGTACATAACACGCCTTAATTCTCTTCTCTTCATCCCCTTTCCCTCCCTTCCCCTTCCATCTTTGATCCTCTTCACCTTTGAGAAAGATCTATCACCCTACTTCCTATTATCTCTCTTTTATTTTGTTCTTTTCTTATACTCAGGTCCAGTATTCTGGACAATATTATGGTATGGACCAAATGGCCAAGGCAGGTACTCCATAAACATTGCTCAGGAATGGGAAAAACTGGCATTAGATATTTCCTCTAATTCTCAAACTTCACACTTACTGCTAAAAACAGTAAAACTAACAAAATATAAGCTAGCACCCTAATCTTTCACAGTGCTTGTGATCTTATTACCTTTACCCTCCATTACTACTTCCTGGTTTCTCTTGCCTTTCTCTACATTTTTAGCTATTCTCATCCTTTTGTCAGTGGTGAACATTTTCCATCCTATCTGAGCAGTACATTTTGTGCATTATGGAAACACTACTTCTCCTTCTGCTTTCACTGATAGAGATGGAAGCACAAAGGAGAAATGGAGCCTACAAGCTCAAAATATAACATCGATCTCTTTGCTTTCAAGTCCTTTAGAATAATCAAGACCCTGAAATTCCCTACCCACCTGGGGATAGTTCCACCAGCAGCCACAAAGCTTACAGACCATAAGAGCTCATGATTCTGAAGATCAACCTACCTATTTTAAAAATGGATCATTTTACATGATTGACCATCACTATCTGCAACTTTTCATACTCCCACGTGTATTTGGATTATACATCAGGATAAATATGGTGTACGCAGTCATTCAGAGCACATGCTTTCCTTCAGCAGAATTCCTGTGATTAAAACATCAATAAATAAAAAGAGATTGGAATTTCCTTCATACCATCAAATTCTGAATGACAGTAGTGGATGGCAGAATATATCACTTTACAATATAATTTTTCACTAATGTGGCTTTTTTTCCTACAAATTTCCAGCAAATCCTCCAAGGCCATTAACAGTTCAATTGTTACCCTTACTACTGGATGATTTAAGGCCACACAAACAGCATGATCAAGTTTTATCATTAGTTTAGAAAATAAAAATACACTTATATATACATGAGTTGATTTTTCCTTGTTTAACGATGGAGTTTCATCAAGAGTTAGGGAAAATACATTCACACCTTGAAGATTTTACACCAAAATTAAACACAGAATTAAACAATTAACTAATTTTTCTGTTACTATCTGTTGTAATGTAGTACTAACAGTATAGTACACATTTCGATAATGGTCACTTCTCAGAGCCCAAGTCATTGGTAAATTTGATCTTTCTAAGGTGAGGTCCTCGGTTGTGAAGACGGTGTTCTTGCCTGTGGATTCCTTGAAAAGTATGCATGGTAAATAGGCCAAATAAGCAGACCACCATCCTTAAAAGAGACATGTATAACTATTAGTGAGATGTGATAATTTACCCACAGTCGCTGGATACCCCAATTGCCAGGCCTGTTTGTTTGCCATAATGCCTTCTGAGCCCACTGCGTGTGTCTATGTGCATGGTCCTCACTGTGGCCTAAATCAAGGTCTAAAATCTATTCAAATTAAAATATACAGTTGCTATTGTTATTTTTCTTATTCTTAATATATTATTAGATGATATTTCATATATAACAAAAATGAAGTATTTGGTGAATTTCAAATACATATAAAATATGAAACAATTTTATCAGTAGATTCAATAAAACCTGTCATTCTATAATTGTAATTACAGTTTATTAGTGAAACCTATAATTTGGAATAGTAAATGTTTATACACATTCTGAATAGAAACAACAGTGTTTACATTTGATATTAGTGTTTACATTTGATATTATCAGACTTTTTTTATTTTAGCCATTCCATTGGTTTCATGCCTAGTGGCCTCAGAGATTTGATTTTTCATTCACATCTTGTCATTTGTTTAAAGTAGCATTTTTTGCTAGCTAAACAGGAGATTACAGAAATAAACTCACAAAGTACACACAGACTTTCCAACATAAAAGTAAATTATTGTTCTGTTCCATAGTGTTCTGATGTAACTTGTTTACAGAACAGCATGAGCTGCTTTATGTGCAGGAGTTGGAGCTGTTCAATAGAATCTGTGTATTTTCTTCTGCTTAATTCCTAGAAGAATCTAAACATTACAGTAAGTACATAATAGGCAAGCTTACAAAATTTTATAACTAAATAATATTTAAATGTCTATAGATAATCTAATAAAAGTATTTACTCCAACTTTATAGTATGGGTAAGTACCTTCAGGACCTTCTAGATATTCTGACAGTAGAATATATTTAAGGCATTCCTTGCTGTTCTCTGAGTTGTATATTAATGGAGAATCAATAAACACTTCAATTACTAAAGTGTAAGGCATGCTGGGATAATACTGTGGTAGAAGGATGAAATGTCACAGGAGATTTGGAAAAGATGTTTTCTATTTGAGGAAAAAATTTTGATGGTGCAGTGCCATCAGGTAGCTTATTCACATTTAGATAGTTTGAAGAAGGAAACAGAAAAAACTCAACATCTATTGATCTTGTTCGGACACTTTACAGCCTATAATTTCATATGTTTGAAATAAGGATTAAAATTTTCAATTACAACATAGGCTACTCAGGCAAAAGTTTGGAAATAAGATTTCAGATGCAATTGAGAAAAATTTTAAGTGATACCATATAGAATCTGCCCCCCAAAAGTGTATACACACTTCAGTAAAACAAAAATTTGTGTAAATATTTCAATACTAAGTTTATTGAAAGCCGGGATATAGCTCAGGGGCACAAGTGCCTGCTTGGCAAGTGCAAGGTCCTGAGTTCGATTCCCAGGACAAAAATAAATACACAAATAAATAAATTTATTGAGATGCTGTAGATTAATACAAGTTACTTTTGGCCTCTACAATTATAAGAGGCTCTCAAAGTGGTGGCCATTAGTTTCCAGATATTTGTTAGTATGGCAAACTGCTGCTTGGGTAACCTTGGTCACTGAGATTGCTGCACGTGTGTTTTCAATTTCTTCTCTAAAGGCCAACAGCGTAGAGGGTTTTCAATAACATATGACGTCCTCT
>NW_004955406.1:31726275-31730951 GCF_000276665.1 Chinchilla lanigera | reverse complement strand
TTTTTTGGTTTTTCTCCGGTACCGGGAACCGAACTCACGACCTTGCGCTTGCCAGGCAGGTGCTTTGCCGCTGAGCTAAATCCCCAGCCCCAGTCCCTGATGTAAGAACTGACTGTTACTAGGCTATGTGTGGTTGGGTGCTACAGGTTAGATGTGCATCTTTTCTTTCTTGGGAGGTGTTTCTAGGGGAAGAATCCAGGGCCTCCTGCACATCAGGCAAGCTCTCTACCAAAGATCTGAACCCCAGATCTGCCTGCATATTTTCTAATTCTTACTGATTATTTGTTCTGTGCGGGACTTTTATAAAACATATATTTTTGTATAAAAAACTACCAAAAATAGGCTTTATTCCAGAATTATAATATAAGTAAGACTAATTTCTCCACACACTATGAATTCCATGCTTTTAATAAGATTTAAAAAAATAAAAGAAAGCAAGAAAGTTGTTTTATTATTGCCATTGAAAATATATATTTGTAGGTACAGAAAGTTTTAGTGAAGATAGTGTAGGATTCTGTACATATGAATCATGCAAAAAAAACCTGTGTGATAAATTACCAAAGAATGCTTTATGTTAGAAGGACTAAATAATATTTTAATTAAGAATGTAAAAACAAAACATAGAGAAGTTTCATATTTAAAAGATATATATTAATTTTGAAGTAAAAGAAAAGAAAAACATGGAGATTAATTTAATTTCTAGTTAATATACTTTTTATATGGTATTCTAGAGGTTTATCATACTTATAAAATTTAAAATGTGTACAGGAAATTCACTAAAATATATACTTCCTTTTAATTTCATTATTTATTACCCTATAATAATTTGCATATTATTTGGGTACATTATTCTTTTAGTCATAAGTAATTTTCATAGAAGGCAGTAAGATGTTAGATCATTGTCCTTGGGCTTTAGCCTAAAGCTGATAAAACACAGACTTGTCTGCCACAGAAGTCCTCATTGACTTTTGAAAGACTAATAAAGCAATTGCTTCATCTACCTCAGACAAAATCTCAGGAAGACAACAAATTAATGAAACATATAGTTATGTCTAATTAATTTCCATTTTAAAAATAAATATATTGCAATATTTGTTTACTTATTAATATATTACTATTTATTCTGAAATTTTTCTTACCTTGACCATTTTTAAAATACAAAAATGTCATACTCCTCAATTCAGAGAAAACATCATATTAGCAATCTTTCAACCGGAGAAAGTCTATTCCATCCTTTATAGTTTTAAGAATATTTTTGGGCAACTATGATAAAATAATCTTAAAAGAATTGTCTTTAAAAATACCAGAAAACTCTCTCTCTTTTATCATTCTCTCTCATTCTCTCTCTCTCTCTCTCTCTCTCTCTCTCTGTTTGTCTTTCTCTCTCTCTCTATATATATATATATCTCCCAATCTTTTCTAGTGACCAAATGTTTTCTTGAATATTTAATCACTTTACACAATCCTCTTTCAATATTTAATCTTTAATCTGGGATTAATTACTTTTATTTGAAGATATCTCTTCCCATGAAAGAAAGGCTATACACACACCTCTTGCTCACAGATTCTAAGGTAACTGGTTAATTTGCATCCAACCCTAAAAGAAATGTTCACTTAAAATCATATAATAGAACCATTTTGGAATTAGGGCTCCCTCAGTAGTAACGAAGGCAAGAATCATAAAATGATATCAGTCTAGATGATGACTGAATCCTAAGCACAAGAACAGACATGCCTGTAAGATTCAGAAATAGACATCACATTACCTGTGGCTTCACAAAGCCATAGTAATCAAATCACATGGCAATTACATAAACAGCCAATTTAGGCCAATGGAACAAAGAAATTCCAGTAGTAAATCCACACATTTATAGTGACAGTTTTCTATCATTGCAACAAATACCTGAGATAAACAAATTATAAATAAATAGTGTTCATCTGGGATCACATATTTTGAAGTGTCAGTCTATAATCAATTGGCCCTATTTCTTTGGTCACATGGTAAGGATGTATATTATGTGGGAAGTGAATGGTAGAGTAAAATCACTCACCTCAAAGTGGGAAAGCAAAATAAATAGGAAGGAGGAAACCAATATTCCAAATTTCTATGCTTTTAATAAGATTTCTTAAGAACACGTTGAGCTATGAATTCACCATCACCCACTTTGGAGTAGATCATGCTACCATGATCCAACCATGTTCTAAGTGTTGGAAAGACCATCTAGGATGGGTGAAAGAAGACGAGAAGCGAGGGGGGGGGAATAGAAATATACACACAAAATAGCTAAGATAATTATACTATTAATTTCTAGGGTTTACTGAAAGAAACAGTTAACGTTTAATGATTTGATCAATTTTGCATGCTGTTTTGGTTACTTTTCTCTCGTTGCTGAGACAAAATGCCCAATGTCCAAAATTAAGGAAGGAAAGGTTTATTTAGCTTACAGTTTGTGGAAGTTTCAGTCCATACTTGGCTGGCTCAGAGGCAGAAGAGAACAAAGCAACAAGAGCAAAGGTGGAAACAGCAGCTGAACAGCAATGCAGCCAGAGCAAAAGTCTATCCTGGCCAGCAGCCTCTTTCCGTCCCTTACATTGTAAACAGGCTACCCCCACCTAAGGGGCGTGTATCTCTCACATAATCTCCATGCCCGCCTCTTCCACAGGCTCAGGATGTATACAAAGTAAGCACCCTGGCTTACTGCTGAGTCACTTAGCCAAACCTCTAGACTTCCCAAGTTGACACAATGTATCAACCATAACACATGCCTATATCTATCTGGCAATCTGAGCAACTGTTTTGAAGATAGCAATATGAACTGTAATAGCCATTGTTAATTTCTTATCATTTTGCAATTCTGTGTTGTTTTTATTTTTTATTCTCTTCTAAATAAATAAATAAGTGGAAAATCTAAGGCTAAGGGTATTCCTAAAAAAAAAAAAAAAAGAACTTGGGAGACAGTTTAAGCTATAACAGTGCTCTAAGTCTTGAACAACTTCCACAGACTCCTCTACAAATCTTCAACCATAAATTCTTTGCTTTCTCTTACTTTACCTAGCCCTAATGCTGCAATGAAAGGATCATGTATTCCTATGTCCCACAGCCTCCAAAAACAAATCCTGGCTCACATAAAAAATTACATAGAGTTATAATACCTTTATATTATTTGTGCAGCAGAAATCTGAGTAAAGCAAAGAGATTTTTCAACAAAAATCCATTAATTGAGATAAACTAGTCTACTTCCTATACTTGTATTTTACAGATTTATCTTGGACACTATTTAACATGCTTTATTTTTATGAGAATATTATAAAATAAATATTTACACTCCAGAAAAATCTATTCATTTTAGTGCTGTTTATCTATCAGATAAAGTTCTTGATTTGCTTTTACTCTTTTTATTGTAGATAAGCCTATTCATTACTCTTCATTTGTAAAAGAGACTGTACTGTAATTTATAATGCTCAATTTCCATTAGCTGTATTTTATGAACAACACAAATGTGTACTGTAGGGTGCACACCTATTTAACTATATTTTCAGTATGGAAAGGTACTCACATATTTGATATAACCAAGTACAGTTTTTCAATTCTTTTTTATATGATACACATTTTATGAGTGTTCTCTCTAAATAGCACTTCTACATAGAAATGTAATTTTTTATGTCATAGATTTATTGGGTTCTGTTTAAAAGGTTGGTTTGTCAAGTACAGTGATTAAAAAGATAATAGTTACAAAAAAATTCAAGAAATATTTCTTCATAAGCATTCAATTAAATGCTCTAACTTCATCTCCCAACAGGAGATATTTTACTTTCTGAAAAGCCACAATGAAACACATATAATATAAGGCAATATCTATACCACTGAGAAGACTTTCCTAGCCAACACTATCTGAAAGTGGGATGGTAAGATTAATTTTAGTTCTTTAACTCATAAGCAAAATCTGAGGAATGACTTTATAATATAATAACTGATGGATCCTTGACTAGAAAATAATTACCTTTTATTGCAATGCTGTAAGTCTTTATACCTACAGTCTAAAATGAATCATATATAATGATTATTATGCCTAATTTTCCCATTTATTGGTTATAAGGTTAGCACTGAATGTAAGTGTATAACTAGAAATTTAGCCTTTGCATCAAGATACATGCTTCTAAAACAGATTTAATAGAGCCATATTAATATGCTGCTGTAAAAGAACCTGTTAATTGAAAGCCATCATTATTATTATAAAACTAAGAACAGCATGTGTTACACGTGCACCATCAGGGCCTGCAGAAAATGAGGAAACAAAGTAAACCCAAGGTAGATAAGCAAAACACTACCCTGCACTTTTCCATTCTTCTAAATTCTATTTGGAAAAAAAAAAAAGAATAGAAAGTAGGATGTCAGCAAGTTGGTGAAGTCAGAAGTACTAGTGATTGTCCACCCACAAAATCAATGATTTAATAAGTACTCACTAATGAAAATAGAAATCTGGAGCAAGTCGGTGGAACACAAAGACAGGACAACTGCACAGCAAAGCATTTTACCTGTGCTACCCTGTTTCTGAGTTGGCACAGCTTAGTCACCTGAGCAACAACCTTAACTGCAAATGGGAAGCAGTTTTACTACGTGCTGCTTGCCAAATTCTTTGAGTGTGGAGAAACACCACATCTACACTCAAAGAAAG
>NW_004955406.1:31714125-31726175 GCF_000276665.1 Chinchilla lanigera | reverse complement strand
AGTACTTACAGTTAAACAGTAAGGGAAAAGAGAAACATATGCTTCATCGTGAGCTGGTCACTCTAGGCTCATAAAGGCTGCCCAGGGCAGATGGGGTCGTCTCTGTGCATCTGCTGCTTGTGCCACCCTGGAGAAAACCCAGAAAGCAGCCCATCCTGGGCTTCATACCCTGAGATGACATCATTCCTGGGATAATGGGTTGAAATATTTTTCTTTTTAAAGAACAACAACAAATCCTGGGCTAATCCATCCCTGTCCATCTCAGGATTTTGAGTACCCAGCACATTTTATATATATTCTTGAGAACTAAAAGAAAGGGGGAAAATTGAATCAGTCCAAGGCAATCTGGAGAATTTGCCTCACCTTACATCAGATCCAAATGATCCCCTCAGGAAACTCAGTCTGTTCATAGGTCCACCTACTTACATGGATCGTGAAGTGGAGGTTTGCCTTATCAGAATGATCTAACACCTTTACTATCACAATCTCAGTATAACACAACAGATCCATAGCCAGAGTATATTTCTCTAAGTCTAAGAGACACAAGTGTGACAATCAGCCCTGCTTGGAGCAGTGACATAACCCAAGATATCAGTGATCCAACTGTAATAAGTTGTTAGAATTTAAAAAAGCATCTTTCAGGAAGTTCAATTGTGTGACCAGTGGTCCTACTACTGCATCTTCCTGACAAACATGTCCAGCAGAATATAATAGAAACTGCACAAACTCCTACCCATGGGCTACAGAAAAGTCTAGAGTAATCCCTGTACCCTTTTTAATTTTATAATACATTCCCCAAGTCATTTTTATAACTTTTTTTTTTTTTTTAGTTTGAGACAGGGTGTCAATAAATTGCCCAAGCTGGGTTTCAGTTTGTTATCCTCCTGCCTCAGCCTCCCAAACTGCTGAGATTACAGACCTGTACCATCAGGCCTGACGGCACTTACTCTCATGTATATTAAAAATCACCCAAAGAATCTAAAACCACAAGGTGTTTTACCTCCTGAGAGGTTCCTAGAAATCTGATATACAACTTTAGGCAGCTGGCCCACTGACATCTCTGCTGCCATACTCTTCTGGAAAATGAAATCTATCAACAAATTAGTGTCTCACCTCCAGCTCTCCTAGGGCCTCAGATTTCCCTCCTATCCTGGGAGGTTGGGCTGAATCAGTGTATGTTCTGAAGCCACTGAGTCTTGGTGTATGAGTACCGGCTCCAAGATACCAAAAGAACAAATAAAAAGAGCAAGTGAATCCATGATTGCACAAATATGACATACTGAGGACTAACTGACAGAAAATGGATCCTGGGCATTATGGTTTGTGTCTGGGTGTCCTCCCAAAGCCACATGCAATCATGGAGTGGGCTTGTAGAGTATATGATTGATTCATGGTCCAATGTTGGGATTAAGGATGTGAGTGCCACACCTGCCCTGGGACACTTAGTTTGCATACAGTACAAGGGAGGGAAAGAGACTGTTGCCACTACTCCTCCCTTTTGCTGTTGTTGCTTTTGCTATCTTCCCTCCACCATGAACTGTAGCCCTCTGCCATGAGCCACCTGGCCTTGGAGCCAATCAAGCATGAAATGCAACCTCCACAAACTGTGAGTTAAATAAACCCTTCCTTAATTTTGGGTGTCAGATATTTTGTCCTAGGAATGAGAGAAAAGTAACCAAGACACTAGGCCTCAGCAAGACCAAATAGATCTCTACTCTTTGGGTCAAGAGTAGTATAGTAATGGATCTCTATTATATATATCAGAACAAAAGTGACTTCACCCAAACTGGGATTTACCTGGTTTATCTCAAGCTAATATTAAATAGTCAGGCACATTTCCAGCACCAATCTGTGGTTGGAAAGATCCATGAACAACTCGAATGATTTTAGCTATGCCTAATATGCCAGGAAACTATGCAGGGACCATGGTTACTCAGGAACAATCATGGCGGCTATGACTCAAAATGGCTCCAGTCATAAGTGAATCTGTGCAGTGTAGTGACCCAGTCTGTCTAAAGCTATTACGTCTCAAGGCACACGACGTCTCAAGGCACACAATGCCCTTTTTGCTTGCTTTCTAGCCACTATTAACTAGTGCAGAACAAGAAGACCGATTTTGTACAATTTGACATGTTTGGCAGCACCTGACTGGAGGGATCAGATGCCCACAGCAGCACTAGAGAAATCCTACACCATGATCCTCCTTGAACCTAAACTTCACCCCGGGGGGACTCCATAGGAGACAGGAGTCTGAGAGAAGCACTACTTCTGGAGGAGAGGCAGCAGGTCCTGTCTAAGATACTATGGCTCCCTGACCTACAAACTAACACTGTAAACTCTCAGTGATCTAATATGGCCACAGAACTAGTTAATTAAAGAAATGTCAAACTCAAAGAATAGTTAATCCAAAAGCATCAAGAGTTTAAAATATAAAAAATTATATATGTACATAGTACATTGTGAGAATTATTTTATCCACAAAGAGGGTCAGGTAATAATTCTGATGAAAGGGGCTGGGGATTTAGCTCAGCGGCAAAAGCGCCTGCCTGGCAAGCGCAAGGTCGTGAGTTCGGTTCCTGGTACCACAGAAAAACCAAAAAAAAAAAAAAAAATTCTGATGAAAACAAAGAGATGTTTGAAATGTAAATACAAAACTCAGTATTTGAACCAAATAGCAGAAAAGTACAAATGCAATTTGAACCTTTGGACAGCAAGTTTGAATTAATGCCTTTTCATAATAAAATGCCACAGAGACAGAAATCTCAAACTTTGGCTTACATAAATTGAAGATCACAAGTATAAGATGGGGGAAGTTAGACAGTATATAAGATAGAACGTAATTAAAAAGTAAAAAAAAAATGTTTTGGCAGTAATAAATAGAAAATATACTAATTTTCTCATACATAATAATATATAATAAAGTGTATTCATATTGAAGTACATCATATTTCAAATGATAAAATACAAAAAGTCCAATAGTAAAGAAAAATTATTAAATTTTCTTAAAAGAAAAAATTATAAAAATTCAAACATATAAGCTGTTAAAAAATATTTTACTCCCTGAAGGGCTTTGGGGGAGCCTTTCAGATAGCAGCCCACCCTCGTGCCACACTGACTTGAGCCCACGGGTGTGCTCAGTCTGGTTATGAAAGCATCTCAGAGGGGCTGGGGATTTAGCTCAGCGGCAAAGCGCCTGCCTGGCAAGCGCAAGGTCGTGAGTTCGGTTCCTGGTACCAGAGAAAACCCAAAAAAAAAAAAAAAAAAAAAAAGAAAGCATCTCAGAGCCCAATCCATGCTTCCCAGGGAGTCAGGCTTCCCTATTACCTCACACAAACACTTACATGCATGCCTTTTATACTGGCCTCCAATTATTCTCTGGACAAAACTGAGCTAATGGAGCAAAATCTTTATAGATTTGAAAGAAAAAAATGATTTTGGACACAGGAGTATATCCAAGGTGAATAAATAAAAACACTGAAGTTCAAAAACAGAATAAAGGAACCTTCTTGAGTATCTTAACATATTTATAACATAGAAAGTAATCACATGAGAGAGCTTTGACAAAAAGAAATAAAATTTATAGTAATAATAAAAATAAATGTTAACAAACTATAAAGGATGTTGCTTTAACTTTAAAGATGTAAATTTTAAATGTCTAGATGGCTCCACTGTTTATGGAAGATTACAAAAGCAAATAGAAGGTATGAATGCTTCCTATGAGTGGGAAAATATTTTAAAATTTGACTTTTCATCCTTGGCAGAAAAAATAGTAGTGAAGTAAGTGTCTTAAACTGTATGACTTTAGCTTTATTTCTTTTTTATCCCTGCAGTCTCCCAATAAAAATGAAAAACAGCTTGAATCAACAAAAGTATTGAATCTCTTCCAAGCCTGAAAATAAAGAATGTTTAACAGCACCAACCATTTCTGACCCATTTGGAATATGCAAAGTCATGGTGAAAATGCAGAAGCAAACCTCAAACCGAAACCCTTGTAACAGAAGTCTAAAAATGTGAGTTGTTCTTGTCATCATGACTTGGAGTTTCTGAAATCACTGTGAGCCTGGGAACAGTGACCAGAAAACTGAAGGATCTACACCAAACTACTTAGCAGGCATTTTAACTTTGGTCTTACTCTCAGAAAATACAATAATCAGAGTATGATTTCCCGAGATGAAAACCAAGCATGTGTTTTCTATAGCAATTAAATGCTAGAGTTTTGAGGTCTTCCTGAGCTTAGGGGGTGAAGGACACTGTCAGAGCCTGTTTCTTACCTGAACCCTTGAAAATGAGACTTGCAAATAGATACATTTCTCCTACATGTGGTCATCTGACCCATTCTGGTTGAAGACCGTGGAAACAAACCTTTATGAAAGCAGAGAAAATTTTCAACTTTTACAAATAAAGATGAGAATTGGCTTTCATAAATACAAATTAACAACCAAGAATAAAGTGAAAGTGATCGACACATTGAATAATTCCATACATAATGAAATAGTTTAGAGAACAAAAAGTGATCTAGTAATAATTTGCTTTTAGTTTATGTTATGATAAATTTTATGTGTCAACTTGGTTGGGCCACAGAATGCCTAGGTTTCCAGTCAAGTTGTATTTTTCTAGGACTGTGAAATGAGCAAGTGAATTTCTAAGAGATTAATCTTTGAGTTGGTGGCCCTCCTTAGTTAGTGTGGGGATCGTTCAATTCATGAAAGTGTGAACAAAATAAAAATATAGAGGAAGGCTGGATTCTCCCTCTTTCTGCTTGCTTCATCTGAGCCCCCAGTTTTCTTCTGCCCCAGGTTGGTGTTTATACCATCAAGACCTCCAGTCCTCATGACTTCAAACAAAGACAGATTTATACCATAGTTTCTCTTGTTCCCAATACTTTAGGCTCATCCTGAAACTAGACCAGTGCTTTTCTCCAGCTAGCAAAGATCAGGTAGTATTCCCACCTTCCATGAAAATGAAAGCCAATTTGTCATGACACACACACATACACGCACCATTGCTTTTCTCTAGAGAAATGTAAGACAGTATTATTCTAGAGTGTTTCAAAATGATTGCATACTATTAAAAATTAAGTACACTTTAGCAGAAAAATAAAGTCTTAAAAATTAAAAGATGAAGAAATAAAATTAAAACCTCATAACAGAGGTAAAAGCTAATTATAACTAAATATGAGAGAAAAGAATTTAAAACACATAGTGGAGAAATCCAGGAGTCTCAAATCTGTTTTTCAAAAAAATATATACTTTTGTTTTCAAAGTGCATAGAAGAAGCATATGCCCAGTAACATAAAGAAAAATTTCCAGAACAAAAAAATAAGAATTGGAGAGACTTGATAAAATGTCTTATACTAAGGTTGTGACGAAAATAATTTGAATTATCTTTATAATAAGACTATAAAAAGACATGCAAGTTAAAGTAATTATAATTTCTATGAGAAAAATATATAGCTATGGAATCAATTCTCTAGAGAATAAAAAAGTCTAAAATATAGTCTAATTTTGAGCAAATGATAAAACTAAAAGAAGTCTTTGAACTTTAAAACATTCTGAATTGAACGATGATATCTGGCGAAATAGAATAAAATTTCAATTTCTTAGATAAATATTGTTACTACCTACTATAACTAGCCTTTGTAAAATCTGTGGCTCCAAGTTAGAGGCAAAATGTAAGCTATTTAATTATAATTTACCGTGCCTGCCTGGCAAGCGCAAGGTCGTGAGTTCGGTTCCCGGTACCGGAGAAAAAACCAAAAAAAAAAAAAAAAAAAAAAAAAATTATAATTTACCAAAGTTTGTAAATGTAGTAAAGTAAAAGCAACATTAAATATATTTACATTTTACTGGGGATTTTCATTAAACAGAATTTGCAACAAGAAGTATTCTGTGCAGGGGCTGGGGATTTAGCTCAGTGGCAAAGCGCCTGCCTGGCAAGCGCAAGGTCGTGAGTTCGGTTCCTGGTACCGGAGAAAAACCAAAAAAAAAACCAAAAAAAAAAAGAAGTATTCTGTGCAGCAAGACTTTATGATTTCTTTAACTGAAAAGCAAACTATTAAATTGTATTTGCTTTGATTACCTTATATTTAAATTCAACTAGGGATATGAGGCTCTGGCTACTGCATTAAGGCTCAGAATATTTTTATGTACATTCCCAATAAATATTTATATAATGCACTTTGTAAAAACAGATTTTGCCTAGTACATTGCATAATTACTCATATTTTTTTCTACAAGTATAAGAATTAAGTTTTTCATTGTGAAAAAGAAAACTTTTTTTTCCCTTTTATCTTCTTAAATCAAAAAGCACATAACTATACTTAAAAATTTGAGGAACTACTGGTTTTACCTAGTTTTTAAAATTTAATCATATAAGAAAATTTGACAAGAACCCAAGTAAGATTATTTTTTCTAAAAATCTATTTAGACCATATGGCAAAAGATAGCAAGGAAAGTAAAGGGAAGCACAGTATATTTTTAATGGCAAAAGCAAAGTAAAAGAAACTCCAATAGTCTTTAATAATCACTTAGAATTTTGAAAGGTCATTTTTTTGACTTTATATCCTTTTATAAACCCCATATTTTCTCTTAAGACATATTCTACCAGAGCAAAAGATTAAGGGACATAATCAGCTTTCATGTTACCTAAAACAATAGAATGAAATTTCAATGATAACATAAAATTGCAAGCATGAAATACTTTTCCTAGAAATGAAAACCCACGGGGTATTGAATGTTCCTCATTTGAGCAGATGCAAACTCTTCCACAGAATGGTAACGGATAGCTCAAGGGCAAATGTACCTGCCTCAGAAAGCCAAACTGCACTGTGAATATCAGTGATATCTGAATAAATATGAGTAGACTATGAGTGAATAAGTTTGGGTTCAGAAATATAGAAAATATTTGAAATGACAAGAAAAAGTTTTCAAGTATTGTTCATATGTTTTCTTTTAAAATCTTTCTTATATAAGTACAATAAGATAAATTACACTTACATAGTGGAATTAAGGTAATACCAAAATTTAGAAGGGAAATATATGTGCTTTGAATGCAAAAAATGAATATGACCATTAATATTGATTTTTTTCAAGAGTTATTGCACAAAATGTATGTTTTAAAAATGAACAAATGTTTACAAATAATGTCATCTTTCACTATACATATATAACGAATGACAAGATTCTAGCACAAAGTTAAGGCATTATGTTTTTTGTCTAATAAATAACAGTCATTTAAGCTACTGAAAATAATCACAATCTTATTATTACTTGATTGAATTTTATAATATGGTATTATACATAATTATGTGGAAAAGATTATAAACCTAAATAGTTCTTATAAACTTAAGACCAGAAGATTCTTTCCAGGAAAGTCTGTTCAATCCTGAATGATGAAGGCAAAGTCATCATGTTTATAAGGTTTTTCAAAATAACACAAATGTATATATATGACATCATACATGACAAGAGCTATATATACATATATAGTTATATGTAAATGGATATATTATGTATATAAGTATATATAGTTATACTATAGTTATATATAACTATATATATAAAACTATATATAGAGAGAGTCATTCATCACATAAAAGATTATAGCCAAAGAAAAACCATGGATGAAATGATGGTCACATTAGATTATTTTTTCCGAGGATGCCATACGGTCTTAGCTAGCTCAAGCACATCCAATGATATCTGTACAATAAGGGAATCACCTAAGTATATATTCTAATATTTATCCCTATCATTGTTGCATGACTAGATATGAAGTTGTGTATGTGTGTATTATAATCTGTGAAAAGTGTGTGCCATGTAAGAATGTAGCTGACTGAAAGATCAAATGTTAAGAAATGGATGAGAATTTTAAGTTATTAATTTGGAAAGAAAAACAATGACAAAAAGACAGACCTAAATACTAATATGCTGATGTTCTGTGATATAGAATGGAATACCATACTAATGGGCAGAAATATTATCCTTACTTAACTTTTACGTAGCTATTAATTGTCATAATGATAGTATTAAAACATTTTAAAGGTAAAGAATCATGCAACTAAGCAGAAATTATTATTTAAATTCATTTGGTAATTTTCAAATCTTATCTTCCAAAATAGGCCCGGGGCCTGTACCCTGCTCTAACTTTTCATTTCAAGCATCTGAGCTAGTTAAACATGCCTACCTGGGTTGGTCTCAATGGGTTTACAAACTGCCTAGGCCCTCTTCTCTATCTGACCAAATTTCTGCATTTAGTTGCCATCCCATTCTACTCAAAATTGATTTCTAACAATTACTTTCCTAAACATTGTTTTATTTTATTTTATTTTTATTTTATTTTATTTTTTATTTTATTTTATTTTTTTCGGTACCAGGAACCGAATTCACGACCTTGCGCTTGCCAGGCAGGTGCTGTGCCGCTGAGCTAAATCCCCAGCCCCTCCTTCCTAAACATTGAACACAGGGCTGGGGATATAGCTCAGTGGCATAAGCATCTGTCTGGCAAGCATAAGTTTCTGAGTTCGATTCCCTGTACCAGAGGAAAAAAAAAAAAAAAATTGGTCTAAACATTGAATGCATTGACTTTCATACTTTCTATTGACAAGTTTTACCAATGTTTTATTTTCTTAGCTCTTCTATCATACCATACATTGTGACAATTATCGGAAGAACCACACTGTGGTTGTAATTCTGCCACTAGTAAACATGATATTTTCAGCATGTACAAACCTGCATTTCTCACTCATAGAATAAAGTTTGTGATGTTTTGCTGAAAAATAAAACTCTACCACACTGAATATCACATTTATTTTATATGCCCTAAATGTCTCAAATTGAGGAAATAGAATTTCAAACAGAGATTGACTCACTGCTTCAACCCCTTTTAGGCTATACTAATGGCAAAGTTTACAACTGAAGTGATATTAACTGAAACTGATTTATTAATTTGTCCATTAAATACTTATATCAGAAATTGTTTTAAATGCCAGGAAAATCAAGACAATTAATCTGTCTTTTAGCAATATATAGTAATATGAAAGACACTGGAAAATAAGTGTGTTATTACCATACCATGTATTAAACACACCAATAGAACTTGAGCATAGTGGTGTATCCCTATTAGCCCAGCAATCCAGGAAACTAAAGCAGGAGGATCACAAGTTTGTGCTCAGCCTGGGCAATTCAGTGACTTAACTTAGTGAGATTCTGTCTCAGAATTAAAATAAGAAGGGTTGAGAATGTAGCTCAGTGCAAAGAATCTGGGTTTAAACCTCAGATCAAAAAAAAAAAAGTAAAAAGACACCAATAGAGCTCTCAAACACAGAATTGCTCAAATGCAGAATATAGCCTGAGGATATCAGGAAAATCACTTTGAATGTGATACTATCTCAGCTGAATCATAAAGCTTTTGTGGTTGGTAGAATAAAGAAACTCTAGAAACTTCAAAAACAAGGAGAAATATAAATGCAAGATACAACATATGCAGATAACTATGCATAGCTTGTTGATACTAATGTATAAACTTTGAGGCAGGGCTATTGAGAAGGCAGCAGTCAGGAGATCGTCCTTGTACTATCTGAAAAAAATGTTATGATCCTAGAGCTCAATGTTTATCAGAGTGTAGATCTAAACCACAGGGGCTGCTAGCTGAACAATCTTTTACAGCCTTGGATATACCAAATGAGACTCTGAAGGGGTTTGAGCCTGCAAGCACATATGTGTAACAG
This sequence comes from Chinchilla lanigera, assembly GCF_000276665.1. NCBI lineage: Eukaryota > Metazoa > Chordata > Mammalia > Rodentia > Chinchillidae > Chinchilla > Chinchilla lanigera. The sequence goes on along the minus strand of NW_004955406.1, from coordinate 31,716,448 downwards.
AACAGGTATGTGATTTTTATGTAGGCTGGGTGTGCACAATTGAATGTAAAGTAAGATTAACAGATATCACAGAAGAGGCAAAGCCTGGAATCATGGAATTCAATCAGTAGCCTAACCCTGGAATGATAATAGCAAGGATGGAGAGCAATTACAATGTGAACAGATTAGACGATGGAATGTCAAGCACCTGGTTTAAAAGTGGAGAAAAATTTAGACTTACAACAAAATTTCTGAGAATTCATCGTTCTACCATGTTTATAGACTCATGAGAGGAAAGAAGATCCCTGACAATCATTAATTCAATTAAAATTAATACCTTCCTCCCAAGGATGCAGAGTTAGTTGTATTCATAGATAACATTTAGATATACCCTAGGAAGATAAGCATCAGGAAAGTATGCTAAGAAAATGTAAATTTCTAAAAATAATCTGGGTAAACTCTTTTAGAAACATATCATGCTGTTCTCCAAGCAGAAACAGATTAAGGAAGAAAGGAGAGTAATACATCTTGTAGAGAAGGACTGTGAAACAGGAGCATTTTAAACAGTCCATAAATCACATGCTGGGTAAGTGTGAGGCATAGAGAAGAACATCAGGGCCTCAGAGCCAGGAAGGCAAGGGAGTGGAGAACTGATCGCCATCGATGTGCTCTCTCCAAAGCAAAGAAGGAGGTGAGAGCTACTAGTTAGGCTCAAAGGATCCCATGCTGGAAAATGGGTCAAAGGCAGAGGAGAGCAATGCTAACAATAAGGCCTTAGTTCTGGTGTTAGGGCAGAAACTATTTCTGCTTAGATTAAATTCACTCTGCTTTGAAGAATATGAGTGATTACAACAATAAAGTTTTTTATCTGTGCAGGTCAGTGCCCTTGATGGCAAAAGAAACACGGCAAAGTGGTTGAGATGAATCAGTTTGGAGGCTGATCACGCAGAAACAACAAATATGTTTGTTCCTTAAATTAGAGATTGCAGAACGAGTACTGGCCTTAGAGTTTCAAAAACAAATTTTATACTTGATGCAAATACATGGATTCATTCATTACTACTTCCTCTGCTTCCTCCGGTGACAAAACATGTTTAGTGAAAAATAAAGCTTAAGAGTTTTCATCAGCCAAGAAAAAAGAATCAGCCTGTGCTTCCATCTGTGCCTCTGCTTTCCACAAAATAATCACATTTCTCCAACAAAATCAAAGAGAGGTAGAGTGTTTCATAGTGACTCATAGTTGGAGGAAAAAGAAGCCCTAGTGATGGCACTGAGATGCTTATGAACCAAAAAAATAAAATAAAAATAAAAAAAATAAAAAAGGGGCTGGGGATTTAGCTCAGCGGCAAAAGCGCCTGCTTGGCAAGCGCAAGGTCGTGAGTTTGGTTCCCGGTACCGGAGAAAAACCAAAAAAATAAAATAAATAAATAAAAAAAAATGAGATGCTTATGAAACAGAAATAATTTGTATATGCACGTGTAACAGAAATGTCTCCTCAAGTAGAGTAAGGCCTTGAATAGAAGTCAGGAGATATCTCTTCTAGCGGTAGCCTGCTGCTTAGTGAAAGAGGAAATTTCCTAACCTGAAAAATAGAGCCCTTCACTTAGGACTGTAGTGTTTCATTTAGTTATGGTACTCAATGGATCAAAATTTTTAAGAGTAGGAGAATAAAATTGGCTTGCTTTGCTCTTTCTGGTCCACAAAACACAACAACAACAAAATATTCAGGAAGAAGAACCTGCCTCAACCTGTAACCACATTGCTGCTCCACATTTTCCAGAGGTGTGATGACTGAAACATGCTGTGAGCACATAGTGCCTCCCCTCACCTCAGCAGTTAGACAGGCTATAGGTCAGCCAATTGTGTCTTCCATAGAAAAGCACATATAATAGAATTTTGATTAAACTACAGTGCTTTGTCAAAACTTGTCTATTTTTTTTAAAACAGATTTTTTTAAAACTTCAAAACATATATATGTATATGTATATATATATATTCACACACACACACATATAATAGCTGGGGTAGTTGTACCACTGATTTTTATTGGTTTGTTAAAGGGACAGTTAATGTTTAATTGCTTGATCAATCTTGCATGCCTATGTCTGGTGATCCGAGCAACAAATTTGAAGAGAACAATATGTATTATGAAAACTATTGTTAATTTCCTATCACCTTGTTTTGAAATTCTGTATCATTTTAAATGTTTTTTGTTGTCTTGTTTTTGCCCTTGTGTTGATTATTTTCTCTTCTTTTTTTTTTTTTTTTTTTTTGGTTTTTCTCCGGTACCGGGAACCGAACTCACGACCTTGCACTTGCCAGGCAGGCGCTTTGCCGCTGAGCT
>NW_004955406.1:31686538-31714025 GCF_000276665.1 Chinchilla lanigera | reverse complement strand
CTTGCCAGGCAGGCGCTTTGCCGCTGAGCTAAATCCCCAGCCCCTCTTCTTTTTAAAATTAAAAAAAAGATTAGTTGAAAAACAAGTAGAGAAAGAGTGAAATTAAGAGGCAGGTTATTAAAATCTTTGAAGAAATCTTATTAAAAGTTATAGAAAGGGAGAAATCTGAGAGAGATTACACTTAAAAAGCCATATTAGAGTTAGAAGAGTTTAAAGGCAAATATGGAGCACCCGTAGCATCAGGTCTTTAGGAAACAAATGTAAAAGGAATCAGTACTAAACAGCATTAAAAGTTAATTGATATTTAATTAAAAGTTAATTGATACTTGTATAAAAGTATCACAAGTGAAAAGAATAGATACAGGAAAACAGGATATTAGACTTAATGAAATCTTACCAATAGAAGGGAGAAAATAATTACACAAAATATTATTGATTTATTATATAAATATATAAATAAGACAAATGAGATTTAGTATGTTATATCTATAGAATAAAAGAAAATAGAAGAGAAAAATATTCAACTCTTTGGAGGAAGAAATATTTATTTTCCTGAATAAAAACTTGTAGTGAATGTTTCACTATGTATCAGAGAAGAAAATACCATATTCCAAGTGAAATCAGTGAAGTTAATCATTAAGTTATCAAATGTGTGTCTAGACAGAAATAACTAATAATAAATCAACTCTATGTAGAAAATCAGTTAAACTTAGAATATCTGTATCAACATTCACTACAGATTAGAATGGAGCAATTTCAACAGAAATTTAAAAAACATAATGTTATAAATACAAAAATTGCCTATGGGCTACGATAATAAGAGGTATTTGCATCAGACCAGAATCCAGGAAATTTAGTACATGTAAAAATGTATGAAAAATTTATTTGAAGTTCAAATGACAGGATAGGTAATATTCAAAATAAAATAGAATGGATAAAGTGTAATAATGACATTTCTGGTAGGCATAAATGTATTCAAAACTGGAACAAGGACAAAAAATCTTTGGAAAATAAAATGTAACTGTTTAAAATTTAAATTTAACAGTAAAATTAACAAACCAGATTGTTATCAGGGTTTATATTAAGTTCTATAATTTTTTAGATGAGGAATTTGATTTATAGAAAAATTAAATTAGAAGTTAAATACAATGATGCTGATATCTTAATGTGTAACTTTTTTGATTTTTGAGGAATTTTTGACATTATGTTTTAAGACAAAAATAATTTACTATGAATTGCCTGCATTCCATTTCAGTTTATTTCCTTTGGTCAAAATCAACTTAGTCATAGTGGCTTAATATTAAATAATAAATAGGTGTAAAGCCTATTTATTGTTTATTTGTATAATTTAGATATTCATATGATCACATTCATCATAGGAAATTTGTATCTCTACATGATAACTCTTGATTTGTTTGTCATCGTTTGCCTTCCTTCCCTTCAACCCTTCTTCCTTTTTAATTCACAAATTTTGTTTCCATTTTATCCTTCTTTTTTCAGTTTTTTCCCTTCCTTTAGCCCCCCAATTCCCTTTTCCTTTTAAACAATTTCTTCCTGTTTCACAATATCTATTGTACATTTTGGTTCTTATTTACACTTTAATTTTCTCACATCAGCGAAATAGTATATTTAAGCTTATGTGTCTGATTTACTTCACTTATGATTATGTTTTCAGTGTCCATCCATTCAACTAGAGATGTCTCAAGTTTATCTTTCCTTATGGCCAAGTAGTACTCTATTATATTAAAACATTTCATCTTTTTAAAAAAATTCATTGGTTGATAGGCATTTGGGTTATTTCCAAGGTTTAGCTATTGCAAACTGTGCTGCTATAAGAAATGTTACTCTGAAATGATGGAAAACACAGAAGAAATGGAAAGATTCCTAGAAATATGAATTACCAAAGTTGAATCAAGAAGATAAAAATTCTAACTAACCCAGTATCAGTTAGTGAAATTGAAAATGTAAAAATCTTACTAACAAAGAAAAAACGAGGTCCTAGTGGATTCACTGCTGAATTCTACAATAAATTCAAAGATCTAATGTCTACGATTAAACTTTTTAATGAAATTAAAAGGGAAGCCGTAGTCCTAAAATCATTCTTGGAAGCAAGTATTACCCTCATACAAAAACTAGAAAAGGACCCAACCAAAAAAGAGAATTACTCCCTAAAAAACATAGACACAAAAATCCTCAGTAAGATATGGGCAAACAGAATACATAAAATGATCAAGAAGATCATACACCATGACCAAGTAGGATTCATCCCAGGAATGAAGGGATGGTTGAACATATGCAAATCAATAAGTGTAATACACCATATTAACAGAGCCATAGACAAAAATCATATGATCTTCCCAAAAGATGCAGAAAGCATTTGACAAATTCCAACACCCATTCGCAATGAAAACCCTACAGAAAATCATAATACATCATCTTTATTTCAATATGGTGAAAAATTATTCTTAAATTCCAATATTACTACACTGTGAAAAACTAACTGTAGGTATTTGAATACATGATCTATTTTTACTTCAAATTGAATCATAGACCTCTGAATCTTAACTTTTCTCTCCAGTTCCACCCTTATGTCAATATGCTATAAAAACTCTTCACCCACACACACTCTTTAACTTTCTTCACTTAGAAACACTTGAAAGAGTTAATTTAAACTCGGAGGTATGATAGACACTGTGAAATGATAGGAAACCACCGAAGAGTAAAGGGCTTCTGGGATGTGGGAAAAGAGAAGGCAAAGAAGGAGAAATTTTGTATGTATGTATATACAGGATAGATAACATGGTTGTTCTATCTGCTGTTTCTATGCTGAAAGAAACTGTCAATGAGTCTTTGGTTGACCAGTATTGCATGTCTATATCTGTTTTCATGAGAAGCCACTTTGAAGATATCAATATGTAATACAACCACCATTGTTAATTCCCTACCACTTTGTTTGTAACTCTGTATTGTCTGTATTGTGCTTGTGATATGTTGTAAAATGTTGTATGTCTGTTAATGTTTCCCTCCTTTTATCCTTAAAATAAAATAAAAAAAGAAACACATAGATTATAACATAAAAGGGACTAAAAGGAAATAATTAGCTGTAATATGTGAAAGACAGTGTGCAGATATAGGATCATGGTCAATCACTGTTAGCAGAAAAATCTAACTTAGTAACTTTGCAACAGAGAAGAAATCTCTCTGCAAAAACTTGTGACATTATTTTCTTAGGCATATTGGCTAAGAATTTTAATCATTTTCCTGGAAAGACTCACCATCCTACACTGGGAGCAGATGGTTGAGCCACAGAGCTGGTAAAGGGGGTTTGGTTTTCCAATGACTGCTGAGCATATATTCCAAGAGAAGAAAAGTGACACTGTCTTGCAAGCAACTGATGTGTTTCCAACCCTACCTGAAGAAAACCCTCTTCTCTTTAAGTGACCTGTCGTGCAACAAAAAGCAGGGTTTTCATTAGGTATTGGCCTCAGAGAATCAGAATGAGAAATGACTCTCCCTTTTTCTTTTTCTTTCTTTTTCTTTCTTTCTTTCTTTTTCTTTCTTTCTTTCTTTCTTTCTTTCTTTCTTTCTTTCTTTCTTTCTTTCTTTCTTTCTTTCTTTGCTTTTTCCTCATATTCCCCAGTATCTTATAAAGGTTTAGCCATAATGGCTTCTACGAAAACTAGTGGTGAAGTCACTAATCGTTTGATTTGTTGCTGGGACCAAGATAAAGTGTCAACTAAGACGTTTTTAACTAGATAATGCAAAAATCTTACTATGTCAGTTAAAGCCTGAAAGTTTAGTCAAAGATACTTGCTTCATGCTATTCCTTTCTCTACCCACCTTCTGAGTAACTTTCAACTAAATATATCTTATTATATTTTTTCCTTGCTTAAAGCCTTCCAGTGTTTTGAAAGCCTGTTAGATGTCTTAAATCTCCTCAGTGAAGTGTTAGTCATTTTGACAGGTAATCAATTCAGACCTGAAACATCATATTTTCAACCAGTCACCAAGTGCCAACTTAGATTCGCAAAATGATGTTCAGGGAGTGTTGTGTATAAGAACAATGTTCAGAAATATAAAAACAAATTGTAAAAACTTTATAAAGTTTTCTAAAGTTTTTCTTTTGATAAAACCTTTGCCTAAAGCACTAATCCATAGGCCAGCTATATTAAATCTCTTGAGTTTACTAGGACTTATAAGGCCTAAGCAACAGGCAGAAGTAAAGTCACCAAGGTGAAGAAGAGGAACACTGCCCCTCTGTGTAAGGCAGATCTAAGTTACCTATTGTTCACAGTTCTTTGGTGCATACCACAGCATACCCCAGTATGTACACATATGTGTGTGCATGTACAGCACTTAAATCACATTTTCTTATTATATGTATGATTAATTCCTGCAAACCCCTAACTAAAATCCTCAGGGCTGTTTCCTCAAATCCCTGTTTATATATTAGTAAATTTAGATATTAATATATGTAAAATTTTGATCTTTCCAAAGCCCTACTACAAGAAGCAGTCTACATTCACTAGTTGAGGTTAATACATACCTACCAAATTTAATTATAACTTCAACTAAGAATAAGATTTAGCCAAATCCTTGCTAAGTCAATTTTAAAAGCTGAAAAGTGTTACCAGTGTTTAGAGTTTATTGGGCTAAAATCCTTTATTCTTCTCTATAAGGTTACTAATAATGGTCCTCAATAACAAAATGCCACTTAAATTTAGCACTTGTCTAAGCTTGTAGCTAGTCTTTAACTTCATGCTAAACTGGAGACACCTGACCCCATTTGGCTTCTTTAGGACATGGCATATCAAAATATGACTAACCCCTATAAATTGCCCTCAATTTACACCTAGATTGACCCTACAGTTAGGGTAAATAAAGAGAATCAAATGCTTGCAATTCACCACTAATATCTAGGATACTTGGTTTACATTACCAAAAATTTCACTTCTCTCCTGTGCATTCTACATGTACCAAACATGAATTATTTGTACTACCCAAATTCCTTATTACCCAAACTCCTTATGTGCTTCCTCCACTTCTCCTCCTTCTCCTCTTCTTCTTTTTGAATGTCCCTTGAAATCCATTGCCTTTACTTTTAGTGAAATGATGGAACCTAAAATCCCAGAACACTCTGGGAGTACCACAGATTCTCTTCCATTAGGTCCTGTGGTCCTTGAAGCAGAGCTATCAGGTCATTGAAGCCATGGTATCTGAAGTAATGCCCATAACTTGGTAAGTGCTTAATAAAGTTTTGAGTTTTTCTGAAGTTAACAAGTTACAATCTCTGACTACAACAAATTTTTAAAGTGATTAATGCGGATTTATGTATTCAATGCAATGGACATTGAGAGTTCTACGTTTAATCACAGCAATGAGTCAGAGTTAATACCAAATGCAGCATGACAGTTTAACATATTCTACACATATTCAAGTCAGAGGATGTAAGCAAGCAGGATATTGAGCTTATACGATCTAAGTAAAGTTTCCATATCTAGCATAATTTAAAAACTAAAGTCCTTAGGTAAATGAATGTGTTTAAAACAAACAAAATCTAATTTAATATGTCTCAGGAATAAAATGCAATAAATTTACCTCCCATTATTATAAGTGTATACCCAAGTAATGGAACAGAATAGCATCTTTTAAAAAATGGGTTAGTATTTACAAATGTCACCTAAATCATGGCAACAGGATAAGGAATTTTAGAACTAAAAGATATAAAAAATATTTTACAAACATGTTTTCTTATTTCTTAATTTAATATACATTGTATTTCATCACAAGTATTAATCAGTAGTAAAGAGGTAAAAAACTACCAAAATAATGACTATACAAAAAAAATGAAGAATTAACTTTCTCTGTAGTTTAAATGCGTCCTTGAGAATAAGTTGTAAATTTTTAAGTAGCATGAAAAACCAGAAGAAAGAATTTTGTTTGGAAAATGACTTGGAAATCTGAAATGAATGTACTTACATTGTATCTCCATCACTTCTATATCTATGATGTTGGACAGTTACTTTTAAAACTAAAAATCTAATATTGACCTCTAAGTGTGGTGAGGATGAACAGTAATTGTTCAAGTAAAGGGCTAAGGAGACTGACATATAATGTTAGTACTTTCTTTTTTTTCTTTCCTTCATCCCAGTTCCTTCCTTTGAGAAATTTCTTCCCTTTCTTATTATCTATTGTACATTTTGGGTTTTATTTACTCTTTCATGTTCTTACACCAGGGAGACAATGTGATGTTTACACATGTGGGTCTGATTTATTTCACTTACGACTATAGTGTCTAGTTGCATCCATTTACCTATAAAAGCCTCAAGTTTATATTTTTTATAGCTGAATAATACTCCATTGAATAAAAATACCACACCATTTTTATCCATTCCTCAGTTGATGGCATTTGGGTTGCTTCCAAGATTTAGCTCTGACAAATTGCACAGCTATAAACATGGGTGCACATATATCGCTGTGGAGTATCACATAATAGACATTAGTAAATACATATACATACATGTAAACACATGTTCACATATACAGATATTTGTGCAGATATATTTTCCTCATAGTATATTCTTATGTATGTCAACCCTTTTTTTGAGTTTTTATTTACGTCAACCTGGAATAATGTAGTCAGTTAGTGGCCGACTCAGACTTCTACAGTAGTCTGCAGTGTTTCCTGGATACACTTCAGCCCAGTGGCATATTATGACACATATGGCATGCACATGGTCTCTAATGTTTAAAGGAGTCTTTCCACTCTACTATTTTGGATTCTTATTTCCACTGATGGAGGCCAAGGTAGGGCAAACTAGACTATAAGTTAAATCTAACCCATTCTTCCTACCACAAGAAAGAGCTGTTTTCTCCTGGAAGTTTTCTCTCACTCTCATCCCCTGACATGATATTTTTTCTCCTGTTTGTCCTCCCTTATCATCATGTGCCACCTCTTATTGACCATCTTCATAGCTACAGTGCAAGCTACGTTAAGGCTAGCTGTCTAATCTATTGCACCCTTGCTGTTCCAGTGGCCAGACCTATAAATACATGGAGCAGGGCATGAAGCAAGACTGTAAATAAAAGGGGGTGTGTAAGGCAATGATCGAAGGGTTGGTATCTAGGAAGATGGCTTATAGAGATTAATTCCGGTTATCAAGCCACATTACTATGGGAACTATTAACAACAGTATAAGAAAGTTCTTGGAGGGTACCCAATGTGGTATTACAAGAATTACTCTGAAGAATAAATCCAGGAGTTTTGAGTTATGAAAGGTGATTACCAAAAGGTGGTCAGGTAAATGTCACTTGAGAACAACACAAAGGTAATTGTAACATGTATAAGACAGAATGAGATATATCTATTAGATGCACAGAGAAGAATAAAATTGTAGCCCATAAATAGCTCAATTTAAGAAGTACACCCTGTGTACTGTCATTTTTCTATTTTGTTATTTTGACTAATAATATATTCAATGCCCCCTAAATTAGACTGAAAGTAGTAATAAAATGGTAATTTAGAGGTGAATTCTAAGCCAGATGTTATGGAACATACTTGTAATCCCAGCACTTGGGGGAGCGAGCCATGAGGATCATCATGAATTTGATACCAGCCTTGGCAACATCGTGAGTTCAAAGCCAGTCTGAACAACATAGCAAGACCCTGTCTCAAAAACAAAACAAACAGAAGAAAAGAGGAATTCCAAACTGCAAGAGTATAAGTAATTTAACCAGGTTAATATTAGCAGCATAGCTAATAATTTCCACATTGCTATGGAATAGCATGGCAGAGCTCGGTGTAGACAGGCAATTTGGCTCCATGTCTTCGCTCGACCTATGCCTCTTCGGAATCTGAAAAGTTAGATGAAAAGACCTGGTGAAATGTTCATAATGAGGGAATAAATTCATAAAATGCATTTATGGAGTCTTAGAAATTACATCATTGGAAGGTAAACTACAATAGCATAGTATCTAAAAAGTGTTTTCAATACAAGATGTTCAGCTACACCACAGAGATGTCAGAAAGATAATTTAATAAAAAAGAGTTCCCTCTAGTTTTAATTTTAACATCTGCAGTTTAATAAAAAAAATTGGCACAAAGTCAAGTACCTTAAATTTAGGAAACGTGTCTGCTGAGATATATTTTTCATATACCTTCTCTGAAGTCCTTACAGTTCGCTTGCTTTTTTTGTTGTTTGACACTCTGAAGCCAAGAGCAGTACCATATTGGTTGTTCTTTCAAGTAGTTCCCAGAACTTTCTCCGTCCGCTATTTAGAATTCTTTTAATGACATAACACTGCCTCTGACACCAACCAATTATAATGCACAAGAAATGCACTTCTATTCTTTAGAAACTGTGGGTATAATTTAATTCCAAAATCTGGAATACATTGGTTAGATAAATTTATGAAAAATGCCCAACTCATTCTGACATGTTTTTCTTTCACTGAAGACAGTGCAGTTAGTGAATTCCAAAGACATCAAAAGTGAAATATAGTATTTTTCACAGAGACAATTCTCAATATCAACCAACTATGTCAAACTTTCGTTTTTGGAAAAATTTTCTGCTTAAATTGGCAACAGTGTGCAGCACAGGATTCTCACACAAGCTTCAGCTACATAATGATGGTGAAAACAAAGGGAGTTGGCTTAGTCGTGACATCTATTAGTTCTCAATTAAGAAATAAATGGCTAAGTCAAAATGGGAAAAGCAGCTATAGCATCAAATGCTGTGTAGAGCTGGGGTCAACATTCATTAATGTCTGAAAGGTTGACTTTTACTGTCATTTGACAGACCATAAAATATATAATATGCAATGACTAGAGGGGTGTGAAAGTGTATTAGATGGTAGCAGAGTACAAAATTAAAGAGAAGATATAAAGATATTTTTCTCCCTAAGTTAACGCTCCTAAAGAAAAAATTTAGAGGGCATTCTTACTGGGATTTGCCTGAGGTTTTGCAGTCTTTTTCTAATGCCACTACTTACATTTATACCTGAATATCTAAAGTCTCTTATCCCACAATTATCAAGAAAATATTTCTTCAATGTATTTTGTTTTCTGATTCCATTTTAAATCTCCATGGCCAATTTTCAGGCTTCCTATTATTCTGTATATCTGCTGCATTTCCTTCACTTTATGATATCTTGCATATCTTTTTTATTTTAGCATATAATATTTATACTTCTTTTCAGGTTTATCTCCTACATCTGTATCTGCAATTAATTTTTCTAAATATGTTTTATTGCTACTTCTTTCTGCTCAGATTAAAATTAAATAACAATTTATTTTATAAAAAGAAATGAAAGCAGTCTTCCAGGCATCATTTTTGATGTTGACTTCTTCTTGCTTTACATGGTCACTTTGGATGAAATCACAGGACACCATCAAATACCAATTATCCTACATGATTCTTAAATATTCAACCATCACCAAATAAACCACTCACTGACAGCTACTCTTTCAGAGGAACTTAGGGTTTTCTCTGAAAGAGTTTTCATTCTAGTTGCTTCTTTATTTTCTGTATTGAATTCCACTCATTCTTAAAACATAATACACACTCCATCTACCCTGTGAAGGCTTCGATTACTTATAAAGGAAAAAGTATTTTCAATTTCTCTTTTAGAGTATGTCGCTTGGTCTAACACTTACTGATCATTGTATAGTTTTCAAATTTTTCTACCACATTATATTGTAAACTTCCTGAAAGAAAAATCATACTCTTATACACTTTTTCCTTCTCATAAGACTTAGCATTGTCTTCTTTGAACACTAAGGGCCTTTAATAAATGCTGTTTTCTTTGACAATGAAATCTTGAGTCTTCTTGAAATTTTATGACTATAAATGAGTTACTATGATGTAGTATGTTTAAACAGGGACATGCAGGAATAAATCTGCTTCATTGTTTTCTTTAGGAAGCAAATTATAAATCTAATTTTAGGCTTCCTGTGATACATATTCAGTGTTTTTTCTGGGACCATGTTATTGCAGATGTTCTTTGTGTTACACAATACATCAGTCTCTATCAGTGTAAATGAAGTTTTCTTTTTCTTGCAAGTTGAATCCAATTATAAATTCACTAGAATAAGTTCTTACTTAGGCCTTAACTTAAAATGTATTATTGATTTTAATATGTCCAAAAGTAATCATGGCATAGTGGAACCTTCTTGTTGATTTTAAGTCACAGCAGGCACAATATTTTTTTCCTGTAGAATACAGATATGACATTTGCTTTCCTTCAGTACTGTTCCAAAGGCTCTATTATCATGTCTTCCAAATAGCAGACTCTTTTTTATTGACTTATGTTCTCCTCTCTTACCTTTGATTCTTTGTGCAACTTGGAATAATAGAGCTATAATAACAATTAGAAAGACGCCTGTAATCCATTTTTTGACTACTAGGCAGAATCTCATCAAACTTGTCCTCTTTCACATAATATACCAATAAAGTCTATGTGCACTCTCTTAATAACGCCATTTAAGGTTACAGATTATATCTAGATGTCACTCCCCAAAGCCTCATGCTGCCATAATTGGGGGTTTTGGGAGTGACTGGCTCCTGGGTGTGCAACACCGGATTAGGCCCCCATTGGCTTACCATAGTTGGGGGTGTGAATAATGGATTTATTGAAGAGAGAAGATCTGCTCTGGGTGTGGGTGTCACCAAGCAATAGGCTTGTAGCCTGCAGGGAATAAAAAGGAAATGAAGGAAACCACGCCATTTCTCAACTTTTGTGACATGGGTTATTTCTGTTTTGCCATGTCTCTCTGTCCTGATGCTCTTCCAGTAAAGTGTGGACAGAAACATTGGCAAACTCCAAGGCAAAATTAACCTCGCCTCCTTTAACTTGTGGGTGCTGGGTATTTTATCCCAGCAATGTGAAAGCAGCTAAGACACTTACCAACATTAAAAATCACTGTCTTCAACAAACTGATTACAAAAGAATGGGGGTGATAAATGCATGGCAGTGTTTTTATAAAATAGGAAAAAGACAATGTAATATTTTATATAGCTAATTTCATATCATTTACATTAGTACCTCTAACTCATGGGCTTAAACATGACCATGCCAGCTAATACTTCGTAAACATTTGTGGAATAAGTAAATGATGGGTCTTTATTTTTAGGGGGGTTAAATTTCCTTTTTGAATGATTTGTATGGTAACCTTTTCTGCTGCAGTAGTCTCCCTTGGCAAATATTAGTAAATTCATGTCCTAGCCCACCAAAAAATGCTTCATTGGCATATAAAGTCCAAAGTCAAGAAATCACTGACTTAGTGCACAATTTTCTAAGTATGGACACATCAGTTTCCTAGGATATTTTAGCTCCTTCCTTCACTTAACTCAACTTTTATACCTCTACCATATTGAAGGAAATAGTGCACTTGCTGAATAATTGTTTTCATTTGTATTGAAGCTGGGATAGAAAATTACAGCCCAGGAAATCAAAAGGGAACTGCCATGTTAAGTCATTTTGCAAAGTATCAATAAGAAGCAAAAATAAATAAATAAATAAAATAATGTAGAAATCCAAAAGTTCACATATTGTCCACCGTTAAGGATTCAAGTCAAGACTGTAGAGTGAGTCGGAGTCAGTGCTAAAGTACTGGCAGTAGGAACCCGGCTGGGTTACCGGCTGGAAGAAGGGAAGGAAGTTTATAGCATTCTCCTTGAACAGTACAAATGATCATGACTCAGACAGTCTGAGGTCAATACTTTAAAATGCACAATCTGTCTCCAGACAGGGAAAAAATATTCCCCTGAAACTTCAGTTCTTCAGATTTCATGTGAGAGTGACACAATCGCAGGACATGTAATGAGTAATTCTAATTTTTTTCAGTAATTCTAAAATTTAAGTGTGAACTAAAGAGATTGTTTAAAATGTCATCATCTCCCAAATTTCTAATAGAAGAGGTCAGAAATGAACAGAAAGAGAAACAAGTGCCTGCAATTTAACGCATCCCAGAGGGTATGGTTCTTACAGTGTAATTTCTCTTTGAAGTTTTAAAAAAGCGTGTTCTGTTTGAAAGTTTAAAAATCTTTTTATCCGTTTGTGAAATTCAACCAGTTGCTTTTATCATTCATACAAGGTTACCCTCTCATATGTCAGAGTAATACTATCATGAATTTTTCTCCAAAACATCAGACATATGACTAGTTTGGCTGTTCGGAGCACAATTTAATAGTTCTATGGATATATTCATTAAGAAAGATGCATCCCATTGGTCTTTAGCAAGCAAATTTCCAAAAGGACACATAGCAATAATAGAATTAAGAGAATGAATAGCATCAGTCAGGAAAGGCACACATCATCAAAGCACTGACGTGGGCAAGTGTCCAGCTTTGTGCATCACAGAAGCAGGGAAGACTGCTATTTGGCTGTTACATGGGAGGGATGTATTGAAGTATCATGGTTTTTGTGGACAGCGCAGTAACTGGGAGTCTTACACATTTTGTAAGGAAATACCTAAACTTCATAAAATGGTTTTGAACAATTTCAATATGTTAAAGTTTTATATGATCATGCTATGAATGCTTATAATGGAAATTTTCACCAATTAAAATTTTATTCAGTTTTTATATTTTCTTCATATCATTCGGTAAACCAATATCTATTATGATATGGGGTCCATGGTCACCAGCCTATCATCTTTAGCAATTTCAATATTGTATATCTTTGTGTGTGTATGTGTATGTGTTTGTGTATTTGAGCAAATAATTTCTAGTATTGCATTATAGAAAAATGAATAAAAATAGAAAACCCCATTATAACTAATAATAATGTGTGTCTAATAGTAATAAGAGTATCATAAAATCTTAACAACATTGAGTCCTTATAAATACTTAACCTGGCAAAATGTTATCAATCATATAGCATTAAAAGTCAACAAAAAGGACACAGTTCAAGTAATAACAAGAAGAAATGAGAAAATTAGAAATATATCTATTTATAACCAAAGAAAATTTGGAAAGAATTACAATTTTTGTTTTGTTTTTGTTTGGACTGTTCCATGTCCCCCATCTACACAGGACCACTATTTGCATCTACTGAAGACAGAAAAATTAACCTTTTCACTTGTTTTCAGTAGCAAATTATGTATAAAAACAATGGGATGCTTAGAAGATATGATAACACAATCATTATTAAATATAGTTATACAGATGCACATATACACACATGTACATAGTCTGGAGAATACAGATTTGAGTGTAATTATACCTTGTTTGAAAGTATTTGTTCTGTTATATGACATATTTAGTAATAGTACTGTGTGTTGCTGTGTATAAGCTTTCTAAAACACTTTCTCATACTCGTCTTTCACACAGAAATATTGATTTGCACTAAAGATTTTTAGAAAAAAATAGGCACTTAAATTAACTAAATTCCTCTTGTTCCTCTTTGCACCTCTTTTAGTACTAAAATACCAGCTTTTAAAATCACGCTTTCACTTTTTGAAGAAAACAAATTTGACATTTCCTCCACAAAGCATGTGTTAACTCGCCGTTCTCCAAAGTTTAGCTAATTGAGGGCATTCCACGTTCTAAGCACTGAGTGTACAGTGATAATTTAATACAATCTCTTCATGACATCTGAAGGCCTTGCACTCTAATGTAATTATTGTATTCAGAGTCAACATTAAACATCAATTTGGCATTTCAACAAAACTGAAGTTTTATTACTCCCTATATGTTTATTTTCCTCCACCTGGATTTGAAGCTTGGTTAGAAATATCTCATTATTTTTCCCTACCTTGGAAATCAATAGCATTTTTATCATTATTTGAATCTTTTAAATTTATACTGAGAGGGGCTGGGGATTTAGCTCAGCGGCAAAGCGCCTGCCTGGCAAGCGCAAGGTCATGAGTTCGGTTCCCGGTACCGGAGAAAAACCCAAAAAAAAAAAAAAAAATTTATACTGAGATACAGATAATTAGTCAAAATCCTAGATGAGTCATTCTGGGTCTTTTTTGCTTCTCTCACATCACACACGCAGCCTATTACAAAATTATTTTGGCTTTGCCTTCAAAATATATCTGGATGAGAATGTTTTTCTCCTTTTCCGGGGATGTACTCTGTGAAAACCATCATCTGACATCCAGAATGGTAGAGGAATCTTCAAAAGATCTCCCAGCTTTAATTTTGCACCTCACAAACATTCTTAATTTTATTTTTAAATTTAATTTTAGAGAAAAAAAGAAAAGAAAAGATAAAGATAACAATGAAAAGAGCTGGGGATATATCTCAGTGGCATAAGCACCTGCCTGGCAAATGTAAGGTTGTGCGTTCGATCCTGAGTACAGTAAGAAAAAAAAAAAAAAAAGTAATACAAGCAATGAAACCCAGTTCCAACACAGCTTTGTAGAACAGTTATAATAGGTGGTACACTGTGTACAGTTAGAGTTAATTAGAACACAAGACACAGGCATTATATCTTGTCTAAACAATATTAGCCATTCTTAATTCTAAAGCCAAAATAATCATTCTAAATTGCAAGAGAGTGAGGTCAAAACTCCACTTGGAACCTTGCAATAATTCCCCATACACTATCAGAGTCTTCATAGTGCTGAAAGGGTCCTATATCACTGCAACATCCCTCCCCTCTTTCCTGTGGACTTGTTTTCCTACTACTATTTCTCTCCTGGCTTCATCCTGATTGACCACTTTGCTGATGCGACACACATGAGCACGCGGAGGCTTTGCTTTGTTATCTGCACTGCTCAGTATCAAGCCAGCTGCAATCCCAATTGCCTCTATTTTCCACATTTCCAATTAAAATGACAACTCTACAAGGGCAGAATCTGGGTGCATTTCTATTGTATATTTTTTTTACAGAGATTTATAGAGATATACTCTAAATAATTAGACCAAAGCTGTGCAGATGTTCGATTCTCATTGTTATTTTAGTATGCCATTAATAAACGAATGATACTCAATAACAAAGTTCTAGTTATATTTAAGCTTATGTACACTTAAATAGTACAGAGAGTTGAATTTTCAAACAGAAATGGCAATAATCCTTATAGCTTTGCAAATATTATTAACGTCTACACCTTACTGAATTTATATACTGGTCCAGTTACACAGAAGGAATTGATGAATTAAAAACCATATAATTTTCCTGTATTGTCTTAAGAACTGCAGGACTTTCTCTCATAAAATATTTCAGATAGATAAAAGCCAGTGAAAGACATTGTGGAGACACAAATCCAGGAAGGAAGGTATTCAGAACTTTAAAACGTGCCAAGTAGCCTGATTGTATTGACTGTATTTCAAGATCAGAATTTGCGACCCTGGAAAAAGACAAAGGAAAATAATAAGAAGCCATGCCCTCTGAATAGAGATGAGGAGGTGGACCAGGAAGGGCAGTTCAGGAAAGGGAAAGGGAGGATGGATCTGATCAGATGATCTTATATTCATGCAGGAAAATGCCAAAATGCAACCCATTCTTTGCATAATTCATATCCACTAGTAAAATGAGTAAATAAAATGAAAAGGGTAAGACAGCCATCCTGTGTAAGAACCAGGAGCCCACTACTAATGATGGCACCTGTAAGTTATCATGGTGCATATTTCATGGCAGTTATCAAATCCCAATATGCAAGAAAATTAGATGAGTGGGAGTTCATAAATAGAAAAGAATAGGAAGACAGTCATATTAATTTAAAAGAACAGGCCGCGGACTTGGACTTGTGTAAATCTCACTTTGATTCTGAGCACCATGCAGCGTGTCAGGTCTGTCATTTACACCCAGCTCCTACATTCCAGCAGCACATGATACATGCGGTGTCTGTTCTAAGCCTCATGGTTTTTATAACTGAAACCCTAACATTAATTGACTGACACAAAATAATTCAATATATTTTATGTTTGCAACAGTCTTTTCTTTAAAGTAATCACTTTATTTGAATATTTGTTGTATTTAGAAGCATGGTGATTGCTTGTCAATATATCGTGCAAAAACCTATGGAAAGAACTAATAATTACACCTACTCATATTCAGAGCAATAAAAATAGCATGTTAGGGATCTTTGGAAGATTAAAGCCTCCCGCACACTCCAGAACACATGTGACAGTTAATTTAATATCTAACATAATGGAAACTCCAGCAAACCTAACAACTCTCCAATGGCCTCTTGCCACAGCTGTTTGATAGAGCAAGACTGCATCAAATTTTTATTTTCACCTAAGCTCCAGAGAAGCTGGCTTGCTTATTTATAGCAAAACAATGTTTTAACAGTAGCACTTAAAAAATATTGCCTGCCATTTTTAATATTTATTATGTCACAAGTGACAGATAAAAAACAGGAAAAATGTAAAGACAGAAAGAGATACAGCTCTGTTAAATTTCTTCTGAGACTCTAGAAAATTGTCAGGGAGTCTATTGGGAGGAAGAGACATTATTTACTCAAAGTTCAAATAAGGGAAAATAGTAAAACAGATAAAAGAAAACTACCATTTAATTTGCTTGCTTTTAGACTGCAAGGTCAAACTGTTAGGAAAAGTACATAATCACTCATCATGCTCCAGCAGATATATGTGAATAGGGAGATTGAAATCTAAGTAATCAAAAAGATGTAAAGATCAGCTTCCTTGAGACAGGACGTACAAAAATGTCAAGACGTAATTCCGGGAAAGGAGATTACGAGAGGACTGTGAGCATTTGATTTGAGATTCTGAGACATGGTTTTTATCCCATTTTTCCATTACCTCTCCTGATCCTGTATTTCTGAGTTTGGTTGCCTTTTGCTGTTACTTCTGTCTATTTTCAGTGGTAATGATCATGACTTAAAAATTAACTAGACCTAATTTTTTAAAATAGCATTTATACTTTAAATCATTTTTCATTTATATCTGGAAAGAATGAAACTAGCATTGATAGTTTACTATAAATATGTATCACTTTTTAAAAATTCCATGGAATTTTTAAAGAAGAATTTTAATGGAAATGACCAAAGAACACTGGTTAAAATGCTAAATGTACAATATGAGTAAGTTGTAGGAGTGGGGTAAGATGTCAGCAAGTGTAGTTATAATTAGTTTCATGAATGAATAAAAATTGTTATTTATTTTGATTCGCATCTACAAGAATTAGATGCCCCCTGTTCTGCAAACATCCTGAAAATCTTGATCATATAATTTTAAAAATAGGTGGCTGACTGTGGTAGAAATGTGGCAGTGTCATAGATGTGTTCGCAAAATTAAATTTCAAATGATAACATAGATGTCCCTCAGCAAGACACAAGGGCCTTCTGTGACCTCACCTATCCAACTCTATCTTTGTCCTCATCTAGTTTAGGGGCAGATGGTAAGAAAGAAGATGAGACTACCCTGCAGGCAATATTCCTTTTCACAGTTCCGTGACTTTTTACCAGCTTGGGAAAAGGAAATTTTCTCCACTCATTTCATTATGAGGGAAAACTTATTTGTTCTCAAAAAGTTGGATCAAATAACACTATTAAACTGCTGTCTTGGACTTCTCAGGAGTGTTGAGTTCCCTTAGTATATCAAGGGAAAATTAGAATATCACTGTAAGATAACTACTTAGACCCTGTGGAGAAATTGTCTCTTTTCTCTAGTTTATCTCTTTTTTTAAGGCTGTAAGATCATTAATCAGATGAACCTGGATTTATTTAGTCTTTAAATGCCCAGAATATACTCCAAAAGTATTTACAAAAAGTAATGGGGTTATCTTGAGAATTAGGAAATTAATAATAGGGTAAAATTTTCTTGTTATTTATGGAATTAACACTTAATGTACTGATTGCTACAAGCCATGGAACACCATAATCAACATAACAAGAGTCTTTATTAGATCTCTTTAATGTTATCCTGAATATGTAGAAATTTCACATGACTTATTTTTGTTGTTTTTTCAAAAAAAAGCAATTTAGCATGATGCTTTTGATGTCACAGGTACATAAAGGATATTAGAGAACTTGGACTTAAGAAAATTAGTGAATGAGATTACTGTGATTCTTTTGGCTTGGTGTAAAAAGGTTCCATGATATTTGTTCTGGCCAGGACTAAGTCACTCTTCATACTAAGGAAATACTAAGGAAAATTAGAGCAGTGGGTGGAGCGAGGGAGGAGAGGAAGGAGAGTAAAAGGAGGACGGGAGGGACGAGGCAGAAAGCAAGAAAGGAAGGAAATAATGAAGGACAGAAGTGAGGGAGAGAAGGAGAGGTAGATCTTTAAAACTGGAAATAATATGAAGAGCAGAACTGTGGTGTTCCCTTTGGGCAGAAACATTAACAGTTGTCATGTTAGTGCTTCGTTCATCAGGACATAGGCAATTGTCAGCATCGGTGGAAACTAATTGCAAGGAAGATTTAGTTGAAGTATTACTCTTCCTTTCATATTGCAATAACATCATTTCCTAAAAATCAAAGAAAAAGTTTAGCCACCCAAATAATCAAAGATATAAAAGTACTGAAGTGTGCGGTCCGCTCACTATTTAAGAGACTGAAACAAATCACCACGGCGAGATCTCGTGCCCAGCTCCTAACTGATTTCACATGAGCCTTATCTTTCTCCATAAGCAGGTGAAGTATGCTGTTTTACGTTACCATGAGTTTATTATTACCCAGAAAGCCTTAGGGCAGCTACTCTCTCTGTCCTGTTCCTTGTGTGATATGTTAGGAACTTGGTGTGGGCAATTAATTGTTGGAGAGAGTAATTCGAGGTTATAATGACCTTTTCTCTTGGGATTGCAAAACTGAAAGCCATCTTACGACAAGTGATTAAAATAAGATATGCACCATCTGACGATGGACCTGCACCTGTGAGAAGACGTTTACCAACCTGAGCTCACCACCTTCTGTTTAAATGGCGGCTAACTCCGCTTCCAGGCAAGAGAAGTGATGGTGAAGCGCCTGCCTCTGGTGAGTTCATGAACTCAGTCTGGAGTACCTTGGGTTGAAAAACAGCTCCCTTCCCCTGTACTAGAAGTTCTTCCTTTATGCAAGGTCTGTGCTCTATAAAGATAGGGGCAACTGTTTAGCAGCATGGTCTGTAAGAGAGGTAATGCTTAGAAGACTTTCACCTAGAATCTGGGAACCATTTTACTAGCATCTGCTGTTCCAGATCTGCGTACTGGGTGAACAGGAAAGGGGAATGTGCTATGTATCTCTGAGCAGAATCCTTTGAGATTAACTGTGAGTAGATGGTCTATTTTTCACTGAGATGTTGTTAATATCATGGGTTTTTGTTTTTTTTTTTTTACTGGCGAGCTCACTTTTGATTCTATGTGCTTTAGGGTTAATATGTGAAGGCTTTTGATCATTTTGCCTAAATTCATTTTAAAAATGGTGGGAGGAGAAATAAGAGGATTCTGAAAGAGTATCTTCAGTATTGTTAGCATAAATTTTCATCTGCATTTTTAGCCAGTCAGCATTCATCTCTGTTATGGTAACTGTTAAAAATAAATTAGGCAAATATAACTGGGATAAATAAGTGTACACTTCATATATTGTAGTCATTTCTAAGCTGATTACTGAAACATCAATTGATGAATATACATTTAAGTACAATATGTCTGGGTCAAAAGTGTTGTATGAAAAAGTAATTTACATGTGTCAGAAATTGTGTGAAGATTGTTTCAAAGTGTAAATTTAAGGAAGGAAACAAGGTAGAAAGGAACAATTAGTAGAAGAGATATGAAAAAACGCATATGAGGTTATATTTTAGTTGAGGTATGGTATATAGAAAAGAGGACTGAAGCAGGCTGAGTATCCCACTCACACACCAGGCAGGAATCCTCCAGGAAAGAGGAAGGATCAGATGACAGCATTCTGGAAGTGTATTTTGGCAGGTCTAACGCAGAGCATGACTTCTTTAGGAAAAATGTGCAGAAGCTGCTGGAGCTCCAGGCATGAATCCCTCCTGACCTGTAGACTTTGCTTTTAATGTCTTTAATGAAAAGGCAAACAACAAAGCAAGAGGACCCTCTGTTGTGCATTGGACAACCACATCATTTTCCTCTTACTCTGGATAAGATATACTTCTTATCTCTGACTATTGTCCTGCTGTTTGAAAAGAAATAAGAGAAACTTACTAAACATTTCATAGCCTATATTTTACTGTAGTCTATATTTTACATTTGGTATAAACATTTTACTGGAGGTGTTGTACACTGTAATTTTTACTTTTCCCCTTAGGAAATAAAAATGACAAGGCTGCAACACCCTGGTATCTAAAATTCTAAAACATGAATACTATTATTGAACGCTATAGATTATATTAACAGTCAGCTATAGACAGTGAATGCACTGTTATATTTAATGTCAGTAGCCTGAACAGCAGTTTTCCATAAAATCTGAAAACCAAGAAATTCTGTTATTGGCTGGGAAGCTGATTTAAGCCTAATCTATAGATACTTCATTGACTAAAACAAGTGAAAAACCACCTTTGGTGTCCTTTATATGTTTATATAATTTTAAATATACTTGTGCTCATACACAAATAACAATTTCAGTAACACTGAATATGAATTTTAAAAATTTAAATTATAGTCAGGATATTCAGATGCCAATGTCACCCTTAATTATAATACTGTGTAAGCACTTTTTGGCTTATAACATATTTTACAGTTTTTTCACACATATAACAACTTGATATCATGGACTATCAATATTTTTTAATTTAGGAAATTCTGTTAATTATTCTCCACTCTCTAAGTATCTGCTACCAAATTTTGAAGTAATGACATTTGAAACATTTCTTTCACCTCTAGAACTTTAAAACGCACTACAAGCAACTAATTTTCATTTGATTGCTTCTCTAAGGAAAAATTTTTCATGAGTCTTAAATATATATAAGTAAGCTTACCATTTGTTAACAATCAGAAAGTATTAGAATTATTGTAATGTGTATTTTATCGCTTAATCATAATATAAGATAAATGTTCCATTAATTTATAAAATGTTTAACTAAGAACTATTACTCCAGGGGCTGGGGATTTAGCTCAGTGGCAAAGCACCTGCCTGGCAAGCGCAAGGTCATGAGTTCGGTTCCTGGTACCAGAGAAAAACCAAAAACAAAAACCAAAGAAAAAAAGAACTATTACTCCCTAGGAGACATTCTGGTATAGTAGTATGGTTGAAAATAAATTGTACAAAAAAATATTTAAGGACATATTAATGTGAAAAGAGATGTGAATACAATTTTTGAAATATTTTAATTAGTCATAAATACATATGGAAATCATAAATAATATATATATTTTTATGTATAGAAGACATTTAGCCAGTAAATTTATCCATAAATTATATTCTGCATCTTATCACCACAAAATGTATAAGGACTGAGATCACTAAATACATATCTATTTATGCTAGGAAAAGATATTAATTGAAATTCAGAAATAGTTTACCCATTGCTTAAATTTTGTATTCAAACCTTAGTTATCAAAATCATCTGGAGATTAAAGTAAAATACAGATTAATGAGTACTCACTCCATGCTCCAACCTGAGTCTGGAGTAGGGCCCAAGAATTTGTGTTTAGAATGAGTTACCAGGTGCTGCTGGAATAGAGACACCACTCAAGGGTTTTCACCCTTGTTTGTATTAAGGTCATTCCTGGAACTTTTCCCAACCAAGTTCCTTGTGTAATTTAGCAGGCAGAAGTCTGCCTCTCTGTGTAAGTTTGGGAAGCTGCTACGTATTTAAAGAGGCAGGTCTACCTAAGTCTGAGTAACCAGCATATTCATACCAAGGATGCTAAAGGGAAAGGCTTAATCTTTCTATGACAATGGGAAGTTGTACAGTCATGTGGGTCAAGGCAAGCACAGCATGATGTTATATGACTATTTACTTCCTGGAAAAAGAGCTGAGTTCTGTGCTGCTTATTATAAAAGCTGCTAAGCCCTTGGCACTGGGTTGTGTGCCTCATCTGAGCCTGCTGTGTCATCTTGTAGAACTTAGGAACATAGAACTCAGGAGCATCAGTAAAAACTGTTTATGCTATTGTGGTACTACTGAATCTCCCTGTGACCTGTTTGGTCCAATTTTCCACTTCTAGCATGAATGGGTTTATGGCAGGTCTAGTCTTCCCTTCTTCTTTGAGGTTTGAGTCATTCCCTACAGATAATGGAATAGAAGGATGTTGCTGAGATAATCTACTCTTCTATAGAAGAAAACAAGACAAGTCCTAGGGGCCAGTCTTGCTGATATAAGCAAACTTCAGAATGTACCAGTGATAAGGCTGGGGATATAGTTCAGTGGCATAAGTGATAGCCTGGCAAGCACAAGGTCCTGGGTTCAATTCCCAGTACCAAGAAATAAATGTATCAGTGATTACGGTTAGGCTAGATGGATTTGAATCAGCTCATCCAGAGCGCTGAACATGTCAATTTATAGGAATTAGGTCAATGGATAAAATATGAAAGATGAAGGGTAGAGTTGAAATAAGCACTTTAAATTCTACCGTGGTCTGTTTGTTCCCCTATAGAATGGGAGCCCGGTGGGCTACCCTGGACGCCATTTAAAAAAAATATATGCAATGTGGGGTGCATTTGCTTGATGTGTTTGGATATTTACTCCCGCCACCCGTATCCAGGTATTTGAGCTTAATAAGTCATCATAGAACCCACTCAAAGTGAATGGTTGCCTTAAGACAAATTAGTTTCTCAGCACCTCTACTATTTAACTTTCAACCACCATGCAGTAAGACACCAGCCTTTAAAGAAATGATGTGATAAAAGTAGGTGGACTGTCCCTTAATCTCATGCAGACCAAAGGCTTTAGCTTTAGTGAAAGAAAAATGAGGCAAGAGGGGAATGTGGAGGATACAACCTTCTATGACTCCTTGAGGATAACAGTGCTCAAGTGGCTGTCTTATCTGGCTTTCTTGAGAGAATAAACATTCAAGTAGTCACTTAAGTGGGTATAAAAGAGTCAGTATCTATGACCGTGATGATGAATGTTTTGGAGCTTTCAAAGATATCAAAGAGTTGGCTGTAATACAGCTGCCATCGGTTCACCACTGTTCATGTGACAGCGTGCCACCAAAGGCCCTAAAACAGTCTTACTATGCCACCAATGGGAAGGCCACAAAGTGCAATAGACATTTGTTTTTTCAAATGTAGCTTGATGATATTAGGATAATTGGTACAATAAAATTCATGAGATAAGAATTTTAGAGCAGCATGAGTCATAGAAGAGCCAGGGATGCCTCATTACTTCTGAGCCCTTAGTAATCATATCTTTCTCAGGTCATTATTGTTACACATACTCATTTACAGTTATAAGGGACAAGAAAATAACAGGAGGCACTCAGGTGAGTCAGCCAAATTGCATTCATATTCTTCCCCGCCTCATCTGTAAAAATAGTCCTACTTAGCATAGTGATCAATGTCAATTACCTTGCCAAGATGATAGCTTTTCTCCTTGTTTGTTCCCAAATGTAAGGTGTCAAAATTGGTCTGGTTTAATTGATAGCTTCCTTATATGTACATAGCACATGCATGTATTTGTTTGTACGGTACTGGAGATTAAACCCAGAGCCTCATCCCTGAGCTATATCCCCAGCCCCTTCTCTCGTTTTTTGAAATTTTGAGACAAGGTCTTGCTAAGTTTCCAGGGCTGGTATCAAACTTAAGATTTTCCCATGTCAGCCCGATGGCTTATTTTTAATGTACTTTTGTTGTTGTGCCTTCAATCCCGAAGAACAAAAAGCATGAGAACAAAAAAGAGTTGATTTGCTTCCAAACAGGGTTTCAATTATTGGAAAAATAGTGCATTATCACATGAGCATGTCTCCATAGGCCTCTGTTGCTGACAGGTTGAGTCTCGGGAAAAGCAAAAAAAGCTAATTAAACTTTGCAAGTGGTAATTAGTACGGATGAGCCTATGCAATCTCCATCATTACAAGTATGACCATCTTATATGTCATTTACTATTTCCAGTGTGGCCGATGACCAAAGACTGACAGATAAAAGTAGCCAAAATATTTGAGTAGTTATTCATTCTCTCCTCATAATGAATGCTTTCTATGTGTATTAATATATGCCATTAAAATCTTCACATTTTTTTTCCTATTGGCAAATATCTTCTAATATGTTGCTGTTTGCTACTCTACATTTTATGGCTAATCTTTCAATTCACAGAAAACCTGTTGTTAGAAATCAGCATATATTCTCATCTCTCTTCCAGAAAAAGTAATCATTTCCATTTGTCTACAGGGAATATTTTTCCCACTCTTGGGTATTGCCGTGGTATGACAATAATCCATTGTTAGGTATCACACATATAATAAGCAGGTTCATGAGAATCTAAGCTCAGGCATTTATTGTTTTTATATGGTAATAAGGTAATGCCTCATATCTCAGAGAAGCAAGTTGGTAGAAAAGAACAGTGGGTAAGTGGAGGGTGACATGTGCATCTGTGTTACCTGCTCTTGTCTACATGTGATCTGTGTTCCTCCTGAAGCTTGTTGGTAAACTTATACCAGGCCATACCTGGGCTGTCCAATTCAGGACTTGGTGAGCCTACCAATATCAACTCTTACTAGATATTTCTAGGTGCATTGTTACTTGGTACTTATAAGTATGGGCTGTAGTCTGTCTCTGGCAGGACCCAATAGTAGGACTGAAGATAGATGTCAAAACTTGTGTGATTCTCAATTATGCTCCAGAAATCTCAGAGGATGGTACTTAATTCAGCCTCTGTTTTCCTATGAGCTCCATGTTAAATTGTTTCTTACTATTGCTGCTTTTAACACATTATGGTCTATTAGGTTGTATGGTCCGCGCTTCAGGTCTGTGTACATCATAGCCTAGATTTGCAACGTAAATCTTTTCATGCTCTTGGGCCAACTGAAAGGTGGCAGTATTTCAGGTCACCGAGTTTGGAGCAGAGAAATATGCCTTGGTATGAAATAAGTAGGCATAAGTACCCTAAAGTAGTCTACCAGACATTGTGCTTCTTTGTGGTAAGGGATTCAAGGTGCAGCAATTTGTCCTTTCCTTTGGAACAGAGGGAGCCCAGAGATTGCAGGATGAAACTTTGTCATGCAAGTCTGAGACTGGGAAGAAATAGGAAAAGAAAATGCTTTGGGAGGGGTGTCTTATACCATAATGCAGTTCTAACAGCGTTCCATCCATGAAGATTTCATGTTCTGCTACATTTTCTACCAGAGGAGACTAACGTCTCACAGGAATGGTCCTATTTTCACGGCCTCTAAAGACCCAGTTCCAATTCGGCCTCTTGCTGCTTAGAATGTGGTGCAACACAGCACTGCACCAGACTTATATAGCTGTTAAAACTGATTTTCTGTCAGCTACCCTAATGGAATAAAGTCATCCTGAACAGACTTTTCCCAAAGTTCCATGCAGAAAGGAGGCTAAACCACCCTGCCCGTGCCGTGAGTTTCCTTTTCGGTCTGTGAACTCACCTTAGTCTCCCAGTCCTCCAGGGGTCAGCACTAATCTGTCTCACCAACTTGACCCTTTCTCCTTTGCTATAGTGTTCTGGGACCAAAATGATTGGGTTTTTTATTTCTCTGCAGTTTGGTCGAAGCTTTTTATTTCACAGCTTGAATTCTTATTACTGTAGTTTGGATTTATTAAATTTCTATGATCCAATCAACAAAAAATCTCATTATATGACAAAGGAAGGTGACAATAGTAAGAAAATCTTCTGAAAAATACTTGGTTTTCAAGGTTATTATCTTGAAATACTGGATATCAAAAGGTGAGCATATTTCTCCTTCTTTTTATATTCCTATTATATATCCTATTTATTCCTGAAGCAAATGGTTGCTTCTGGCAAACCACAAAATAATCCTGAGCAAAAAGAACATGAAATTGAAAAGTAAACTTTCAAAAAATTGATCTTCATTGTGCTGTCCTGACCACTGCCAAAACAAAGGATTTTAAGTGCCAAATGAGAAAGAGATCAAGCTGGAAAGAATAATCAGAGAAAAGGAAATATTACCAAATGTGTATTATCCAAGTGACTGAAGCCTACACATTTTAACCTCCCTTTTGCAGTTGTTTACATTGTCTCAGTGGCCACACCTGAGTATGTCAAGACAGGTGCTTAATGTCGGGAGTGTTATGTGAGAGTTATGCACTCATGAGGTACATACCCTGAGGAGCTCTATGTCTGAGTCTTGGGAATGGTTCTCCTTTGCTCATGTTTTCCCATGGGAGTTTTACCTTGGATGAAAGTGTAAAACATTTTCCAGGCTCTCTACTCTTCTCTATATGCCTGTCTCTCTGTTCATTTATGTTCCTTTACTTTCTCCCATTTCTTTCTTTAATTCATTCTAAATTCCTCCTAGAGTTTTTAATTATCGAAATCTCTTCCTAGCTTACTCTCTAGACTTTCAAATATTAAAAAACAAATCCATGGTATATTTTTCACCTATTTCCATTCCTGGATAAAGGTGGCATAGAGCTTTAGATCTGGAGCTCAGAGAAACTAGAAAAGTTCCTCTTCACCTGATCTGATTTTCAAGTGAAAAATGAACTTGTTATTTGTACATCTAAAAATAAAATATATACTTGTGCAAAAATTGCCAACATTTCCTGCTAACTCTGTTTTTGCTGGAGGAGTATGAGATTGTGCTTACAATAGCTTTTATTTTTGATTTTATTGAATATTGACAGATTCTGATTGTATATATTTGTGGAGTACAAAGTGATACACATACAGCGCAGTGATTTAATTATATCCATTCTTTCATATACTTCAATTAACATATACATTCTTCATATACTTACATAATCATTTCATACAACTGACTAGATGAATGAATGAAAAAATATGGTAACTGAATATTGTTTAACCTTAAAAAAAAGCAGGAAATTCAATCAATGGCAATGATTGAACTTGAAGTACAATCTGCTAAGTGAAATTATCCAGATACTGCATGATCTCACTCATATGTGGAATCCAAAACAATGAAATTCAGAGAAGCAGAGATTAGAATGGCAGTTGCCAGAGCCGACTTGTAGGACCATGCTAGTCAATGGGGTTATCTTAATCCAAAATATAAATCCTGATTTTGGACCATGGAAGAAAGATTACTCAAATATATTTTTTTGTCAGTTCCAATCCATTTCTTTGAATTTAATTTGCTCTTGATGAGATTTGGACATCTGAATGCTTAGAAATTCTTCAGCCAGATGGTAAATCCTGACCATAGCCAGAGAATATGTACACCCCTCCCACCCATCCACTTAGGTAGTAGGATTGGGAATCTATCTCCCTTTGTATTTGACTTCATTCTTTACTGTCCCTCTCTATTCTCTTCTGTACGTCCTGTGGAAATTCTTCTTTTGTTTCTATCTCCTAGTGCCTAAGTTTTCTCCTTAGATTGAATCCCTGCCAAACTTTGGTAGTTTCTTTCTTTCTTTTTTTTTAATTTTAAAATTAAAAGGAGGAAAATATTAACAGACAGACAACATTTTACAAAATAGCAAAGGAACAGTTAAGACAGTACGGAGTTACAAAGTGGTAAGGAATTAACAATGCTTGTT
>NW_004955406.1:31682284-31685658 GCF_000276665.1 Chinchilla lanigera | reverse complement strand
AGCCCTTTGTCTGAGGGACAATCAGCTAAAATTTTTTCCAAGTTTGTGAGTTTTCTTTTTACTTTGCTGGTGATTTCTAAGTTTCTAAAATCCTGCCTTTTGATTAAGGGTAGAGAATTTTCACAAGAACACCTAAGAGTCATTACTGTCTAGGTTTTGCTTTATCTTCTCATCCATTTATTTTTCCTCCTGATTTGGGCAACTTGCTGCTGTTTACTTGGAATATAAGCCTAGGCTGCTGTCTTCATTGCGTATGATATCTATAGTCCATCCCAAATATATAAAGTTAGAAGCAGGAGATAATTCTCTTCTCCAAATAGCAGTTTAGCAATTGAACCTCAACCTCAGTGATTCATCTGAACATCTTCCATCATGAACAACATGTTAGAAATTACAGTTTAGCAATCTGTGGAGTGATTGCTTTCCTATAACACAAGACTATTAGTCTTAGAACTTGGCTGAAGATAAGAAGAAAAATGGGACAAGCATATGTGTTTGCCCCGGGCATGGTACTACACTTCATATTAGAGCATAAGTATGCTATTTGTGACACTACAGCGGAGCAGAGACTAAAAGGCCACGCAGAAATTGAAATTGCTGCACTGGCCTCTCTCTTCAGTGTCTCACCACCCAAAACACAAGCTTCAAAGGTTTCCTCAACAAATTTTCTCTCCATTTTTGCCTGTCAACAAATATTTTTAAGCCCATACACTATTCAAAATGTTTTGCATTTCCTACACAGAGACTAGTATCTCCTATAACATCATTTCTTCCCCATGAAATAAACAAAACATAATGAACGTGCATTAAATTCACTTTAACATGTGCCAGAACTGTCCTTTAAACTCTTATGTAATTTGAGAAAGCAAAATGTCTATATAACAGACATTATAATGCTGAGTTCTATATGAAACATTCCAGCAATGGTATATGTGAAATTTCATTACATTGTATTAGAATGACTGAAAATGGCATTTCATAAATGGTTAATCTTATGTAAAATGTTTTGCTCAAACACACCAAAAATACCTTTCTCACTAGGGCTGTCTGGGTTTCACTTCAGGTGATACCCCATCCTTTTCCCTGAAGCAAGTGTAGTGCTCTGTAGCCCAATTTCATGTAATAAATTCAGGTTCTGTTACTCCAAATTTCTGTAGTTCTGAAAAAGGACTTTGTTATGGTTTGTGTCTAGAATTCCCCAAAAGCCTAACGTGGACATAGGTGGGTTTTTTCTGCAGTGGCTGAATCTTGAGTTGGATTCTGGGATTAAGGGTGTGTGATCAGTACACTGATTGGTTTGCCACTGCCCTAATTCAGACGCCCTAGATAGAGTATGAAAGGGGCAGAAAGGGACTCCTAAAGCCTCGTGCTCATTTTCTTTGCTACCTTCTGCCTGCCATGCACTGTTTATCCTCTGTGCTGCCTCTCTCCCATGCCACCACGTGTTGGAGCCAGCCAATTATGGACTGAAACCTCTGCACACTGTGAGCTAATTAAACCTTTACCCCTTTAGCCATGGGTGTCAGGTACTTTCTCTCAGCAAGGAGAAAAGCAACTCAGACACACTTGTACTTTGCATCAGTTTTCTTTACCATATGTGAATAATAATTTTGTCTACTCAAGAGACCATGAAAATTAGATGAAATTATACAATAATAAACACAGCCAGGGTCTGGCCAATATTAATTTATATTTAATATCTGTTAGCTATTTTCATAACTCCCTCTATATCACTCAATCATGAAAATGTTCAATTAAAAATCAAGTCATAGCAGGTTATGTAGAGGGTTAATGGTGGAGGAGACTTCCCATCTTGGAGGGAATTCTCTGGGAAATGAGCAGTCTGAGAGGGCAAAAAGAGTGGGAGAGGGTGCTCAGATGGTAGAAGAATATTTATATTTCATCCACTCTTAAACCATGTCAGGTATTTTGTATGCCTTCTCTGATTTTGTCTTTAAATCTAGTAACTGACTTACATTTAGATAACTAATAATGGAAAAGCAAAAGTTAGAAAGTTATTTTACCAGTGAGTATAATGTTTCTGAAGAGAAGGATGGAAGAGGAGAAAAAAATTCAGGTATATTTAACCAGGAGTTTATATAGTAAAAACTAATTTGACCAAGTTTATTATATAGTTTTCTAAAGTTTCACTTTACCCATATACACACTACTACTTAACCCTCCTTGTGTCAACAAACCATTAATGATATCACAAAGAGCCTCTTGCAATTAGATGTTATATATATAGTGCAAATGTTTTATTTTGTGTGTTGTCAAATTCTTTGATTATTTTCTCTTTATAAGAGTTCTTAAAGAGTTATTAGAATATGGCTATTAATGTAGACTTTTAAAGATACTTTATAAATTGGCCTGTATAAAATAGAGTGAATCTTCCTTAAGGTACCTTTTCAGTTATAACTGTATCAGACATAAATTAAAATATTAATGAAGATCTTGCCCTTTAATTTTAGGTGATGACCTTTATTATAAAATAATTTATCTCTGAAGTAAGTTTTTCAAAGTTAAAGGAAATATTAAAATGTTCTAATTATGAAAGACAAATAAGCCTCAAATATCATGTCATGTGGAATATTGTTTTTAATTTATCATTTCCTCGCATTTAACATTCCCAGAAGGTATGCTATTCACTTACTATTGTTTCTTGATAAGAAGCTTATAAAACAACTGCTTAACTTTTTCTCCTCAAATTGAGAAGATAATATAAGCATGAGAGTAGATAAGCCATCAGCAAGGGCTAAAGGAGAGTCATTTATTGTCAGAAAATGTATATAATTGTATTTTTATCACAGTCTTCCTGATTCTAAAGCGAAGAAAGCTTAGATTTGGCTTTATGTATAAATGATACAAGAATTCCTGTCCCTATTTATCCAACCTTGTTTGCCTTTGCCCTCTATGGTAAAGAAAATTGTATAGGACCATATTGTGGGATGGTCTTTACTTCTATATGTTGTTTTTTTAGGATGATATTTTTCCTCCCTTAACCAGCTGATAATGCTTACTCATTCTCTACTAACATTTATTTGTTCAACAAAGGAGCAGGGCTACTTGTTATTCAAGGCACAGTAAGAGAAAACTGAATGCCCTACAGTTTCCTGAGCTTCCCAAAGCCTGCGAATTTTCCATCATTCATTCTTCTTTCCAGACTTCATTTCCCATCCAGAGAGGACTACAATATAGGCACTTTTAAAAAGTTCTCACAAGGCATTGGTTGATTAGCTTTGTATGTCTATATGTGTTTTCGTGAGAAACTACATTGAAGATATCAATATGTAATACAATAAGCATTGTTAATTCCCTACCACTCTGTTTGTAACTCTGTAATGTCTGTACTGATCCTTTGCTATTTTGTAAAA
>NW_004955406.1:31654441-31682184 GCF_000276665.1 Chinchilla lanigera | reverse complement strand
ATTTTCCTCCTTTTATTTCTAAAATTAAAAAAAAAGTTCTCACAATATTGCAGCAAAGAACAAAAATATTTTCTCTTGAAGAACTTTTATTTCAATATGAGAAAAGCAATATATAAGTGACCAATATAGGCTATCAATGATAGTAAATATTACAGGAGAAATATAGAAGCAAAAGAAGACCGATGATCCTAAGGGTCTCTAGGGTGAGGGGTTGCCAAACTACAACAAAGTGGTTTGGGAAGGCCTTGATTGGAAAGGGAATTTGCAAGAAGACCTAAAAAGATGACTCAACTGAGGTGGCCATGGAAACAGTCTGGAGGAAGGGCACTGGGGAGTCAAGAATGGCTGGTGAAGAGCCTTGGTGGCAACATGCGCTCATGTTCAGGAAAAGCTAAGCATACCAGGGAGACTGGCGGGGTGAATAAGGAGCTTGTAGGAGATGAGGTTAAAGCATAAATGAGAAGATCCAAATCATATATCACCTCGTAGGTTACCTTAGGGATTTTACTTTTGCTCTGAAAAGGTGTGAATCATTTGGTGGTTCGGTAGAAAGGAGTTTGTGAACTGACTTAATAAAATTTTTCCTGGTTGCTGAATAAAAGAACCTACTGGAACAAGTTTTGATGTACTTAGTACCGAGTTAGGAATCCAAGCAACACATGCAATGATTAGAAGAAAGGCAGAATTCTTTCTCAGAGCACCAATTGTGTATTCTCACGTGACCTGCAAATCTATTTGAAGTTCTTCTCTTTAGTGTTCCAAAACTAATATCCCTTTCACTATTTCCAGGAAACATGATATATACACCTATAATTTTCATTTTGAAAATATCCCTGAAGACTAAGTAGTACTATACTAATAGCACTGTTGCTAAGAAGTCATACAAATACAGGATATTTAAAGCACAATTAAATGATAACTCCTTTTGAAGAGCTTTTCATTACATTGCATGTTTTGTTTTACTTTTAGATTCTTACATTTGTAAAGAATAGTCACATAACTGCCTGAAATAACTAATAGTATGTGATGTGTAGTCCTTTTTTTCTTTTGCCTCAAGTTCCTGACTAAGGCACTCAACCTGAGCTACACACTTAGCCCTTTTTAATTTTGTATTTGAGACATTCTTGCTAAGTTTCTAAGTTCTGCAGGCTGGACTTCAACTTGCAATTCTGCCCTAGCCTCCCAGAATACTGGAAGTACAGGTGTGCCTGGCATATTTCTAGTTTCCTTTCATTAAGAACTGCTTCCAGTAGAAGAACTTTTCAAGCCTAAAAACAAGGAAAATAAATGTCTAGCTGAATCAATGGCATATAGAAACTACATGATTATTTTTATATCAATAAATTAATCAATCCTTCCTTGTTTCTTATACTTAGTGTGTATTGAAAGTTACTATATCTTTGGAATTAATACTGGCTCAGTGTCAGTAACTTTTTCAAATCTGAGAATCATCTGCTTTGTCTTTATTCTCACAGCACTGGAATTAGGTGCTATAATCATCATGACCACTGCAGCCTTAAACAATGGCACTTTGAAATATATTTTGAGCAAATCTCAAAGAATTTTCTAGCACCATTCCTGGATGTCTGCCTAGGCTTTGTGATACAACTGATATATATTTCATTCCATCCTACCTAAGATTTACTTTGATTTGCTTGTTTTTGCCAATTAGAAAGATACATTTTTCTGTAATATTGAAATGGTAGAAAGTAGGGCTAGGGAGTGCTTGGAACTTAGTGATGAATTCCTGTTTCACATGCATGAGGAATTGAATTTCAATTGCCAGCAAAAAATGAAAGAAAAACAACACCAAAAGATGATAGAAAACAAAAAATACAATAAGCTCAGTTAAAATGTTTTTTAAATCTTAGCCCAGATACAATTGTTCTAGGTAGATAGGTGTGTTAGGAGCTGGGTGCACAGCTGGGGCTAATCAGGCACTGCTAATTTCTCTGGCGCAGAACCCTATAACTGGATGTGGCTGCAGAGCTGAACAAATGGAACATTCCATCCTCCTGTACCTACTTCCCTACTGGCTTCCCACTCCCCCAGTGGAAGATGTGGTCAATAAAAAAAATAATAGGAATCACAGGAAGGCTTACAATATGTTAGTTTAATCTTCAAATTCTATCTACACCTGCAATTCTCAAAAGCCTGCAGTGGGGTACTCCTCTAAATTAGGAACTTGAGGCAAGACATATTTAATTGTTGTGATTTATTTATCAATAGCCCTTTACAACACATATTCTCACTGTGATTTCTTTCAGGGATTGTGGTCCAGAGAACTTGCTTTAGGAACACAGTAATCCCTTTTAAAGGCCTTTCAAAATTGTTTTCCCAAGTTTATAATGTGAATAAAAACTTGGGAATACTGATATTTATAAGAAAATATCATTCATAATTTTTTTGCCCAGATAATTTTTCATGGTTATATATGAAATGAAGGGGTACCATATTTGGTTGCATCTGTTTCAGCCAGAAACTGCCTCAAACTTCCATACAAATTTGTGTTGTATACTTTTCCATATTTGAAACTATACTTCTTAGTTACTGTAATATAGTCTATGTGTATTCTTTTAATTCGAACTGCTTAACTGAACTTAATTACATAATTATTTGTAAATGTAATTTTTTCACATCAGAGAATCTAGAGATAACACTACTCATATATAGTGAATATTTCAGAATATGATTAAGGTTATGCCTCTAATAACTACAAAGGAATAAAAATATGTATCATATTAATGTGTATTTAATTTTTTTACTTGAATATATATATATTATCAATGTATTAAAATGGTGGGAAACATAAAACTCCAAATTATCAAAATATAAAATTCTTAATCCTATATATTCTTCTATCTTTTCAACCAACTTATACCTTATATTCCCATTATTCTATCTTCCTACCTCCCCTCAGCAATTGAGTTGCCCTTCAGATGCTATTTGCTTCATATCCTAAAGATGACTGATGTAATATTTATGGAGGCCTTTAGAATTATTGAGCTACTCAGCAGATGCATGTATGATGAAGAGTTAAAAATGTCAGGAGTTCACAATGTGAAGCCACTGTGAACTCCCTGGAGTCTTCTACAACCTTAACAGGGATCAGAATTCCTTCCTCTCTGCTTGTGTATGACCTGCCGCCTGGCAGGCTCATCATATTTATAATATTGTTCTGTCGCTGATTGCTTGTCTCACTTCAGGAAAGGATTTGAAATCTTTGTCTTATACCCCAACACTAACAATGTTCTTGGCAAAGTATACATGCATAACCAATATTGCACATGTATGCAAATTGCTATATAAATAATTTATGCACTCAAATTCAGTTTTATATTGTTAAAAAATGCTATTTTTCCCCCTACTTGTAAAGGTTCACTTTTTTGTTTCTTCTACTGCAAATGTTTCTAGACTATTGTACCAATTCATATGAATTCAGCAAACATGTACAAAATGGCTCATATTTTGGAAAACAGTAATGAAAAAGATGCCCTCCAATAGCTTGCAATTTTTTTTTTTTTTGGAAAAGATAATGAAATCTATAAAAACCACACAGTTACTAGACCAGAAATTGTCCTTACTACATATCAGGCTATGTTGCTTTACAATCTTTCATTAATTATGGTTTTTTGCTTGTTTTTATTAGTGCCTACGGGCAGTACTTTATTCACTCTTTGTGGGCAGCTGGTAGGTGGACAGAACGTGTCTCAACACTTTTTATCTCCTTCCCCTCCTCTGCTTCCCTCTCCCTCCATCTCTTGATCCCTCTCTCACTTGAGAATCATGTATCTCGCTACTTCCTACTGTCTTTTATTTTGCTCCTTATTTATATTCGAGTTTCTCCTATAAGCGAATTCATGTGATGTTTAAACTTGAGTGTCTGATTTATTTCATTTAACACGATGGTTTCAAGGTGCATCCAGTTTACTAAAAAAGACTTAAATTTAGCCTTTATGGCAGAGTGATGCTGCAATGTTTGTAAATACATTTTCTTTATCCATTCATCTGTTGATTGACGTGTAGGCTGATTCGAAGATTTAGCTATTGTGAATTATTATGCTTTAAGCATGGGTGTGTATGTATCACTGTATGTCTTTGGCAGGGGCAAGCGGTTTGAATGCAATTTTCAGATTTAGTTTTGGGGAGTCAATACTGATTTCAGTAGATAGCTTCCTTAAGAGGGGAGATAAATACAAGTATTCAAATGCAGTCAGAATATGGGAAATATCATAGAAATATTTAACATATTGTGTCAACACAAAGATAACAAGTACTTCTAGGGAATTTGAAGGAATTTCAATTGGTTGGCTCCATATATTTCATGTCAGAGAATAGGAAAGGGGATATTTACATGTATAAATAATGGTGTGATCAAAGACACCAGAGATCTACACAGATGAAATATAAAACTACAAATATCTTGAACTGGAAAAAATGTGAGTTTATAGATTTGTACATATGCATGAGTGGTATTGGAATATGTCCATGTTAGAATCAGTAAAGCATAACTATATATATATATTTTTTTTAGATAGTGAAAATGCAACCTAGGCCAGGTGCAGTTAGAATATGTATTAGCACAACTGTGTTAGAAATGTGATACAGATGAAACTCAATACACAATGTCTGCACAAATTCTGATGCTTTGAGAATAGAGGAAGTAATGGACAAAGAAAAGATGAGAAGCCAGAGGATAGAAAGTTTGTGAAAGATGCATTGAAGGGACAGAATGTTACATCTCATAAACCTGCATAATCTTCTTCACTTTATTGCCACTTTGTGCTCCAACCATTTAAAAAGCAACTTTAAATATTTCATGAGAGTGAAGGTAAGATACTAAGAGTTAGATTCTTTTTTATAACTTTTTAGTAATGTGTCCCACAAGCTCCATTACTTCAGTTCCATAACAGCATTGAGGAGGGTTTGTGCCAATACCTTTGCATATTAAATTTGCAGTGTATGTAAAATATATGCTTAGGTGATTGATTTCTAAGGAGAACATTGAGCAAGTTAGCCCAGTAGTACATTGAATTTCTTTATACATTGATTATCAAATTAAAAGAAACTTGTCAAATAATTTAGTTTATTTCTCAGCCTGTAAGCACATTTCCACATAAACAGACATAATTTAAAGGGGGAAGTAACTACTAGTTATTTACCTGCCTAATAACATCCAATGTATATTTCTAGTTCACTAAACTTTCTTTCAACGTTTCCAATGGCTTTCCCATTTACTAGTAAAAAGAATACTGTCCACCCTCCACCCTGAACCCTAGGTGGTAGCAGTAGTTTGAGTTCATCAGGAATGTCTTTCTCAATGTCAAATAGGTGAACTTTATTATTTTATATTTTAAATTATGGTTTTCCAAAGTATCATCCAAAGAAAAATAGTTTCATACTAATGTAGCTAGTTAATGACCTTAGTGGGAGTCTTAGAATTTTTTTGTGATCAAGTGAACAGTAGGAATTATTTCAATATGGTAAGTAGGCATCTGTCACTTTATACTACATTGACATACCATTACATATTAATGTTCTTTTTGCATTTTACTATAAAACACGTTTTATTTCTATTCTGTGTTTATGACCACCCACCTGTGGGCATTTTTCTATATGTTTTAAATAAAGGCTTCTTACTCATAGACCTCTAACATAAATGTTATGCATCTTTACTGCTTTTCATTCTTCATAATAATGAATGAATCTTCACCTGATACTTTCATTTTCTTTGCATGCAATTCTTTTCTTACATCGTATTTTCAAAGCTACCAGAGTTGTAGCTACTGAAGTCAGCTTCCTAAGCAAGATTGAAGTGTACATTTATGTGTTATGTGTTATCATTTTAATCAGTAAAGTATATATGGTGCAGTATACTAAGGTCATAAATACAGGTTTTAGCTGAGAAATAATCTATAGTGACTACATTTTAATGATATACACAATTAAACTAAAATTCTTATTTGATTTTTCTGTACTTATTCTAACTTTATGATTTAAGAAACTGCTAAGGAAAATGAAAATAAATAATTACGTCTAAATTCGGATCTTTGATGGGTAATTCTGCTTTCTAGCCATGCCATCTCTTTCCTTGTCTGATAGCTGCCAAGGAAACGAGAAAATGTGAAACTTGTCATTTTATCACCAGCCATGTGATAAATACATAGTTTATTTATCTGCACCTTAATTATGCTTTGAAGCTGCTTGTAAGGTACAATAAGAAACAGTACACAATGTACTGCTGAAGGCATTATGTTTCTTCTTGCAGGAAGAATGACATTTAAAAATCAATTAACTCAAATGATTAGCTTTAATTAAAAATGTGCTATTTTATGATAGTTATATAAATACCTTATTTGAACATTAAGGGTGTCAATTAAAGATAGAATAACAATATTCAGAACTATCATAAAATGATTGTGTCACACAGTTTTCATAAAATCAGTAGATCAAAAGTCAAGAGACAAATAGAGCAAAACATACTTGATATTTTTAAGCAGAAAATTTTAAGAGAAAATATGAATACTATGTAAGTTTGTTGCAAAAAAAAGGTATACTCTTCTGGCCAGCATTTCATAAAGACAAGCCTGATGTAAAAATGGGTCTTTGGATTTATTGATTTAAAGTAAAGCCGTTGATAAGCAATGAAAATGTTAAATCTATTGAAGAATGAGTGAAAATATTTATTAACTGAGATAAACTTTGGACCACATGATTTATGTAACTTATTTAGCCTATTTAAAACTTGTGAGACATTATAACTATCTCTTTATGGATACAGGAAAATTATTTAAATATATTTCACCAGTAAACACATCTAAGAAACAAGGAACTTATTTAAAACTGCATACAGGGGGCTGGGGATTTAGCTCAGCGGCAAAAGCGCCTGCCTGGCAAGCGCAAGGTCCTGAGTTCAGTTCCCGGTACCGGAGAAAAAAACAAAAAGTAAGAAAAAATAAAAATAAAAATAAATAAAACTGCATACAGTTCACTATGGAGACCTAATTTTGACCACACAAGACGTGTAAAATCAAAGGAAAACTCTGGTCTCAATAATTTACATTATATTTAATTATTTAGTGGATCATTTTTAAATTAACAACTATTGAACACAGATGACAATATCAGCATCAGATAGAGCGATCATATGCAGCATTCAAATGCAGTGACAAACCCTAACACTCAGGTTGCAGAGATGATGTCCACAGCAAGTCCGTACTGGAAACACTGGCAGTGAAAGAGTGTAGGATCTCAGGAGCTCAGATTGAAATTCACCTTTTTGTTCACCTATTAGAACCAATTGAACAGTCTTTGTATATGGCGATTGGTATTCAGCCATTCTGAAGCATTTGCTACCATCTGCTAGACAAAATTTGGTCTGATCCATTTCAGGAATATTGATGACTCTGTTAAAACAGGAAAATATGCCTAAAAGGAAAGACTGAGCAGTGAGGGTAAGGGACCCTGTGTTGTGCCCAAATGAACTGATTCTAATTTCACTTTCTGAGGTTAATACAACACTTATAATCTTGATGTATCTTCTTCTTGTCTCCATCCCTAGGGTTACATTATGCATTTACCCAGTAACTTTCTTGAGCAAATGGCGAGGTAAATGAATGTGGCTTTACTGGAAGCCAAAGAGACAAGTGTAGGGTATATATATGTGCACAAACAAGTGGCTATTAGACCACCTTGGGATGGGGGATGTGGCTTAGTGGTAAAGAGTGGGCCTAGCATGTATGAGGACTTTAGTTGGATTCATAGCACCATGAACAGCAAAAGGGTCACTCCCAATAGACTGACTCATTCTACGTAACAGATTAGTTCTGTTTCACAGAGAAAGGAAAATGGAGCAAAAGCTAATTCCAATCCATACTGAGCCTTAGAATTTATAGACCAGCATATGTCAGCCAAGTTGTAACCACACAGAACACTGGATATAAAATTATATTATTATTTGAAATCATTAAGATTTGGTGGTGGTGTGCTAGCAACTAATATAATTACTAATGGTGATTTCAATTGCTATACTTAAGTACATTTTTAGAAACCATATAGTTGAAATATAGGTAAAATAGGACTTTCAAATTGCCTTTTCATTTTGGATATACGAGGAGTAAGATATTTAAATATTCCAAAGGGTATGATATGAAAAGAATTAACTTCTGTCAGGATTAACAAGTGACAATCAATCGAGTTTCAGTACAAATTAGGATTGTTTGCCATATGCTAGGGACTGTCAGGGTTTGCAAATGAACATTTATGCCAGCCCCAAAGGACTTAGAGTACCATTGTCATTAAGTTTCAAAGGATTACAATTCATCAATATTTTTTGAAATAATTCATTGGATCTTCTCAATATTCTTGCATAAATTCTATGATAATCAACAGTATAAACCAGCCACAAAATTAAAATCCTGAATTCAGGGACAGGGAATATGGGCAAAAAAGTTTTTGCTTTTTGGTTAAACATATATCACCTTATTATTCTAATGCTTCACATTTTTTAAACTGGAAATTTGCAATTCTCAAGCTAAGTTTTTTTTTTTTTATGCTTTGTTTTCCATGATACAGCACCTCCTAGAAAATTACTGGGGACAGCTACTCCTTCAAGTTCTGACAGACTTGTATATTTTCAACTATGACTTTATGAAATAACTCCCTACATTTCTAATTTATCTAATATTCATTTTTTTTCTGTCTGCTCTATATTAGTTCTCCAGTCCTAATATTTTTCTTATGTTTTCTCTCTCTGTTAGTGGAAAAGAATATAAACTGAGTATTAATCTGATTACAGCCAGTTGAGTAAAAGTATAGTTCTATACAATCCATCAGTAGAAATATTAGTACTATATTTTATGCACTTTGTCTTTCCTGTTGCCATTGTACTCCCTTGACCCTGGGTTACCTTTTGCTTGAATTATTGCTTTAGCATTCTAACATGCACTCTCCTGCAGCTGTGAACTTCCTACATTTCCCTGCCAGATGAACCATTATAAAGTTCTGTGACTCACAACAGAGACATATTTTCAATGTCTCTTGATAATTATTACCAAGAAAAGTAGAAATGTGAAGATTGAGGACAATCCTTAATGTTTATGAACCTGTATATAAATTATCTTTCTAAGATCTTTATTTTGTTACTAGCGTACCCTGCTTGGTAGACTTCTGATGCTATTTCTTTAGTTTATAGTGGTCCTCTACCCCTTCTCATGTCTTAAAATCTTTCTGACTATTTAAAGATATTTCACACACCATGCATTTTCTGTGTAGGCTTTGTTATCTAATAGTACAGTCTAATGCACTGTCACTTAACATGCTGCCTCATAACTTTTAACCACAACATAACTCAATATCTAACTAGATATTGTCTTTTCCCACATGATTATCTTATATCTGAAGAGGACTATGATATTGCCTTATTAATAAAAATATAACAAGTTTCCTATGTTTGTTATGGTCACATCAGTATACTTCACTGCATTATTATTTGATTGAAATAAATGGAAAATATCACAGTAAACATCATTCTGGGTAAGAGACTCTAGGTCAAACTAAAGATACAATGCTTACAGCTAACATTTGCCGTTCCTGGTACTGTTATACATTGAAATAACATTAAAAGTTTACCCCACACACCTGTAATCCCACCACTCTGGGGACTGAGGCAAGAGGATCACTGCAAGTTCAACACCAGCCTGGGCTACAAAGTGAGTTCAAGACCAGCCTGAACCGGTCTCAAAAAGACAAAAACAAAAAACAAAACAAAACAAAACAAAACGGTTTGGTTATTTCACTTAATTACACTTTACAAGTGAAGAATCTGAAACAAACTATAGTTGCTTCTTTTGCCTAAAGTTATACTGATAGTAAATGACCAAGCAGATACAAACAAGTACTATGTGGACTTGTAGCACATAATCTCCCTGGTTCTCAGAACATAAGTGACATGAAGTCATCCAAAGGAAAACAGAAGGTCATAAGGAAGGGTGTCTGCTGGCCCAACAGTTCTTTACAACAAAGTGACAGTACACTGTGAACAAATCTAATGAGACCTCACAAATGGGCATACATCTGTAAAAAGTCCAGCTATCTTTACCAAGAATAGAGATTTAACAAAAATAAGAACATTTATATTTTTAATAACTACTAACCATTGGGGCTGGGGATTTAGCTCAGCGGCAAAGCGCCTGGCTGGCAAGCACAAGGTCGTGAGTTCAGTTCCCGGTACCGGAAAAAAACCAAAAAAATAAATAAATAAATAACTACTAACCATTTATTTTACTGTGTGGAGCATAGAGAAATTACCATGTGTTTTACAACAAGAATCAATAAATTGAGGACCACATTATTAACCAAGTTCCTTTTCAGAGAGTTAGAAAAAACAGACTATGTAGCAGAAACCATATGTGGTCTAATAATATTAAAATATTTAGTATTTTGCTTTCTACAGAAAACGCAGAATCCCTGTTCTAGCTATAAATGCTGACTCATCTATTAATTGCATTTTAATAAATTCTGTTATCTAATCTTTTACCTAAAAATAACAAAACCATGGATAACTCATTGTGAAGATGAAAAATATAAAGGACAATACAATAAGGTCTCAATAAGATATGCTTAATAGTATGTTCTTATAGCTAGAACTCAGTAGAGTCTGTTAGAGGATTAAAATGCTCTTAGTATTCACTTAAAATATGAGAATGTTTAAGTTGACATTCTCATTATTTTCATTTTCACTCACTCTGAAATTAGGCCACTTTAAATTTTGATCAAAATAGTGAAGCAATTCATAGAAGAGGTACTTCATTATAAACATGCATGCAGTAAATATTTATTTTGCAGTTTAAAGAAAATAATCAAAATATGAAGGCCTATGTTATATTCTAGTATAGTAAATGTAGTTTGTGAGAAGCTATGAATATGCATATAAAATCAGATCACCATTAAAAATTTCACCTTATAGTCAATATAATTTTAAGGTGAGTTTTTATTTCTAAAATTGGTATAACACATACTGGTTTGCT
The DNA here is from genome assembly GCF_000276665.1 of Chinchilla lanigera. Lineage (NCBI taxonomy): Eukaryota > Metazoa > Chordata > Mammalia > Rodentia > Chinchillidae > Chinchilla > Chinchilla lanigera. The sequence goes on along the minus strand of NW_004955406.1, from coordinate 31,671,157 downwards.
TTGGACAGTTCCTAGTTTATACCCTCTATTGCCCTATTATTCAAACTTCATATCTTCCTAAATTGAAGAACTTATTTTTTGTCCAAGTTACAACAAAAAGCAGAGTTCCTACCAAATCAAGTGGGAGAAATTCATATAAGCCAACTGTGATCAATAGTCACTAAAAATTGTTAGTTGAGCATGTTTTCACATCTGAGATTATAGTTCATTGAAGCAGCCATGAAATATAATGGAAAGAATGTATTTAAAGCTCATTTTTTAAAAAGCAGTTGTCCAAAGGACCTAGGAAAAGCAGGCTGCTTCTAACATATGTCAGATAACACACCAAACTGTTTTACCATTTAAGTTTTCATAAAGAAGGAAGCAACCACATTCAGAAGCAGAAAGGGATCCCTTAATCTGAGAGACCGATGATGGCAGCTAGGATGGCTGCATCCCTTCTCCCAAAGTGTTTACACTGAGGACTCTGTTTCCATCCAACAGTTAGTCTACCCCGTTTCTCTGATACCCTACTTCCACAAAAGACAGACACAGGCAGGCACTGCCAAATGCAGCATGGACAAGAAAGGCCCACCACAGGAAGTGTTCCCAAGGAGAGACTGTCTTGCCGGGATACATTTGTGCGTACTATACATTTACAGCATGACTGTTTGCATCTCATTTCATAGTTAAAAATAATTTTATGAATACACCTTCTGCATTTGTACAGACCCTTAATTTTTTCACCCCAGTGTTGATAGGAAATATTAATTTCAGCAGTTTCTACAAGGTTGGGATACAAGGTATGTTTCATGTCTACACATACTAGCTGATACGATGTTATTGTTGTAATACCAAATGCTTATTAAATTTTGCTTATCAAAATTTGTCTTTTCTTTTGAAAGGAAATATATTTAACAGTAAATTTGAGTAGTAATGTCAACTACTAAAACAGTTTTGTTTAAAATTTTATCTCTCATCTGTATCTAGAAAAAATTCCAAAGGATGGCATTTATTTACTGACAATTAAACAAATGGTTTTTAATTTAGATAGCATTAATATGCACCTAATCACCACACATGTACCATGGAAACAATGTACCAACTGTAAGACGATTTCCCTAGTTAAATGCTAGTTCTTATTTTAAAATAATATATGAACTTTTACACTTTCCTCTTTAGTAGCTATAGAAACATGGGGAAAAAAATCCAGATAAGAAAATAAAACATTTCTACAATGCAAGGATATGCCAATTTCTTGCCTTCTGAATTTAATTTTGTGAACTCTCCACATCATGTTGCTATCAGTGTGACTTTAGGTGCTTGGAAGAGCCAATAAAAATGTTATTATGTGTTTTAAGTCACTGAGCCTGAGACTCTAATCTGATTATACTGTCTACAGATCTTTAAAAGTTAGTATGAAAGACATTCAAATCTAATAAAATCCAATTTGAGCAAGGAATTATTGAATTTTCCAAATCCATTAAGAAACCTAATGGTTATGTGTTGTGAAGTAAGGCAAATTTAGTAATCTAATTTTGCTTTTAAAATGAGCTAGGTTAGTGCAATCTTCAAAGACATCACTTTGGATATTAACTAAGAAAGCTACAATAATAAGCATAATTACATTAAAAGAGTTCTGCGGGAAGATTACTAAATCTCACATCTTTACTTTTAAAAGATATAACTATAGACATAAAGAGGCTGCTATCAGTGACAGGACAAAGAGCGAGATGAAAGTAAACAGAAAAATAGGCTGTGTTGTCATGAAGAAGAGGCAAAGGGGAAAAATGCAAAGCTTCCATAAATAACTACAACATGTACCTTTAATTTAAATAGTATCAAGTTCTCATTTTACATCCGGGTCATAAGGAAGTGATGATGAAAACTCAAGTTATTGTTAGGATTCATAATCAAAATACTTAATGATTAAAGACTGGGGTAAAAGATATAAATGTGACTCTGTAAATTATTATAAGATGTTGATGCTGTAACTCACTAAGTAGAAAAGAGAAAAGCCACAGCATTAAGGAGTCAGTACCCTTTTCTTGTTGATGGGACTATGAGAGGGAAATACACTGGAAGCAGCAAATAGCCTAAAAATCACACATGTGTGTGTGTCTGTGTGCAGCTGTGTGAAGAACAAAAAGTAATCATAACATGGTTCAGTGTTAAAAGGGAATTGTTGATGTAGTGTTATCTTTCAGAAGATCCTCACTACATAGCAATGTTTTCCATGCTGTACAAAAAAATCCAGCCAAACATCATATTTTGATGCAAATTAGGATTAAATGTGAGGAATAAAAAGTGATCATACAGATGGTAGATATATGATTAGTGTGTCTATTATGGATATACTGCATGTCAGTAGGATCCTCTCCTACTTTTAAAATTGTGAACATATACTGTACCAGAATTTGCATTTATACACAATTTTACAAAGCGTTCTATTTGAAGAAGATCCCAATTCCCAGAAAGACAGGACCTCAGGTTTTCTTTCTCTAGGGAAAGATAAAAAATAGTCCCAAAAAAGGAAATTAAATTTTTAACATAGTTTTTCAGAATTACATAAAATTTGAATTAATATCCAATACATTTTTCTTTCTTTCAGTAAACAATATTAATATTTTCATAAAAAAGCAGTGCTCTTGTTGTGTTTCACATTTTTGATAATAAGATTTCTTATGTTAGAAGTGATACTCCATTATGACTTTTATTTATATTTCACATATGATTACTTATATTGAGAATACTTGAGTGCTTATGGAACATTTTTGTCTTCTGAAAAATGTCTATTTTGGTCTGTTCCAAACTTTTTTTAAAAATTGGATTATTTCATTACTACTGAAATTTTGGGATCCCTTATATGTTCTGGAAATTAATGCTCTTGTGTGATTGCCGTGTCTTATTACTCTCTCCCATTTGTGGGGTGTTTCTTCACTCTTCTGATTAGTACCAAGCAATGCAGAACCTTTATAGTTTCTGCTTTTATGTTTTGAGATTTAGGAATCTTGTCCCAAATGTCCTTGCTTATTCAAATGTCATGAGACATTTCCCTTATTTTCTTCTAGACACTTCATAATTTCAAATCCTACATTTTAGTCTTTAATTATATTTTCAGTTGATTTTTGTAACAAGAGAGGTATATGGGTCTAGCTTCATTATTCTATATGTGGATATCTGGTGATCCCAGTACAATTTACTGAAAACTGTCCCTTCTTCAGTAAATGATCTTAGCTCACTGGTTGGAAATCAGCTGGTTAAAGATATCTGAATTTATGTTGATCACTGTTGTTTTTCATGGGTCCATATGTCCACTTGTGTGCAATAATCATGGTAGTTTGACTTCCCCAGTTTTTTAGTATATTTTAAAATTAGGAAGAATAATGCCAGCTACTTTGTCCTTTTTCTTCAGATTGTTTTGACTATTCAGTGTTTGAGTATACATACATTTTTCTATGAAAAACTGCATTGGTGCTTTGACCGGGATTGCACTGAATCCATAGATTGCTTTAGTAGTATGGCCTTCCTAAATAATGTTGATTCTTACAGTCCATGAACATAAGGTTCCTTTTCATTTTTTCATGGCCTCTTAAAATTTGAAATCACTATTTTACAGTTTTTATTCTAAAAATCTTTCTTAGATATGTTTATAGTTATAAATGGGATAGCTATGGAATGTTGACTAACTCCAGTAAAAATGGCTATCATAAAAAAACTTAATAAGTGTTTGGGATCATAAAGAGAAAAAGTAACCCTTCCACATTACTGGTGGGAATATATGTTGGGATAGCCATTATGGTAAATTGTATGAAGGTACTCTAAAAATTAAAAATAGAACTATCTCCATGATCCAGGGATCCCACTGTTGCATATACATTCAGTGGAAATCAAATCAGAATGCTGAGACATTTGCATTATATTCAATATCTAAGATATCACATTGAGTTCAGCGAGGAAGGGCTATGTAAACATAAGGGTAAGTTTTGAGAATTTTCCCTCTTTTTCTGCTTCCTATAGCGATGGAAAGGTCACTGTAAGTGGGAATTTATATGTATTAAAGGAGCTGATCATATTTAAACATACTACTTAGCATAAGAATTTTACATATGTTTAGAAAATAATGCTAAACTGTACTAGTAGTCAAATGGTACCAATTAAATACAAGAATACTTTTCCTATTTCTGTAATCTTTTCCTTTATATCTTTTAAAATAAATATAATCTATATTTTGTGAAAATCTAGGTGTCTTCCCTTTGTCATTAGAATTTTATAAAACTGTGAATAGTTGTGGTATTCTGTCCTGTAGGTTATCTTTTCACTCTGTTGTTTTTTCCCTCTGCAATAATATTTTTGTCTTTCAGCCACGTGACCATGGACTAAAACCTCTAAAACTAGGAGTCAAATTCAACCTCTTGGTTTTTTAAAATTTATTTTAAAATAAAAGAAGGAACCCATATTAACAAACAGACATCCATTTACAAAATAGCATAAGAACAATACAAGCAATACAGAGTTACAGACAAAGTGGTAGGAAATTAACAATGGTTGTTGAATTATGTATTGATATCTTCAAAGTGGTTTCTCAGGAAAGCAAATAGAGATATGTAAGACTGATCAAGTACTTAATTATTAACTGTTCCTTTCAGTAAAGCCATAGAAGTCAGTAGTACAGCTATGTTAGCTATCCTGTATATACATACATACATAATTTTCCCCTTCTTTCTTTTCTCTTTTCCCTCACCCCAGGTGCTCTTTACTTTTGAGCATTTTTCTTTCATTTCACAGTGTCTGTCATACCTCCTAATTTTTATTCACTCTTTCAGGTACTTACACTAGTGAAACAATACACTGCTTACACGTGGAGGTCTGGTTTATTTCACTTATGAGTATGGTCTCTAGTTGTGACCATTCACCTGTAAAAGCCTCGAGCTTATCTTTCTTTATAGCTGAATAATATTTCATTATATAAAAGCACAATTTGTAATTGCTAAATTGTGGAAGTAACACAAATGTTCATCAACTGAGGAATGGATAAAAATATTGTGATGCTTTTATACATTGGAATATTACTCAAACTCTTCTTTTTAAAGTTGTATGTGTGACTGGGGATTTAGCTCAGTGGCAAAGCGCAAGGCCATGAGTTCGCTTCCCGGTACCGGAGGGGAAAAAAAAAAAAAAAAGTTGTATGTGATGTGTATTGTGTCTCAATAATGATAAGAAATCAAACTAATACAGAACATTTTTACGAAAGAAGTGAGGTACTTCTTGTCAGTATGCCCTACCATGTGGTTCAGAAACTTTTAGAATTGATTTGCAGAAGATGTTTGGAAATGTGTGAAGATGTGAGCTGGAAAAGCTCTAGAATACTGACACACAGAACCTAATGGGCAAGTTATGCTCTGAGGTCTGGAGGCCAGAATGCTGATGGGCAGGCCAATGATAAAGGACGGTCTCATGAAGTTTCAGTTGGGCATAAGCACTTCATTACAAACTGGACTGGGCACCATGCCTGTTGCAGTACGGCAGAAACAAAAAACTAGGTATATTTTACCTATCTCCTGAGATTTTGTGGAGGCTGAATTTAAGGAGTATAGATTAATTGATCGGTGGGGGAAATTTCAAGGGGAACCAAGATTTTGGCAATAGCATTGGTATTGCACTTACCAAGATTTATAGTGAAAATCACACGCAAAAATCAAAGTAGCAATTTAAATATATTTCATTTGGCCAAAAAAGAACAATGTGCAAATTTGGAGGAAAGGGTAATACTAATGCTGAAGAGATTAGCACGACTGAAAATAGACTATATACTTTATACAGGAACAAGAACAAAGATGTCTTGAGAGCATCTCAGAAATCAGCAAAACCCACTCATCACAGGCTTAAGAGTGCAAAATTCTCCTAGGTAACTACATCCTTGAGATTTATTTCACTGTGTTCAGCTATCTGCAGCCATAGTTCAAGAGCTCTTGGCTACTGCTTGTGATGACAATAGACTGTGGCATGGTGCACATGAGTCTGATTTTACTGGTTTGCAGAATGCAGTAGTTGTGGTGTCAGGGAGGTTTCCACCTCAGTTTCAAAGGACGATGTCAGTAACAAGAAAAGGAGCACTTTAATGGTAGTGAGTGAAGCTATAGCAATGAAGATGCAGATGTTGTGGAGATCCCAAGAAGTCAAACATGGCAGGAAGGTATGGTGTCTGCTGAGCAAAAACACTGGCTGAGAGCAGAGCCAGTTCAAGAGAAAGACCTTATGTAATTCAATCAATGAGAGCATAAAGGTGCCCCCCACAAGGCCATTAAAACTCATCACCATATTCCTCAGATATCAGACGTGGAGCTATAAGTAACTAACATGTGCCTAGCTTGCTTTCAGTCTTGCTTTGGTAAAATTCTTCTCTATTCCTCTTTCTTCCTTTTGGATTGAGAATGGCTACCCAGTACCATTGTATATGGGACATATGTTAGTTGCTTTTTAAAATTACAGCTAATAATTTTCCTTGAGTCTAATAGTAGACTTTGACTTGGACTTGAGAGCAATGTTGGCACTGTTGAAGCTTTTGGAAGAGATTATTGTGTTTCAGTTGTACAAAGTATGATTGTATCATGTTAGGAAGACTTCTGAACTTTTGTTTTCATACGGAGGTTAAATATGATTAAAGACGTGTTTGTGTGTCAAGCTGTCAAGGCTTGAGGTGTGACAGTTAAACTGGATTTTCATTTTGGTAGGCTGGGGAACATTCAGGGAACTTGTGGAACTCATTACTGGATGTATCTTGGCAGTCATGGATACATGTCCTTTGGGTCTATGTCTGGTTTCTCACCTCTTCCTCTCTCGTGTAGTTCCCCTGCTCTGTTTTATGGCTGCCATGAACTAAATAAGCATCTTTACTCTGCAATAATGATCTGACTTGGAATCATCTGGCCATGGACTAAATATGCTAAACTATGAGCCAAATTAAGCCTCGGCTCTGAGTACAGTAATGTACTATCCCACATTCCAGCAATAAGAAAGCTGCCTAACACATGTATTATAAAGATGGAATTTTTTTTTTTCTAGAAATGGTGAATGAAATACATTTTTATCTCATAATAACACAAATTTGGAACCAACAACTAAAAATAATTATATTCAAGTCCATCTGAAATGAGTGATCTTATATCACTGAATATGCTTATATCAAGTCAGTGATCTATATGTCTATTTTATGAAAATATGCTATTTTGATTATGACCACCTTGGTGTACTTTTTGAAGACAGATATCTTTATGCTTTGCACCCTTTGCTCAAAATAGCTTTGGTTCTTTTTGTGGGTTTTTTTTTTGACTCAGGTAAATTTTAGATTTTTTTCCAAGTTGTGTAAAGAAAGTAATTAGTATTTTGACAAGAGTTGTACTGGATTTGTAAATTGATTTATGTATTATAGAACTTTCAATAGTATTGATTGTTTTTCAATACATATGAATGCAATGTTAGAGCCAGACATGGTGGTGCAAGTGTGTAATCCCAGCACTCAGGAGGATGGCAATGAGTTTGAGGCCAGCCTGGTCTACATAAGTGAATTCAAAGCCATCCTGCTCTAAACAGTGAGACTCTGTCAACAAAGCAAACAAACAAAAAACCAAGGATGTCTTTCCATCTTTTCATGTCATCTTCAGTCTCTTTTATCCAGATTTCATAATTACTGTATACCTATTTTCCTCTTTAGTTAAACTTTTACCTAGATATTTCATTTATGTGTTGATTCTATAGCTATTGTGAATGTGACTGATTTCTTGATTTCTATGTCAGATAACTCACTATTTGCATATGGCAATGCTAAAGATTTTTTATGCTAGTTTTGCATTCTTTAACTTTCTTGATGAATTTACTAATTTTCATAGTTATTTGATGAAATGTTATATACAAGACTATATTCTATGAATAGTGACAACATGACATCATCGTTTTCTATTGGAATGTGCTGTATTTCTTTCCCTTGCCAAATTGTTCTAATTAGGACTTCTACTACCATGCTGAATAAAATTACTAAAAATAGTCATTTTTTCCATATCTCAGAACAAAATGTTTTCAGATTTTTCACATTCAATATAGTTTTAGCTCTTAACTGATAGTAAATAGTCTGTATTATGTTGTGGTAAATTTCTTGTATGCCTAATTTGTTCAGCAGTTTTTATCAGGAATGGATTTTGAATTTTATTAAGTATTATTTCTGCATCAGTTGAGATGACCATATGGTTTTTATCCTTTATTCCACTGATATAGTGTATAATACTTGTTGATTTGCATACACAAAACTTCCTTGCCTCCTTGGGATGAATCCTACCCCGTCACGATAAATCATTTAATGAACTGTTCGGTTCAATTTGCAAATACTTGATTGAGGACTTTTGTGTCTGTGTTCATCCAAAAAATGTTCTTTTACTTTAAAGATAAAAGGAGAAAACATATTAACAAACACACATACATTTACAAAATAACACAAGAACAATACAAGCAATACAGAATTTCAGACAAGGTGATAGCAAATTAACAATGGTTGCTGTATTACATATTGATATCTTCAAAGTGGTTACTCAGATAAACAAATATAAGCATGTATTTACTTAGAGTTTTTCCTTTTTTGTGGTGCCTTTATCTAATTTTAGTATCAGAATAAAGCCAGTTTCATAGTATATGTTTGAAAGAATTCCTTTCTCTTCTCTTTTCTGAATAACTTGAAGATGGGATTAGTAGTTCTTTAAATGTTTGGTAGAATTCAGCTGAGTGTTTATCTTTCCCTGGGCATTTCCTTAACTGTGTGGTTCTTTTTAACTTATTCTTGTTTTTTATTATTGATCTATTTATTATGTCCCAATGTTTTAGTCTCAGTAAGTAAGGTATATGTGTCTAGGAATTTGTCCATTTCTTCTAGATGATCACATTAGCTGGTATATAGTTACTGAACATAATTTCTAATGTTTTTATTGGCTGCTGTCAACTGTAATGTTGGCTTTGATTTTCTTTATTTGGGTCTTCACTCTTCTTACTCTAGTTAAGCTCTTGTCTATTGGATTTTCCCTCCAAAGGTGTAAATCTTTGTTTTATTGGCCTTGCATTTTCAGTCTACATTTCCCTTCTTTCTATTTTGATCTTTTTTATTTTTCCTTACTAATGCTTCTGGGATTAGTCCATTCTTTTTCTAGTTTCTAAAAAGATATACTAACACATGGTTTATTGGAAATCTTCATATTATATTTATGCAAGCATTGTTGCTAAAAATGTCTCTCTTCATACTGCTTTTTCTAGTTGGTGTGTTAGTGTATGTTTTTCTTCATTTCCATTTGTTTCAAATTTTTTTAAAACTCTTTCTTGGATATTTTTGCATTGGTTAGTCCAAAGTTTTTTTTTTTTTTTCCTGTTATGTCATTCTAGAACTAAAGAAAGGTACATAACTTTATGACTGTACCTAACACTACTGTCTTGTTCACTTTAAGATGACTAATTTTGGGGCTGGGGATATAGCTCAGCTGCACAGCGCCTCCCTGGCAAGCGCAAGGTTGTGAGTTCAATTCCCGGTACTGGAGAAAACCAAATAAAATAAAATAAAATAAAATAAAATGGCTAATTTTAAAATGGAATCATCTGGCCATGGACTAAATATGCTAAACCATGAGCCAAATTAAGCCTCACCTGATTTCTTTACCATAATTAAAAGACTGATCTTTTAAAACTTTATAATATATCCAGTCTTGTCCCCTAATTTCCATCATTACTTTATGGTTTCATGGCATTATGATTATAAAATTTAGGCTTTTTATTTTTAATTTTAGGAATGTACTAAGCTTTATATTTTTACTTATGGAAAATTTGAGTAAATACTGCATAAATATGCAAGTCAATCACAGAAAAGACATTTTCTTACTGAAAGTATAAAATCATCTAGTGTGTGTTGGCTATGCCATTCTGTTGATTTATTATACCAGTGATAATTTTAACCTTCTTTAACAAAATGTTTTGTTTCTGAATGTCAATCTGTAAATGAATGGACGATTAAAATTAGATCATTTGGGGCTGGGGATTTAGCTCAGTGGCACAGCGCCTGCCTGGCAAGCTCAAGGTCGTGAGTTCAATTCCTGGTATTGGAAAACAAACAAACAAACAAAAAATTGTGTCATTAAACTATCCACATTAGGATACTGTAATACATTTCCAATTCCCTCATACTAATACATTTATACTAACTAAGATTCTTATGCAGAAATATATTTAACTCACATTTAAATATTTTTAAAATTAAAGTGAAATATAACATAAATTTCAAAAATATTAAAATCCTGTTTCATAAAAACATTTTAACCTATTTAAAATGCCTTTAATCTGTATGTATTTAGGAGATACATTAATTGCATAATTAAGTGCAAATAAGTAGAAGCTTTCAAAAAAAGACCATATGTTACAAGAAAAAATAATTAGACATACTCTTTAATATAGTCTTTTGTTCTAGAAAAATACCCCAATTTGGAAGTATGAAACAATACTTACAGTTTATGTGTGCGTATGCTTGTGCAGAAATATCAGTCGAGGAAATTGGAATGTATAGACACATCAATAAGTGAAACCTAAAAGGAGAGAATAGTTACACTTTATTTCAGTATTTATATACATGCTCACTTCCTTTCTTCACACCTCCCCTTCTATGTTCATCTTACATATCTACACTTGGAACCCTACCATAGTATCTTCAGTGGTCTCCATCTGTGTTTTCATGATAAGCATCTCATCTTTGTATTTATTTTATGTAGTTTATTTATTTTGTGATACTGCATCATTGCTTAAATTAAGATATAAACTTGTAAATCATAAAACTAAACCTTAAAAATATCTCTAACTTAAATGTTTTATAATCTAAAAGTTAGAGCTAGGCATTGAGAAGTTTTGATGACTTAATAAGAATAAGAATTCTTTTCAGATGAAGAAGTTTATATGATTCCCCGAATAAGTGGACACAGTCTACCTGTGTTAATCAAATCATCATGATGGAATAATATGCTACATCAACAGCTCCTTAATATTTAAAGTGTTATTTCTAAGTATAAGTTATAATAGAATATTAAGTCATACTTCCCATGCATATATGTGAAAAAGACCATAGTTTTTAGGACCTATGCTAAATAATTGCATTGAAATCGAGTTTACACCTATTGAAGCATGTAAGCATGTCAAATCATTCTGCACACACATGCTGTTCTACTTATATTATTTTGAAATTTTTTCAGAATACAAAAAACAAGGAATTATCACTCTGTCATCTCATGCTTTTTCTAATTACATTATAAAACCAAGATCTTATTTGTTATCCTCATTAGTTTTAGGAGCACATAGAGTTGTCACGATAAAAATCTATGCCAAAATATTCTGTGAAATTTTGTGTTACTCTCAATTTGCAGGCACATAAAATGCTATTGTTATCTAACACTATGATATTCCTCATACTCTATAATGTACAAAGAAAATTTGTTACATTAAAAGAGTTTTAAAGTTTATAAATCAATTTTAAAAGGTTTTATGTCATCACTTTAAAAAGGTTTTCATACCATTCTTGCAAACATTTAACTTTTGGTAGAGAATGTACAACCCTCTGAGTTCAAGGTCATATCAGAGTCAAGAATTTGAAGCTGTCAAAAATTAAATCAAAGATAAATACCTTAAAAACAGCAACGTGAATGTTATCTTTGAGAAACTTACTCAGACACACAAAAAAGCCATTTTCAGTTTTCTTTCACAAGGCGAGCAGATGGTACAGTATTTAGGGCCACATTTCAGAAGAGCACTGATTTCTTGTATGCTACTGTTTATATTCCTAGAATTTTCCTGGATCTTCTGACAGATAAGTTTAGATATGTTCTGGATTACTTTTTAAGGGTGAAATTATGTTACCAAAATTCTTTTATTCACATTTTCTTTATAACACAGTCCAGCTCTCATATGTTCCCTAGCCTTTGCCAGCATGGCTTCTATTTGCTGTATCACAGGGACGAGAAAGCTTGGTGGAAACAAACTAGATCTGCATGGATGTGAACAGTAAGCATCAGAGTGTTGTACATTTGCCTATCTTTGTGTTTATTAAAGGCCAGATTGGCAAGGTAACAGCCTTACATGGAATGCAGAATTCACAAAAATGATAACTTGGGTTTTTTCTGTATAATTCAATACAAATAAGTGGTAAAAATTATAAACTGGATAAGGACATGTAAATATAAGGGAATGGATATAGATTATGAAGTAAACAGGTTCTTGATACTTGTCAAAATGCTTTCAAAGAATGAAGTTATTTTAGAAAACTCAGAGTAATAGATTTCACCCTACTGGAAGATTAACAAATGAAGGAGTAATGCTTCGTGCTATTTCTTGCTGCCACAGTAAATAACTGTAAGCCTGTAGGAGGAATTGAGGAGTGTGCTTAGAATGTGTATGAAGTGAACCAGAAAAGTTTTGATTCAAAATTATCTCTTGCTGCCCATTTCCTAATTTCATGTACATTCTTCTCCTCATTTACATATAACTCACAACAAATACAGTTTATCCCAAAGATCCTCCAATGACAGTGCAACATATCTGCTACTGAATTGTATATTAGGTTAAGAAATATAAACTAACATAATCATGATTAAATGTTGGAAGTTCTTTAAAGCTAATAATATGTAAGTGGGCAATGCATAAACATTAATTCGGAGTCACTATTCTTGTCATTGATCATGTAAATGGAAACTCGATAAGTGGAGGTAGATATGTTTTGATATAAGGAAATAGTGATTTCATTGCAAGTGATAAATATTAATCTCAATCTGGCTCAACTAGAAAGTGCATTTATTGAAAGAAAATTTGGAACGCATCAGAATCTCCCCCAATTCCACATCTGATTGTCTTGGGGGTTTTTTGTTGTTGTTCCAAAAAGATTATGAGGTTTCAGAGAGTGCCCTTTCCTCCTTCTTAAGGTGTACAAAATGTTGATATGTGATTTGGCAAGCAGTGGTAGTGTTTTCAAACATACACTGATGTATCTGGTAAGGGAAGATGAGAAGGTGTCTCTTCAGATATCAAACAGAAGTCTTGTGTTGCACTCCATTTAATTTGAACAAAATTGTGTTATGTTTGCTAAGGGCATAATTTCATTACCTTACTACCAAAGAGCTGAAAGGGGCAAATTTCATGCTATTAAATTGCATGGCTGAGAATAGTGGAGTAGAAAAGGGAAACATAAAAGGCAGATAAAGAATGAGACCATATCAAGCAAGCACAGGAGCTGATGTGAAAGAACTGCCAATGGTCAAATCAGGAATAATTTTAGTGTTACTAGAATTCATAGTAATGAGTATAAATTATAACACAAAGCTTGAAATATTCATTGTTTCACAGCTGTATAAATATCTTTATAATGTAAACAAATGTAAAGAATGGACAATTTTATTCTTAGAAAAAAGCTCAGATTAAAAACTATGAAAAGAATAGAACATAAAATCATCACTAAAACTCTGCAGCCTTATTTCTTGTCAGCAAGATCTATGAATGTGAATCAAAATATAATCAAAATCAAACATGTGAAACCATAGGAAACTACTAAAAAGAAAAATGGAGTGCTCGCTTCGGTAGCACATATACTAAAAAGAAAAATGGAATATGTGCATATCAAAAAATATCTCCTCCCTAAAGATTTATTAATTACAAAAAGAATAATTGTAATTATATAGTGGGAACAACCTGGTGCTTTACATTTTACCAAGTGATCGTATTTAGCATTACTAAAAATGAGATTTATGTGATTCCTGGCATTGTGCCTTGAAAAAGATGCATCACTGTTCTTGTATTTCACCCAATGCTGTATAACTTGAATATAAGTATAGAAATATCTGCAAATTCAAGATGAAGGTAATTCTAAAAAATAATACTACCCATCAAAATTTCAAGGATATGAGGCTGGGGATTTAGCTCAGCAGCACAGTGCCTGCCTGGCAAGTGCAAGGTCATGAGTTCGATTCCTGGTACCAGAAGAAAAACAAAAAAAAAAAAACAAAAAAAAATTTCAAGGATATGATAGGAAAAAGAGACAAAGGGATGGTTATGTATTCAGGGAGACCAGTGAGACATGACAACTGAACACTGTGTGGACACTTGTCCTTGACATTAGCTGAAATGACTAATGATTCCACCTCAACAACAGAAGGCTTTCAAGCCAGCCTCAGCTCACTGGCCATGGTAGTTCTAAATGATCGAAGCACCTTAGGCTTCCTCCTTTGGGATAGAGTGTATTTTGTAAGTCTATAATACATGGTTCCAGCAGTACCTAACTAAATACCACATTGTAAAGGTCAGAAGCAAATCTTCTGGAGAAATGCAACTGGTTTTCTATAGTAAACCTGGAAGGTTCAAATCACTTGTTCAATATTTGCCATCACAATTTGGGACCATGGGAGCCATGGCTGAGGTCAGTACTTCAAAGTGACTTGTTATTGCTTGAAATCCTGTTTATAGCAGCCATAATGAAGTGCTGAATAAAGAAACATAGATTGATTTTTTTCTAGATTCTGATGATCTTCATAATCACAATGCTGAATGGAATGGCATATTTACAGAAACAATCACCACAAACCAAAAAGTATAAATAGAAGTGGATATTGCTGAACACAATTTCTCCTTTATTTCTGTACAGCTTGTAAGCAGAAACGTTTGGTGCCTTTCTTGCAGACTATTTTTAAGGATGACTTTATAACAAGCAGCTCTTGCATGTAAAGATAGTGTCTCCTTTCAAAGCAAAGGGCAATTTTGTTTACTAAATATAATGATAATATAACTCCAGGAGTTAAGGTCAGGCTGAATTATTGTCCAGTATAAAAGATCTGGGCCCATAACCTTGCAATTCTCCTTCACAGCATTTTAAGGAATCTCGGAATAGAGATTCTTTCACTTTGGCCACTGCTGTTGGTGTGTATATAACACAGTTCTTTGCCTCTGACCGAGGAAAGTGGCATATACTCCATCTTTCATGTAATTCTGACAGTCTTACTTGTTACCTTAAAGTAAAATTTCAAAACGTATGCAATAGATTTGTCCTGTTAAAATGTATTCTTTCTTAGAAGAAAAGGAAGTCACCTTTACAGTAATAGGCTATATCAACAGCCAAGAGCATAAGGGACCCATATGTTACAAGGAAGATATAAAGTAGATACTACATTTTAATAGAAGCTGTTTGGATTTTTGTAGAAATAACCTTTAATCTGACTTCTTCCACATCTTTGTTGAAACATCCTTTGGTTATGCCAATATTGAAGTTCTAATTGTTGAATTTCTGAATTATTAGAACCCTGTTACATTGGACATTTTGGCCATACATGCTATTTACAATTTTCCTTTGTTTCATTTTTCTGATTCTATTTATATATTTCTCATAACCCTTTTCAAAAATGTGTCTTTTCTCATCATCTAAAAATGTATTTCCACAAGATCTGTCCAATATAAAACTTGATTCTTCATTGAGTCAAGTAATAACTTACCTGGTATGTCCTTCTTCCTCATAAAATGACATAGTGCTAACTTATATCATTCCCCTAAGTTCCAGTTGCCTGCTAGATAACTCAGCCTGAAGATTTGAACATACTATGTTCAAAACTGAGCTTATAGTGTCCAAATTTCAAATCTATCAGATACGCATAAGTTGCTTGAAACTCCTTTATTCCATTTTAGTGCCCACATTAGCTACCTAGTTCTTCTGAGCTTTTTTAAATTCCATATATTCTCCATCCTTATGGCCCTTAGTTGGCTCTCATCTGTTGCTCAGTCTACTGTGGGGTTGCTTAAAATTAACTTCTGTATTGTTGCCAGAAATGCACCTCCATGCAGATGCCTAAAGAATAAAATTAGGCCTAAATTTGAGACCCTCTGTGAACTGGCCCCTATCTCCTCTTCAGGATACTCTCCCCCATACGTTCCTTTCTATTGTTCTTGAGATTGTGATCACTTTTTTCTCTGTCTAAAATATCTTTTAGTACTCTTTGTAAGGTTGGTTTGACACTCATGAAGTTCTTCTGTTGTTCTTTGTCGTGGAAGTATTTTATTTCTCCATGAAAGTTGAAGGATAGTTTTGCAGGATACATCAGTCTGGGTTGGAAGCTGTTTGTCTCAGGACCTGTAATACTTTGCTCCAAGCTCTTCTCAATTGGATGGTTTGTGCTGAGAAGTCTGCTGCGATTCTGATGGGCTTTCCTTTATAGGTGATCTGTTTCTTTTCTCTAACAGCTTTTAATATTCTGTTCTTTTACTGGTATCTGGGATCTTGATGATTATAGTGTTGGTGTACTTTTATTTTGAGTATGGCTAGTTGGAGTTCTATATGCCTCATTAATATGTACATCAGAATCTTTTTCCATGCTTGGGAAATTTTCTGCTATTATCTCTGCAAATATTCTTTTTATGTCATTTGTGTTGCTTCCTGCTGTTTCATTGACTCCTATAATTCGAACATTATTCCTCTTTGCCTTATCTTGCAGCTGTTGAATTGATTTTTCCTAGTTCCTTGTTGATTTTAAGAGATCCTTCCTTTCACAATCATTAGCTGCCATGCTGTCTTCAATATCTGAGATTCTATCTTCAGCTTCATTCACACAGTTTTGCCAGCTTTCAATGGAAGTTTTCATTTCCTGTATATCTCTTTCAATATGTTTCATGCATTCTTGTTCTGTCCTGTACTGTTCATTT
>NW_004955406.1:31653515-31654341 GCF_000276665.1 Chinchilla lanigera | reverse complement strand
CTCATATATATATATATATATATATATATATATATATATATATATATATATATATGTCTTCCTTAGATGTACTGAGCAGTTCTTTCCTTATTCATGTCATTTCTTTTTTTAACCTGGCAATTATTTCTGATCTGATTTCTTCTATGGCCTGATGGAGTTGTTTCTTTACTTCAGTTGCAATCATTTCAGAGATTTTAGGTATGTGACTTCCAAGTTCTCCTATGTCAGTGTCTCCTGGACTTGCTCTGGGTGGACCTGAGTTCTGAGATTGCATTTTGCTCCTATGCCTTGTCATTTTGGATGTCAGATGGATAATGCTGAGTCTCACATTGCCAAGGCAGCTCACTAAAAGTCTCTAGTCACCCTAGTTTACCTGGATGTCAGACTTATCCCAAGATGGTAGAGGGCAGTGGATCACTGGGCCTGGGATCCTCAGGCAATTGGTGGGGCACGTGGCTTAGAGCACACCTGCGATGGTGTGGGAATGCTAGCTTTCAGTACCAGGGTCCCAAGACCATTAGAGTAAAAGCATGTGGGCCTCAGCCATGAACCCAGTGGTGGCCAGACAGGGCACACTGCTCCATGGTCAAGCAACAAACAGACTGAGACAGAAATTAAGGAAACCATACCTTTCATAATAGCATCCAAGAAATTGAAATATTCAGGAATCAACCTGACAAAAGAACTAAAAGATCTATTGAATGAAAACTATAGTACTCTGAAAAAAGAGATCAAAGAGAACATAAGTAAATGGAAGAATATTCCTTGCTCATGGATAGGAAGAACCAACATTGTGAAAATGGTCATACTACCAAAATTATTGTAC
>NW_004955406.1:31592851-31653310 GCF_000276665.1 Chinchilla lanigera | reverse complement strand
AAGCTCATTGGAAGAAAGATAGTCTCTTTAATATGTGGTGCTGGAAAAATTGGCTTGCCACTTGATGAAGACTGAAAATATACCCATCTATCACCATGTACCAAACTCAAGTCAAAATGCATCAGAGATCTCAATATTAAAACAGAAACACTAAACCTATTGGAAGAGAAAGTAGGTAAAAATCTTGAAAACATAGGGGTAGGCAAAGAATCCATGAACAAAAACCAAACCACATGAGAAATACTTCAAAGAATCAACAAATGGGACATGATCTTACTGAAAGGTTTTTGCACTTCTAAAGAAATCTCCAGCAGAGTGAAAAGAAAACCCACAAATTGGGAAAAAATTTTAGCTGACTGTCCCTCAGACAAAGAGCTTATATCTAGAACATATAAAGAATTTAAAAAATCAATCTCCCTAAATTCAAAGACTCAATCTAAAAATGGGCATCTAAAATGAATACACACTTTTCAGATAAAGAAATACAAATGGCAAATAAATACATGAGAAAATGTTCAACATCATTTGTCATTTGAGACATGCAAATTAAAACAACATTGAGATTTCATCTCACCCCAGTAAGTATGGCTATCATTAAGAAATCAACCAATAACAAATTCTGGAGAGGTTGTGGAGAAATAGGAACTCTTCTCCACTGTTGGTGGGAATGCAGACTGTGGAAATCAGTTTGGAGATTCCTCAGCAAACTAGATCTAGAAGTCCATTTAACTCAGCTATTCTCCTTCTGAGTATTTTCCCAGAGATCTGAAAACATAATATCACAGTGATATATGTGCACCCATGTTTATAGCAGTGCAATTTATAATAGCTAAATCATGGAAGAATCCCAAATGTCCATCCACTGAGGACTGGATAAAAAATTGTGGCATTTTTATATAATGGAATATTATTCAGCTATAAAGAGAGATAAACTCGAGTCTTTTATAGGTAAATGGTCACAAATAGAGACCACATTCATAAGTGAGTTAAATCAGACATGCATGTGTAAGTATCATGTTGCCTCACTAATGTAAGAACCTGAAAGAGTGAATAAAAATTAGAAGGTAAGATAAACATGTGAAACCATAGGAAACTACTAAAAAGTAAAGAGCAAGCTGGATGAGGGAAAAGAGAAAAGAAAGAAGGGGAAAACTATGTATATACAGGATAGCTAACCTAGTTGTACTACTGACATATCGCTTTATTGAAACAATAGTTAATGATTAATTATTTGATCAGTCTTGCATGTCTGTATTTGTTTTCTTGAGTAACCACATTGAGGTTATCAATATGTAACACAACAATCATTATTAATTCCCTGTCATCTTGTGTGTGGTTCTGTGTTGCTTGTACTGTTCTTGTCCTACTTTGGAAATGGTTGTCTGTTTGTTAATATGTTTTTTTTTTTCTTTTACTTTTAAAACTGAAAAAAAAATTCTAGCATACCAAGAACATAATACCAAATATCTTGAAATTATACATGTAATATGAAAATGTGAAAATAAATCTAAAAATTCCTTCTACATTTTAGTCACACTTCTAAATAGATTTGAAGATAGCAAGATTATAACAAAAATACCCTTTAAGGACAAATATTACCTGTGCTGTTTTTTTTTTGAGCACAAACCCAGACATCAACTTTTAGAATACTTGTACAGTCTTGCACTGGCCAGTGAAGGTTCAAAACCCAACCCATCAGATATGTTGGAAAAATATGGAGTATACTTTAAAATGACAGTGTTGTCTCAAAATCATAAATAGGATATTTGAGTAGGTTTAAATTTATAATCAATTAAATTTATAATCTAGTTTATGAACAAAGTAGATTTCTCTGTAGATAAGCCTTTTAAATGCTTGCTTATTTATAAAATCAATTTACAAATATACCTCATTTAGAAATTAACATGTACTTGTAGGCTATTAAAGTGATTTACTAATCACTTCTGACGATAAATGCTCAGTGGTTATATGATGGCATTGTTAGCATGTTTAAATTTCTATAGAATATACTATTTTTATTCATTTTAGAAATTATATATTGATTTATTTTAAAAGGTGACATTTTCTTTTCTAACTAGTTCCACACTGAACTTTTCTTTCCACTTGCTGGGTATACTTTTGTAAGAAAATCTGTAGAGGTAGAATAGGATTTTGTTGCCTTTATCCTTCGTTTCTTGTGTTCCTTATTTCTTTATAAGTAAAAAGTTTGATCACACCTACTATGGTGCTATGCATGAACAAAAAGTACTTATTTTTATGTTTACTTTATCTATGTCAACTCTACGTAACATGCAGTTAGGTATTGAAAATGTTTCATCTGAAAAATATTGACAGTGAATATTTGAGTTCATACTCTTACATGTTAGGCAGATCTAAAATGTAATTTCCATAGGGCCAGACTTGCTTTTTATGGCCTGATAGCAAATTATAGATTTCTGTTGATATATTTATGTAAAGGATTTAAATTTTTCCTTAATGTGCTTCTTACATTTTTTTGTTTTTTGTTTTGTTTTGCTTTACTTCTGGTACCGGAAATTGAACTCATGACCTTGCACTTGCCAGGCAGGCACTGGGCCGCTGAACTAAGTCCCCAGCCCCTGTGCTTCTTATATTGATAGAAATGCACGACACAACACTTTGAAATAGTTTCTGGTTTGTGAAGAAATTTCAGAATAAAAATATGAAAAAATAGAACTAATTTAGTAGCATATGTGTAATTTGTGAATGGTGACAAAGTGTCTACGTGCAGATCAGGACAACTGCTGGTGGATTCACCAGGTTTAAGCCTTGAAAAAGTATAAATTCACAAGCTACCAGGCTAAGATTGAGGTTTGCAGCCACTGGAAAAAAGGAGATTAAAATAACACACTGAGGAAATGTGAAAAATATCTCATTATCTATATATTTAATTCCTATGATTCTCTTTCTATTCCTGGTGAAGATCCATTTAAAGTCCTAAAATTTCTTCCCCATCACTCCCACAAAGGAATCAAAGTTAGAGTTCATATTTTACTCTGTACTATTTTGTTCTAATTGACATTTACTTTCCATGGTACCAATCATTGTAACAATTCCTCAATAGATAAAGTATCAACATCTATTTTCTCATCTCCAAGTGGGACAGTCATTTAATAACCCTCATTCTATGCTTGTTACATTCTTATTTAGTTAGAAAAGTAAATTTTTAAAAACTTGAAACCTAATAGATTTTAAACACAATAATAACACATATATATTCAAACCAAGCACAGTAATGCATGACTGTCAGCTTCTCAAGGGGTGGCAGGATGATCACAATTTTCAGACCAGCCTGGGCAATTTAGTGACACTATCTCAAAATTAAAAACCCTAAAATGTCTAAGGATGTAGTTAAACATTCATTGGGTTCAATATACAGTACTTAGAAATACATATAGATGATATATGCAGTGGCCATTAGCTTTCAAACACCAATATTTTGTTTCCTGAAGAGTGTATATATTTTTGGCAGACTGTGTGCATTCGTGTGTGTGTGTGTGTGTGTGTGTGTGTGTGTGTGTGTGTGTATGAAAATAAGTAATATGATGGCTTGCATATTCTTGTAAGAAAATGTGTTATTTTTTCAAAGAAAGATATATCCCACACAAAATTCAGCAGCAATTAAGAAAAATAATTTCATAAAAGATAATCTATCTTTTGCTAAATTCTTCTAGTAGTGACATTAGTGACATTATTTTTAAAGTTCCTCGGACCTATTCATGTAGAACTGTGAAATCAAAGTGAAAACATTAAGTTGTATGTTTAGGGACATATAGTTACACACACACAAGATAATTCAAAGCATCTCTGAACACTTAATCTACTCATGTCAGTTTGTTTCCTTTTTATTTATGTTCTCTCATTTTGAGAGAGGACACAGATGGTTTTGGTGCATGGAATCAATATTGCTGGCTTTTAATCTTGATTCTTCTACTTTCTACTGTAAACATGGTCAAACGTTCAGCTTTCTAGTGTTGTGACTATTATAAGACCAGTTTAAAATGAATCAAGAAGATAAACCTAAATTTAATTTGAAAAATATACTTGAAAGTATTATACACGTTGTTGTCATAAGGACACAATTTGATCACACCTGGCAGTGAGCTCTGGAATTATCAATAAATTAATGTGAAGAAGATAAATTTTTTTTCTTTCAGTTTTAGTTTTTTAAATTTATTTTAAGAATAAAAGAAGGAAAACATATTAACAGACATCCATTTACAAAACAGCATAAGAAAAATACACACAATACAGAGTTACAGATAAAGTGGTAGGAAATTAACAATGGTTGTTTTATTACACATTGATATCTTCAAAGTGATTTCTTAAGAAAACAAATAGAGACATGCAAGATTGGAGAAATCTTAATTATTCCAATTAGGAAGTTGTCTTACAAGTGTTCTGCCTGCCTTTTTCATCTCTGCATGAGGGTAACACCTGTCCTTGCTCAGAGAATCAGTAGCAGAATAAATGATGGGAATTTTACAGAAGTCATAAGATACAGATTTTCTTGTACAGCAGTGTGCTTTGATAAGTTTTCACATGGGACCTGTGATGTCTGGTTTTACAGTAGAATGTTAGTGATAGCTAATTCATCTGTACTATTAATACTCAGAAAAATATCACCGATGCTCGCAATGAGGTCTACAGGTTTATTCCTACACTTCTGTTTTTCTTTCAATAACTTTTTCTTCTCCTTGAAGAACTTTCTTGGTACTCCTCAGCTACAGATTCTGCTACTTAAAACACACTTTTATTTTTCCTGAAAATGTGCTTATTCATTCCCACTATTTGGTACTGTTTTTGCCTGAATTGTAATTCTAGGAAAAGGATTTTTTCTGCATTTCCTTTTTCATAATTTAACATTTTGTGAATGTAAATTCTTTCCAGTTGTTTTCAGACCTTTGCCATTTCTGTTGAAAAGTCAACTGTTGGTATTGCTTTTGCTTTTTTAAATGTAGTATACATTTTTGTCAAGCTACTCCCATGATTTTATAATTTAGGCTTTTATAATTTGACTAAAATATGCCAGGGTGGAACCACTAATTGCTGTCTTGTTTCTTTTTATATCTATGCTGAGTGAGCTTCTTTGAAGATCTTACATTTTTTATCTCTTTCAGATGATTTGGAACTTTTGTTTGTTGTCACTTTAGATATTGTTTCTTCTCCAGTTATCGTCCTTTAATTCTGGTATTCCAGTTAAACATATGTCTTGGTTACTTTTCTCTCATTGCTGGGACAAAATACCTGATACCCAAAATTAAGGAAGGAAAGGTTTTTTTCGCTTACAGTTTGTGGAGTTTTCAGTGCATACTTGGCAGGTTACAAGTCAGAGTGGCACATGGCAGAGGGCTACAGCTCATGGTGGCAGAACACAGCAATAGCAACAAGCACTAAAAGGGAGGAATGGTGGCAAGCAGCCTCTTCCTCTCCCTTACATATGAAAACTATCCACTCCAGGGTGGGTGTATCTCCCACACCCATAATCAATCAAACTCTAAAAGCCTGCCCCATGACCACATGAGGCTTTGGGGGGACACCCAGACACAAACCATAACAACATATGTCACACATTTCTTTGTCTTCTACATGGCACGTACTCCTTTTGTATGATGTTTTTCACAATTTTCTGTGCTTTATTTTGCTATCATATATTGATTGTTTCTTCAAGTTCTAAATTGTTTCCTGTGTATCTGTTTTTGAATTGAGTTATTAATACTACATATTATATATTTCAGTCCTATATCAATTTCAGTCTTATCATAGCAATGCTTTTTTCTGGACTCTAAATTCCATTAAATTTCCTACCTTAATGTATTTTCATCATTTTTTCCCATGACTATAGTGTCTAAAATGATTTTAACTCTTTGTACTCTTTAGCTCTTTCATGTTTTTGAGCTGTGTACATCTACACAGCAAGAAGAGTTGTAAGATTCTAAGCTCTCACCTAGTCCTGCCAATAAATCGTAGGATTTAATCCAAGGATGCTTAATCCATCGTTATCTCTAGACTTTTAATTTAATAGAAAAATATTTACCAGATGTTTCCTATATGTAAATCCACTTGTATTGTGGTGTTCCATCAAGTGTGGCTAGCACACCTTTGAGGCAGGATTAAGAGAAAACAATCTTGAAAATAAAGTTAGTAAAAAGAACTGAATCATTTTAGAAAAAAAAATTGCTGGTATCTTCTACATCAGAATATGGAGTAATGGGGGCAGAACAAAGTAAAATATTTTGTCACATTGATGTTAAAGGTAGCCCTCAGAAGACACGATAATATATTCCTTGAATTGTGGGGAACACGGTGGTTTCTAATTCATCTTCCAACAATTTAAATATAGATTGGAGAATTTAGGCCTAATGTTAGGACAGAAGTATACATGTCCCATCTTTCAAATACAACACCTAAATTTCTCTCTCAAAAATTTATTTCAAATGTTTCAGTACAATAAAAAGTAATATTGTTGAGAAGCTACAGGTTTACTTAATAGTCTACATTATCACTTAGGAGGAACCGTTTACATTGTAGATAGTTCAGTGTACACACTTGGCTCATATTCAGTATAATTTTCTCGAAGTTGAAAGAAAAGCTCTTTTCTCTGTTTCCTCTCCACTATGTCTATAATCCCTTCCTAGCTAATTGGCACTATGAATGTATTGATTACTTGGGTGAGACTGTTGCTATAGTTCATTCTAGCATTATGATTTCATTGTGTTTACACTATGGGTTCAATAATACTGCAAGTCTGGGGAACATTACAGAATATGTAAAATGTTTCCAGTTTCTCTGGCCTGAAAGATTTGGGACAGGATTTTTCCTTCTGTTGTTGCTGTTGCTGTTGCTGTTGGTCTTGTTGTTGTTGAAGTGTTACATAAAAATCTTCGGTTCTATGGTAGGAATTTAATAAGACTGTTGGAATCTAAAAATAAAATTACAGAAGACAGCTATGAAATTATGAAGCCTGTAATTTCTAATGACTTAGGTTTAATTTATCAGGCCCATTTCAGTTTGCTGTTAGGGAGAAAGACTGTATTTCTACAGAAACATGATAAAAACAGAAGTTTAGATATTTAAAACATTTAAATTAGTTGGATTTTACTACCACAAAGCATTCTGGTGAAACCACATCAGCTCAAGCTCAAGAACACTAGGTCTGTGTGATGGTTCTGGTACTTAGTCAGCTTGTACCAGTGAGCCGGTAGTAGACTTCTGTTTATTGCCCATCTCACCTCTCTGCCCTGGGTTCTAAAATGGCTGTTATAATGTGCTATCAATGATATTTTAATTGTAGTAAGTCTTATTCTAATGAAAACTAGGTCTATTCTAAGAAAAGTTATTTGTTCAGTTCAGAATTTTACCTTTAAGAGATATTGAGTTAATCTTTAATTACAAGACCACATTCAGGGCAGTTACTAATGCATTAATTTCTTTGTTATAAAGAGTGGAGGCCTTCCTCCTTAACATAAGAATTAGTAATGTTTAAATTTTCACTGAAATTAGTGATTCCATTATGTAATGAATATTATAACATCTCTTGGGTAAGAAAAGTAGAATTTAAGACAAAGAATTGACTGAAATATCTTAACAGCACTCATTACATTCTTCTACAAGGTAATTCCTTAATTTATTTCTTGTTTTTGATAATCCTTAATCTTATGTCCAACTATTGAGAGGGACAAAAGTTAAAGTTGAATATTTTCCTAATAAGAAATTAATGAAATTGTGCCTTTAGAATGGGGTTGTTTCTTTGAACTAGGTTTCTGATCAAAATATGGTTGTATCACCTAGCTGGACAGAGATTTAGGATAGGTTGATTGTATGAATTATTTTGTATTCTATTTATTAATGGAGACATATTTAATAAATGGCCAGATTTATGTGCTGTTAACAAATTTGTGATGCCAAAAGTTTTCATGGACTATTTTAAGTCCAGTATGGCTTACAGGTTTTGCTTGTGCCATTGTTTAATTTCAATCAGTGACAATGACTATTCTATCTATTTGGTTTCATAGGGTAGGATTAAATAAGATCTAGTACTTAATCGAATGTGGGTTCATAAATAGTGTTCAATAATGCTAGCTTTGTTAATCAAAATTGAAGATGATTTCTCATTGCATTATTGTATATTTTCACTGTATTACTTTATTATATCTGGAAATCCAAATTAAGTTTTATAGGATGGGCAAAAATGAGGAAAATGAGGAAGAATTCTTACCAAGTATAACTCTGAAGAAACCTTAATTAATACCATACTCTGATTCATTTCACAAATCCCTGAAGATAAAACCAGTAAGAGTTTCTTCAAGAGTTAAACAATCCTTTTATCTGATTCATTTAAAAATATACTTAAAAATAATGGTTTTCAGGTGGAGTGGTTTTCTTGCATACTCCCCCATGATATCTTGCTCTGACTCACTATAGGGTTGTCTATTAAATCTTATGGTTGCCAGGGATATAGCTCAGTGGCACAAGTGCTGCCTGGCAAGTGTAAGGTCCTGAGTTCGATTTCTGCTACCAAAAAAAAAAAGTCTTGTGGTCGCCATGATGAATTGACTTGGGAGAAAAGATAACATGCAAATAAAACACTGCTCAGTCGCTTCCTTTCTCAGTCTCTTTCCTGGGCAGATACAATAACTAATTGAATAGGTTTTATTCCAAAGGTGTGTCAAGAACAGTTTTATTAGTAGATAGAGCTGATTATGTATTCAATGGTTATGTATTTCATATAACTCTTATTTTCCTTATTAATGAGAAAACTGTGTAAAAGAGGACTAACTGGGTCATAGTATACTTTCTTTATCAGAAACTGTAGTTACTTTCTTCAGTACTCTCAGGAATATTGTTATTAACTTAGTTATGGTTTAATTGCTGTAGTAATCTTGAGACAATAACATAGAATCCCAAATTTGAGTGAACAAATTAGAGACCAGCCCCTTAGGCTCCTAAAGTATTTTACTAGAATCCCTGAGCAAATGAGTAACTATTTTACAAAAAATATTACTATTAATAACATTACATTTCATGTTATAAATATTTTTCATATAGCACATTTTATTTCATATTAAGGTATTATATTTCACATTAAGATTTTTTTGCTGTAAAAATAGTATATGTTTGTATATGTGGTATTGTGGGCTTGTTAAAATTTGTAAATGAAATGTATTTAACACATAACTAATTTGAATCTCTATTAATAGAACAAATGCTCTAAAATCAAAATCTATTACTTTGGCTATATTTAATTTAGAAAAATAGTCTTTTTACAACAATTTCAGGTGTTTTCAAATTCTGTTTACATCAAATCAGAAATTTAAATGTGTCTGATAGTCACCCATCTACTGGTTATCTCTTTCATTGGGAGTATTCTCTCTGTGGGCAAGTCTCAGATATTACAAAGGAAACAAGTGCTCTTCTCTAGTGAGTTTTTTCTAATGAAAGTCGTTAGACCAATCTGAGTGTGTCTTCAAAATGCAAAAGTGAGAGGATGAAAATTCACACCTGGCAGCCTGAGCTGTGACATTTTTCCCATCTCCCACAAGCTATTGGGTGGCTTGGTAAAAAGTAGTCATGTGGCCTTCTGGCTTCAACCTCTGACATATTGTACACAAACAATGTTTGGTGTTTGCTTTCCTTTAGTAGAATTAGGGAAAGGGAGGGGGAAAAGGAGAGAGAGAGGAGAGAGACACAGTATAATCTATGAATATATATGTATATATGTTTGAGTATAATATGTATATTCACTTCCCTAGTTCTTATTCTAAATCTGAAAATTCTGCTCATTGCTTATTCAATAAATGATGCATGCAGTCAACTGGTATGGCTTTGTAAAACTCTACATTGTATCAGCGTCCTTCACTCTAGGTAAAATATCTAATAGTTAAATTGTACATTAGCTGAACATCTGTTACTCTTCTTATTGAGATTTAACTACTTATATGATTTTGGCTTGCAAGCAATTACGACAAAGGAACTTTACAACTTAAAAATAACTTTGAATAAATTATCTCCTGTTTTCCTTTCATTAAGTAGTGGGGTAGACACTATTATTTTCCTTTTTTGTATCTATGAGGTCTGAAAAATAAATCCATAAAGTAAACAAAATCACTCAGGCTGTAAAATTTTGAACTGTAACTTCAGTTATGTGGTCTTTTTCCAACATCAGTTTATTTTAGCACATTTCATGTCTCGGTAATTTTTTTCTGAAATTTAGAAATTTTGGCAAATTTTATGAAGTGGTTTTAAAATATTACATACTATAGGAGTTTTTAAAAATAGAATCAGACTTTTTTTTTACTAATTGTGCTAATCAGTTTCCTGTATCTTCAATAAAAATAACTGAGATAAATAAGTAATAGGATGGACCATTAATTTTGGCTTGTGGTTTTAGAGTTCTGTGCCCATGATGGCTTGGCCTATCATTTTGGTCTTGCAGCCAGGAAAAATACCTCGGTGGGGTAAGCACAGGGGAGCAGAAATGCTCACATCATGGGGGCCAGGAAGAAGGAAAAAAGAAAAAGAGAGAGAAGCAAAGAATGAAGGTTCTAAAATCTCTCTCATAGGGCTAGGGACCACAGAGCTGGGAATCCAGCCTTCAGCACAGGAGTATTTGGGGGACATGTAAGATCTCATCCATAATACCTACACAAGCCAACACCCCAGTCAAGAATTTCATATTTTGACACATGCTCCCATACAAATCTTCCACTGTACATATTATGAGTTTTCATAATGATGAGGAATGTAAACATTACAAACTACAAAATGTTCTAAAAAACTACAGTCAAAATATAAAATCATTTTTAATGTCTTCCCTTTAAGGACATATAATTTAAAGAAATTGGCTTTCCTTATGACAAACAGAACAATTTCCAAAAACAGTGGATCCACTTCTTCTATTAAAAATATGTTTTATTTCTCAACTTTACCTCAAAGGGATTGACACAATTTTCTATCTGAAGCCTATGTAGAAGAACAAACATGCAAAAGCAGTGTGTAGTATATGCAAGTTGAATACTTTCAATATGTTTTGTCTGAATTGTAAAAAATGCCTTTAAATACTTTTAACTGAATATAGTAGGGCCTTAAATACTAAGAATTATATAGAAATTTTATATCAGTTTGCATAATATACCTGATGAATTTACATTTTCATTTTAGTATTTTTCTTTTAATAGTAGATCATTTTATCTTATATATTTTTTCCTTTTCTACACACCAGAGAGTATTTACTCTTTTTTTTTTTAAATAGAGTAACCCCAACCCTTTGGTAAAAGTTTTGAAATGTCACCATTAACACTTCCTTTTGTAAGTGTTAAAATTATAATGGGCCCACACAAATAAGTGGGAAGTGTTAATGGACAATTTTTGTGTTGTCCTGAATTCAGAGTGTCTATTAGGAAAGAGAACTGCATAGCTTTTTAAAAGCATAGGGATTGCTTTTCATATTAACTAATTTTTATATGAATGTTCAAAACCATAAATGCCATAAAATTTTGTGCTGTATAAAACAGAAAGTTAAAACATATAAATATTACAAAATTCTACAGAAAAACCATAGTCTTTTATTCTACCTGGGTATTTGTATACATTTATTATAAACAATCTATCATTGACAGGGTTAAATTTTTGTGGTCCCTAAACTCATTACATATTCGTGATATAACCAAGAAAATTCTGTGTACCTATTAACTTTCACTGAGAATAACATAAAGATATAACAATAATAGCCTTAAATTGTTGTGTGATGAACTATTCCATATGTTTCTATGTGGACTTTTTCAGAATTCCTATCATCCAAAAACTTGAACAGCTGCTGCCGTTTTGCAGATAATTACTGTGAGATGCATTTTGTCCTTCCCCGTGCTGATTTCTCCTTCTGTCTCCATAAGTCCAATTGGAGGCTTATCACATTCTCCCTCCTGAATGTGTCTGCTTTCTTCTGAAGTTCACTTTGCAAACTAAGTATTTTTATCAAGGAGAAATCTTCCAGGTGTATCTTTCCAAAATACATGAAAATTGATGATAAAGATTTATCCTTGTGCTTACTCTGTGTTCTCAAGAAGCATTTAAAAATGTAACCTTTAAAAATGTGATATGTTTTCCCTCTTCTCTGAGTAATGGATTGTGATTTTTCTCCAGAGCTGCTTTGTGATACAAGGCATTGAGAACCCATAAGCCAAAGCAGAGGCAGGATAATTCGCTCTCTCTGTCACTTAAATGAATGTAAAGAACATTTCTAAATTTGAGATGTTTTTGCTTAAACATTAAGTATAAGGAACAGATAAGAGTTAAATTGTAACAAAATTATAGTATTGAATACTCAAAAGCTTTTTGCCTTCATATTACTCAGCTACAAATAACTAAGTTATATATTTCACATAAGTACATATAATTCTGATGCTTTTGAGAAAAATTGAATAAAGCTAATCTCAACTTTAAACTTTGTAGTTTATGAAGATAGTGAGTGGAATAATGTAGTAGTGTAAAATATATGAATTGTACTTGTTAAACTACAGGATTATTAAATGTGTTGAGCCTTGAGTACGTAGGAAATCTTTGGGTTTTTCTGTAAGAAAATCCAGCCACCAGGGAGGTTGTCCTATGTGATCAGAGAAATTGCAGGCCACAATGGACTATGAAATTAAAACAAACCTGCTATGATACTGGCAAGGATTTGTAGTCCCCGTTTCTTTGAAAACATTTTCTTAGCATGGAAAGCAAGGTGCTGTCTTCAAGGCCTTTTTCTCATGCTTATGCATGCTTCACAAGCCCTGCTGGAAAAGGTCACATCCCTGTGATTATTTCCATTTAAACCTAGTGATCAATTTTGTTGTAAGTTTCACCCTCCCATGAGAATTTGCCTAAGAGAAATGGATGAGAGCAAAAGAAAGACACGAGGAACGTGACATATTTGAAAACTACAGACTTGCTACTCCTTAAATCACATGGTCTACTTCAAAAAGTCGGATTTGTCTCCCTGTAGTTTATTAACTTTCATCAAATAATGGCAGGGGTAATATTTTATTGACAGGTTTACATATCCTCTATGCTTTCAGAATTCACAAATAATGATTTACAGTCACATTACAGGAGATTATTCTTATAACGGCTGAAAATTACAGCAGGCTGCAAGCTTCCTTCTCATGTCTGTGAGTTGATGGGCTTCACACCCCCGAAATAATAGACTCCAAAAAGATGGTAACTGGGAAGAAGGAAGGAAGTATGCTCAGACCCAAAGATGAAATATAAATGCCAGACATATACTCTTAGGCTCAGGAATTCATTGTTTGCTTGTTAGAGAGATATCACAAACCTAGGAAAATTTTGTGCATTTAACTGAATTTAGGAGTATTCTCTTCTTGCTGGTGCTAGCTATTGCTAAAATCAATGAGTAGTTACCATAGATACTTTGTGACTTCAAAGGTTTAAGACAGTCATCTAGTCATTTCCACTTCAAATATAGATATAGGCTCTTTTCTACTATAACAAAATTGCATATAAAGTAATTTTACTTTATCATTTTCGGTATATAAACGTTTGCTCTAAATTGCCTACTGGTAGCCAAGCAAGTATACAAAAACTTTTGCCTAACTTTTAAGAAAAACATAATTGCTATTCATGTCCATGAGTTATTGATAAATGAACTAGTCTTTATATCATATTTAAATATATAGTACAAGTGAATGAACTTATGAAAATGCATTAAAATTCTCATACTTATTTTTTGTGGAATTCATATGCATAAAATTAGTTTATTTGTAGCCTCTGGTTTTTATCATTAGTCCATATAGCCATCATATTTTATTGCATTTGTTCATACCTTATAACTGATTTATAGTATAATTTGCTGATCAAGACAGATTAAGCATTCCCATCAGCGTGACTAAACTTTAGAGACGTAACTTCTAGTTTATAGATGTTTGACCCCATTTGCTTAGAAACTTTCCAGTATAAAATTTTTATTATAGGTTCTCTTTCCCTTTGAGATGTAAATCTTCTCCCAACTTTGTGCACCCCAGGACTACCTGTCTCAAGGACCTTAGATTTTTCTCTTTAAAATGTAATCATCAGTTATGTTTCAGCCTCTGTGAGGAGTCTAACTTAATTACTAATTAGCAAACATAGATGATCTAGTCACAATAACCATCCTCCTAATATCCTGCAGTCATTTTCCACAATCTCATCTCACTGTCTAAAAAACTATCCCATGTTTTGTTATGGTAGGAAAGTTTAACTTCACAGACCTAGGAAACATGGACCAAAATGAGAGAAGGGTATATGGCTAGTGTCAAGAAAATCTGGTGAATTATTCAGGTAGGTCAAAGGTTGATTGCTGCCTTTTTAGGCAAACTGGAGGTTTAACTGACCCCACAGAAGTAATGAAAAAAGTAAGACATCTGACAGCCATCAGTCATGAGTCCAAAATAAATTATTAGTAAAACATTAAACTTGAATAAAGTCATGGTGAGGACTTATTTCTTGTTATAAAGACTGAGTCCACAAGTCCTTTAGCTGTTAGCTACAGGAAAGAGATGAGCCAAGAGATAATTCTGAAAAGCTGGTAGAGTGTATATGAAAATACACAAGGAAATTCATGCATGAAAGTGGTGAGGACGTAGAAAAAGGTCAAAGTAAAAGCTCACAGTGCAGTAATCCAATAGGTACAGCTGTATAGAGAGAGACAGCTCCTGGCTGGAGGGCACAGAAATAGTGAGAAATTGCAATTTCAGCTGCCGTATCATAAAAGCCAGAATGTGTTCAGGTATACTTGTATTTATCTCTTCGTATTCCTCTTTGAGTTGTTTTAAAAGAAGGACGTTTTCATTTCTATTGCTATGAGCATTTAAGTTTTGAGATTGAAATGCATTTCTATTATCAAAAATTACGCTACATTGGTAGCTTTCAATTTCTGTTTCTAGCTGGGCATGGTGGCACACTCCTGTAATCCCAGCACTTGGGAGGCTGAGGCAGGAGGATCGCTGTGAGTTTGAGGCCAGCCTGGGCTACAAAGTGAGTTCAAGGTCAACCTGAACTGCAGAGTGAAATCCTGTCTCAAAAAGGCAAAAAAAAAAAAAAAAAAAAAATTCTGTTTCTATTTCTATATTTCTAGTTCTAAAGTACCTTCTTATAGTATCTAATTAGGAATGATTCCATATTAGTAAATACCACACACAAATCATATTTATCTTTGTAACTGTGGAAAAAATTTAAATAATTTTATTCTGTACATAATTCCCATATTTTTTATTTAACATCCTTATTAAACAAAGCAATCAAAATTAACATAATGCATAGTTAATGCTCTGCCAACATTATCTGTAAGCACTGCAGTGCACATCGAGCTAACTCTGGGACTGCTATCAAGAGTTCACCTCTGATCCCTTTGGCAAGTTGTCACCCTCATACTCCTGTCTTCCGTATCCCTGCATTTACGAGCCAACCGTGTATACCCAGTATTTCCTCTCAGAAAGCAAAAGCTGTTGTCAGTTTGGGATAATTCTGAGTGGTTAGCTTTTTAAAAAAACTTTTTATGAAAGAATGAAGTTGTGAAGAGAATATTAGACAACCACAAAGCTGATCTTTGAGGAAGAAAAGTGTACTCTTTGTTCCTTTTTATTACTTAGCCTCGAGTTCCATCAAAAATTGAGTCATAATTTAAATTTCTTTTTCCTTCAAAATGCTCAAAATTTGAAAAGACAAAAATTAAGAAAAGGATATAAGAAACTGTCTTAAATTTGAAATTACTGTGAAATGTCTCAGCTGATTATGATTCAGTTTGGCATAAAGAATATAAGCAGACTTTATCAAGTCAGTCTACTTAAAATCACTTTGCTATAGAAAGAGCATTTTAAGATGCTAAGTCTAAAACTCATCAATTTTTTAAATAAATGCAACCTTCCTTGATACCATGTCAATGTTGGTGATTTATTATAAACACATAAACAATCAAATTTAAACTTTATCACAAATAAAATAGCTGATATACTTCAAATAAAATAACTGGTACATTTCTTCCTTTCTAAGCTCATGCAGTTATTTTACCTCATTATATTGAAGTATATATGGACATATATTGTCTCAGGTTTATATGTGTGTATACATATAGAAAAACAATATTAAGAATGAAAATGGTACAAATAAATTTTTTTTCTCACCTCAGATCTGTAGTTAACCCTGACAGGAATTGTACCTATCCTATTTCATATTAATCCTTTTGGAAATACATAGCACCCACACAGGAATAAAAAGATGCACTACCTAAAAATCTGAGGCCCATCTTTCATCAGATCTCACACATTTTTCTGTATATGTGCATGTAATGCATTACTTATTAGTCACATGATAGCACTTCCTAGTCATATCATTATTTATTACTGATGGATATTAGGTTATTTCACAATCCATGTTCCAGAAACATTACCATCATCCATCTTTGTGCATATACATTTGTGAAAAAGGATTTGAGGAGAAAGGGTGGGAGGTATGCCGAATGATATCAGTAAATTATGTCCAAATTATAATCCCAATTATAATATGTGATTTTCTTTTATTCTAGCCCTTCTATCACTGATCATTATTAAACTATTTAGTCAAATTTTGCTTCACTGAAACCATCTCGCCTTTTCACATATATTGGAAAGTCCTATATGCCTTGCATTTTCTAATGAGTTGTGTGTTACCTGCTAAAATTTGAAAGAGATCTTAGGAAAAACAAAGATAATATACTTTGGATATATTGAGTAGATATGGTTTCAATTTGTTCTTGCTTATTGTTTTAGAAATGTAGAAACAAGATCACATTTATAACAAGGAATATATGATTAATTCAATTTGATTCAATGACCATAGCAAAAAAAAATTGCTCTAAACAGTGTCAAAAGAGAAAATAGGCATTCCAAATCATTCAAACTGTAACCTATTAAGATTACAATATAATATTTTAATTTAAAATAATTATAGATGCACAGTATATAAAAATATAAGTATACATATATTATATATATCTTTAGTTCCAAATTTATACAGAGAAATTTTAAAAGTAGGCCAAAATATATGCCTCTTTCATGAAAAAAATATACCTTTGATTCTAAAATATAGTATTTTGTTATTCTTCTATACTTACTCATAATAGGGCTTATGTATATTTTATTAAATAAAAAATATACTTATTTGGTCATGAAATGTATACCAAATCCATATTGATTTTGGGCTCCTTTCATTTCTATTCTCTTTTTCTTTCACCCTTCCTGCCTTCCTTCTTTCCTTCCTTCCTTTCTTCCATCCATAGCTTCACATGTACATACCACGTCTCACCTCACCACTTCAATTTCATTACTTCTAAAAGATTTTGGTTTTGGTCATTATTGAATAATACCCCTATTTGAGTTTTGTTGGCTGATTATGAACATGTTGTTTGATTGGAAAGGTTATTGCATTCATTGGTATAAAATGCGTGTAATTATGTCATATTTTATATAATGTCTTG
Source organism: Chinchilla lanigera (assembly GCF_000276665.1). Lineage (NCBI taxonomy): Eukaryota > Metazoa > Chordata > Mammalia > Rodentia > Chinchillidae > Chinchilla > Chinchilla lanigera. Next base: position 31,635,804 of record NW_004955406.1, on the reverse strand, counting down.
TGTTTTTTTAAAAATTTTTATTTTAACTTTGATTTATTTTAAGAGTTTATGTGTCTGCTAGAGTTCTTCTTGTAGCACTTTGGAGTGATTATAAACTGTGGTTAATTCTTGTGTGGTAACCATTATAAGTTTTAGTGTATGTATTTTTCCATGTTTCTGTGGTGATTTCCAGTACTTAGAAATTATACAGTATTTAGAATTATTATTTGACACTGGAAAAAGAAGAGAAAGATTTTCAGTTTGTTCTCTCCTCTTTGAATTACATGCCTAAGTTGGATAAAGTATTATGATTCTAAATGTTCACTTAGTTAATTTTTAACTTTATATAATTCTATTTTTCAGTTTATCAACCTTGAATGACAACTACTTCTATTATGCAGGAAAAAGACTCTATACATACTTTTCTATGTTCTTTTACTTCTATCTGGAGATTTCTGGAACTCCTGTGAATATTATTAAAGTTTATAATTTGCATTATGAATCAGCTTTGTACATCTAAATATGCAAATTTTTAAAAATAATTTTTTACATGAAAGTGAATTAGCATCACATTTTTTTGTTTTTTGTACTAGGAATCAAACTTATGACCTTGTGATTGCCAGGCAGGTGTTTTTGCCTCTGAGCTATATCCCCAGCCCCTAGCATCACATCTTAATAATGATTTTTCTATTCTACTGGGTTTTTCTTTAAAAATTTTAGAAGGGTTTAAAAAAATAATTCCCTGAATTATTTGAAATATTATTTGCAACATTTGAAAATTATATAATTTGGCCTATGTTGTAAGGCAATTTCTTTGGTCACACTTGGCTAAAAATATTGTAGACAATGTCTTTCTGGTATGTTGTAACAAATAAAAGCTGATTTTTTCCTACTTTCTGTCTAGATGCCTGTAGCCATCTTTATTTTTGAAACCCTATCACTGTCTAGAACACAACTCCTTTTAAAGTCAATTTGCAACAGTGTTTCTTCTATGCAATTTACTTGTGATTGCCTAGTTATAGCACTATGTTACTAAAACTTTTCTTGAATTTTGATTTTAAAACATGTTTGGTCTTTTATCTCATTTTAGACCAATCTGCAACAATATCATTTATATAATTTGCATTTGATTCCTTAATTCTAGTATTACTCACTAAAATATTTCTCAAATTTTATTTTTAACTTTTTATTTTTAAAATATTTACTTTTTATAGGAAAATCATTTTGTATACTTTTTAGCTGCTGTCTTCTGTGTACATTATTTGTTTTGTACAGTTGGTTTCTTTGAAATTTTATTTTGCTTGATATTCTTAAACTGAGAGTTTCAGAATTGTAGCGGCAAAAGGTCTCTTTCCTCTGCGGCCGGAGAAAACAACTCAGGAAATAGGGAGGGAAGGCTATTTTTTATTGGCAACAACCCGACAAAATTGAAGATGGGGGATTTCACCCCGAAGAGACAATCCTGCTTAGGCACAGCAGGCACAAAGCGGGTTGTACCTGAGTGTATATCAGACGGACAAGCACCCGGGTAGAGACAAATTTCAAGTGGTTTACTTTTCTGATGTTCAGGATTTTGTTGTCTGAAGGTCACCAGACAGCCTTGGTTCTGTGTCTAAAGGAAAGTTATTAACTAGAGAGTAGTATGATTTGTGTCTTTTTTGTTTCTTTTCCCAGGAATAGCTAACCCTGTAGTTGCATTTTTGCTGGAGAACAGGAAAAGATAAGGGAAGGCAACTTTCAGCAGATCATAGTTTTAACCCATTAAAGAACTTCGGTTCCTCACTTAAAATCTTGTGGTATAGGGGATGCCAACTCAGTTCTGGCTACTTCCTGCTGATTGAGGGCACCATTAGGGAAGGGCAGTAGGAAGTTCGGATATGTTGGGGAAAATAGCCCGCGAATCTCTTGGGCTGCTGCGGAAACTGGGACAACATTGAGGTGGACTCAGCTAGATCAGTGATGACCAACCTATGGCACATGTGCCACAGCGAGCTGTTCGTTATCTTTAAAAGCTCTAAAAGGTTCGCCATCACTGAGTTAGGGTTTTGAGAAGACCATCTGATGATGGAACAGAGGAAGAGAGGCTGACTAATAACATATGTTCCCTTGATTAGCAATAGTGCAGATGGTCCGAATGTTAGAGTACCTTGAAAGGTGAACCTAAACCTGTTGTAAATCTCAGAATATTGGTTGAAAAACCAATCATTTAGGCTTCTGGGATCATATGTAGGGGAAATTGTGGATATTTTAGAACCATGTAGTTTGTTGTCTGCCCTTATCTATCTATTCCTCAACCTCACTGATTTAAATACATAGAACAGGAGGCTATGGCACAGACACTGCCTTGCTCTGCACAGATATAATCTGTGCTATATGATTAGCGAGTCCCACTTTGGCTAGGGATTCATGTCCTCATATTTGTATCGAAAAGTCCCATGTTTTAGTGTTTTAAGGAATATCCACACTGATTTCCACAGCGGTTGCACCAATCCACACTCTCACCAACAATGGAAAAGTGTTCCTCTTCCCTAAGAGCCCTTCAGCATTTGTTATTGGTTGATTTCTTGGTAATAGCTACTCTTTCTTTCTGGGGTGAGGTGGAATCTCAGCATTGATTTTTTGTTATTGTTGTTTGTTTTTTTGTTGTTGTTGTTTTTGGGTTTTGGTATAGGGAATTGAACTCATGACCTTGCACTTGTCAGGCAGGTGCTGTACCTCTGAGCTATATGCCCAGCCGTCACCATTGTTTTAACTTGTGTCCCTCGAATGAGCAGAATGTTAAACATATTGTCATATATTTATTTGCTATTTCTACTTCTTCATCTGAAAAGTGTCTATTCATTTTAGATGTCCCAAATTTACACTAGATATTATCAAACAGGAAAAAAGTTCTCAAATGGGAAGGGGAACTAGGGAGGGAGAAGGGGTAAAGAAAGGAAGGGAAAAGAAAAAAAAAGAAACAAGGGAAAAATAGAAACAAAGCTTTTGTAAATAAGGATGGGAAGAGAGATCAAGGGAGAGTAAGTAGGAGAGCAGAGTAAAAAAGAATTAAGATATACCATATACAAGTACAAATTCCTTATGAATGCAATTAATATGTATATCTAAAATACACCAATAAACCTAATAAAAAGTAAAAAAGAAAAAGGCCCTGTTCAATTTCATTAACTACAATTTGTAGCACAGACAAAGAGTTTCTAGCCATAGGTTCATGTATTCCCATTTCCCACCAGCAGAGAATAACCCTGCCAAGCATATAATGAAATGCATCTTTCTGGTATCTAGGTAATTAACATATTGTTGGGAGCTTATAAAATAATTATGAAGAATTAGTCCAATGTTAGATTTTGGAAGCATTGTATAAGTGATGAGTCACCAAATAACCTAATATACATGCTCCAGTTTTTCTCCAGCAATCTAACTAGGAACAAACACATGGATACATATTTCGTCCTTTTCCACCAATTAAAAATATATGCAGTAGAAGCACAAAGTACTCCAGACAATTTCTGTGAATTAATCTGAACATTTTTAGACAGCGCATTAGAGAGAGTGTATGATATAGTCAAGGGTAAATTATGGGAGGTTTTAGAGCAGAAAATCTAAGTCTTGTTCTGCTTTATTTGATAATACCAATGAAAGATTTAAATTGTGAGACTTAGTAACAGCACACATATTTGAAGAGTTGCCATGTACTTTGTCATTTTTAGTTGCTTTTAGTGCATGAAATTCTTTGCCCAGTACAGTTTTGAGCCCATACATTTATCTCTCAGATATGTCTACAATGCAGAGTCATCACTAAAAAAATTTTCATGATGCAATAAAGTGTGTTGTTGTCCCAGCCAAAACCTAAAACTTTCAAAAAGCAGATTATTTCATTTTTATGCACAGGAGAGGAACTTTTTTCTGATATAGTTTATATACTAATAAAAGCACAGTGGGAGGTGGAAAGCAAGGCAGAGTTTCATACAGATCAGGAAGAGATGCACAGTAAGTCACCTTATCTGGTTTGTAGTAAGGTTTTATGTGAAAGAGTACAGTAACAAAATTTGTTACTGGGATCACAAAGCGGTCTACTTAATCTTAAATGGACAATAGTTTTGGATGATATATTCAATGCTTTTTAATTTTCTTAATTTACCTAGGATGAGAAAAATGCTAATGGTAGTATTGTTACTCCAGGCCTCGGCAAAGAAAATGCAAACCAGCATATGTCAATTTGCATATGATCAGAGTTGTATGGTCTTAATAGGCAAGAGGGACACTAAAATAGTTGTAGTTATCAGGCAAGACACAATAAAGCATTAATACTGTAAAAAATTTACAAATATAAATAAAAATGCAATTTACAAAGATGGGGCATATGTCTGTCTTCATTTCAAATTATAGACAGACACAGGAGCTTTAAAAGACTTTGAACTGCTTTTAACACCTTTAGGTCAGACAGCAGTTTGCTTGTCCAGCTTACATGATCTTGGTGGTTATTACGGTCATGGATTTGGATGGCTTCATTGGGTGCCACTTTAATTTGAGTCTGATATATCCGCAGCCTAACACCTGCCAATTTAGCAAAAGGATGAAGAGTTAAGAACACATAGCTCCTATACATTTAATATTAGGCTGATTGTACACAATTTGTACTTTCAGGCCATTAGGAGCATGTCATCATATGGGAGGAAGTTATGAAATGGTATATCTGCTAGATAGGGCTATCTGTGGGAAATAAACTTCTGTCTATATATTAGTTTAAAACCCAGTGCTACACATAGCTCTTGTGGTGATATTGTTTTGAGGTGAAATCTGATATATCACCTTTCAATGAGGCCTAAAATTTCAAAAGCACTTAATTTGATCTTGTTTCAGGGAGGTAGTTCTAGACTTAATAAGAAAATGGGAAAAATCTTCTTGTAAACATATGTGGTTCTTGATATAATTTAGTGATTTTCTTTTTTTAAAGGTACGGTTCATCTTTTCTGCTGTTCCTATTCATTTGGGGTACCAAGATGCATATAATTTTCATTTAATGTCCAAAGTTTTAGGAATCTATAGTATAAATTGGGAAATGAAGCCAAGAACATTGTCTTGTATGGTTTTTAGTAATGCATATCTTAGTGCTATTTCTTTTAGCAGGATCTGAACTACTTCAGTTCTTTTATCAGTCTGGATGTGGTAGGCTTCAATTCCTCAAGAAAGGTACTTAGTAAACCCAGAAAGTAGTTTTCTGAGGCTCAGGGCATTTCAGTGAAGACTACCTGCCAGTCACCATTAGGAAATTTACTTTAATATTGAGTTCCATCATTGGGGGTTGTGAGGTCATTTTAGCATTATTTTTGACACAAATGAAGGAGCCCCAAATAACACAATTGACTAATCAATAGAGGCTGTAATAGTCACTTTTTTTTTTTTTGGGTACTGGGCATCAAACTCAGGACCTTGTGCTGTACCACTGAGCTGTATCCCCAGCCCAGCAATTACATATTTTTGAATCCACAGTAAAGTAGCATCACTATAATAGTGGATATACTATGGTGAATTTGTTTCAGTATTAAATGCATAAGAGGTGCTGGTATCAGTGTTATTCCCAGGAAATTACATTTCCAGCATTGGTGGTGGAGAAGGGAGTGTTTGTGAAAACCAAGACCTGTGACTGTTTGCAATCTTCTTCTGAATATGCAGGTATAAATTCAGATATCTCTCAGAGACAGCAAAGAGCCCATCATGATTTTCTTTTCTTATTTTCCTTTTTGGCTGTCTTTTATGAGGACTTTATTTTTACATTATAACTATTAATGCATATTAATTTCATAATTTAAAGTTTCACAATGGCATTTCCATACTTGCTTATTTTAGGGTTGATGATGCCCCCATCCCTTATGCCAGCCTCCTGCTTCCCACGTTGTTCCTCTACCTCATGACTAGCCTTTATAACATCTAATCATTCATGGCCCATCATCAGGTAATTTCTTTATCTCAATAAGTTTTAGCTTCTGCATGAGTGGAAACACACAGTAACGACCTTTCTGTTTCCGGTTTATTTTGCTGAACAAGATGTATTCCATTTCCTGCAAATACTAGCAATTCATTCTGCTCTGTGGTTGGATAACACTCCATTTTGTATACCGTATTTTCTTTATTCATCTGTTGATGGGCACCTAAGTGGCTCTAATCTAGGCTACTGTGAATAGTGCCACAATAAAAATGAGTATGTCTTCTCGCGATGACAGATATAGAAACCATCATACAAATGCTTGGTAGGTGACCTAAATTAGGGGTGTAGATGTGACAAAACTTCACCATTCTCCCAAAAACCCTATTGCCTATGAGTATTAAGGTCCTATAAGGAAGTAATCTTTTCCTGTCTGGTGGTAGTTTCCTTTGTACTTTTGAAATAATAAATCCTAGATGCACAAACTGCTGCTTGCAAAATTGAGCCATTTTCTGCGATACCTTATATCCACAATCTGCCAGATGATTTAGTATCTTAATGGTGTTAGCCAGACACAGTTTGTGAGACTAGCAATCAGTGAGTCATCAACACACTGTAATAACAATCCTTCTCGGGGCTGGGGATTTAGCTCAGGGGCAAAAGCGCCTGCCTGGCAAGCACAAGGTCGTGAGTTCGGTTCCCGTTACCGGAGAAAAAAAAAAAAAAAAAAAACCAAAAAAAAAAAAAAAAAAAAAATCCTTCTCTTAACAGAACATGTGTCTTTAGCCAGAGCTTTTCCAAACATGATGGGAGAATTTTTGAATCCCTGTGGAAACGCTGCCTAAGAAAATTGTTTTTACAACCCTGGCATGAATTTCTTGCTATTCAGACCAAGTGAAAGCTGGAACTATTCTTCCAAAGGCATGCAAAAGAAGGCACCCTTTTGGTCTAACAAAAATAACTATTCGTGTAGGATTCTTGGATATTTTTCAATAAAGTATAAGAGCCTGGTATCATTGGATGGATATTCAATACAGTTTTTATTTATGGCTTAGAAGTCCTGTACAAATCAGTATTCGCCAGGATGAGACTTCTCAACTGAAAGAACGAGGGTTTTGTATGGGAATTGACAGGGCCTAATCAAATTGCATTGAAAAAATTCCTGAATGTCCTTTCAGGCTTTCTATTTTATCAGGAAAATTGTTTTCAAAATGGGGGGCTTTATAGTTTAGACTTAAAATGCCCCTCAAAAATCTTATTTCAGAAGTGGGGTTTGTACAAGTTGATAGGATCATAGGTGCACTATGTTCACCAATGTATTCATTCATAAATGAGGTCCTAGATGAATGTGCTATTCAGAGTAGGGCCTGGTTGGAAGAAGCAAGTCACTGATAGCATGACCTGGTAGGGCATCTTCTTGTCCCTAACTTTTCCCTTTACATTCTTCTCCCTGTCTGCCATGATGTAAGCAAATATTGTCTGCTATGCCCTCCCACCATGATATTTCTGCCTTGAAGATTTCCAACCATTGACTGAAACAATTAATACTGTGAACCAAAATAACCCCCTTCAAGATGCATGTATTGAATAGTTTATTTAAACAATAGGAAAAGTAACTAATACAGTGAATTTTTACCAAGACGGGATGATACTATTACTGCAGCTGACCATGTGGTTTAGAAGTCTTTGTAACTGGTTAATGGGAGAAATTTGGAAAACTCTGAAGAAGGGGTCTAGAGATGCTCTACTTTGCTGTAAGCAAAATCTGATGGATAATTCTGGTCAGAGCTCAAAAAAACAAGAATGCTGAAATAAGTCAGGGAATTTCAGTAGGCAGCAAGGACTCCATTGAGAGTTGGACTAAAGACCATGTGGGTTATACTCTGGCAGAAAATATGTCTGCATTTTGTCCATGTCCTGATATTCTGCAGCAAACTGAAATTAAGGATAGTGGACTGATTATTCTGGCAGAGAAAATTTGAAAGTAGCCCACTGTTTAGGCTGTGACAAAGGTATATTTGGCTGCTTTTAGGAAGATTTATTTTCAGAATTGGGAGCAAAAAAGAGCCAAAAGATGTGAAACATTTGCTTTTTCATCAGAAAGTACCTGAAAAGTTAGGGCAGAGGAAAACAATGTTGCCACAAATATTGTCATTTAAAAGAAGCCAAGTGGTTTGCATAGAAGAATAAGAAAGATGACATGAAGGTACCTCAGAAATTGGTCAGACCCCAACTTTAACAGGCTTTATGGCCAAAACATTAAAACTTTGCTTTGAAAGCACCAGAATAACCTTTTAATCCAGGGCCACAGAGAGATGTGTCTCCCCAAATTCAGTCATCTATGTACTATCAGGCTGCTGCAGCAGTGATTCTAAAGGGCCAGACTATTGCTTAAGCCAGCAGAGATTAGCATTATCCACATGATGCTTATTTTTATGACACGCATGATGCAAGAGTAATGAAGTCAGAGGCTTGCAGCCAGATTTCAATAGAAGGCCTAGAAGCCAGGCAAAAATGTAAAATAATGTCCCAATCTTGGCTAGGAGCCCAGAAGAAGATGAGGCACGAAACTATGAGGGTGAATATGATGATACACTAGGACATCCCACAAAGTTAAACCTACCAGGAATGTGAAACATCTACTAACAAAAGTTCCAGGCAGTTACCATATCTAGGCTAGAGAGAACAGTGCCATAAGAGCAAGGTAGTGCAAGCCCTTTGGAGCTCATATCACCACAACCTCCTCTGAGTACTTGATATGGTGCTATAGTATGTAATATTTGCCCTGCTTTGTTTCCATCTTACTTTATTCTCATTCGTTTTTATACCCCATTACTCCATTTAGAATGGAAAGGTGCCTATGTTGGAACTATTTAATATTAGTTTTAGGTTTTACAGAGATCACAGTTGAAACTTTGCCATGAATCTTAAGTGACCTTGAAATTAAACATCTTAGCAATATTGCAACTATTAAGTTGGCCACTCTTAGAGATGGACTAAATAATTTCACATAATGAAGATGGATGTTAACCTTCTGTGTCAGAATGTTATGGTTTGCATTTCAGATATCCCTGAAATGTCTTGTGTTCAGAGGTGGGTATTTCAAAGGTCCCTGGATCATGGAGGTGCTATGCTAATCATTGATAATCCACTCATGTGTTCCTATCAATGTGCTGTTAGGATGTGGGACTTTCTCAGAAGAATTGGGTGCATGGAGCATAACGATAGGGTATAATTTGTCGCTGGTTTCTCTCCTCACTCTGCTTCCTACGAGGTCATTCTGGCCTTTAAACCTTCCAATCAAGGACTGAACTCACTGAACATATGAGTCAAAATGCCTCTCCTCTTAATTCCAGGTGTCAGGTATTTTCTTCCAGTGACTGAAAGTCACTGATACAAGGTTTAATGCTGCCCCTCTCATTTTGTTTTTCCTGCATCAAACACCAGGCAGAAATCCAAGCATTTTATTCTTTTTTTTTACATTATTTTTATAGTACATGTTTGCAGTGCAGAATGCTAACGTTCATTGCGGGGATTGGTACATGTACCTAGCATATCTGAACAGTTTTTATTTCTCCCTTCTCCCCCCCCCACCCGCCACTCCATCTATCTCTTGGCTTCCTCATTTACAAAAGATTTATTACCCTGTTTTCTATTATCTTTTATTTTGCTCTTTAATTGATTTATACTTTGGGATTCTCATATAAGATAAACCATGTGATAATTAGGTTGGTATGTCTGCCTTATGGCAGTTAATGTTATTGTATCAAGGTGCTTTCATTTTCTTACAAATGACTCAATTGTATTTATGTTATACCATAATAGTACGCTAGTGTGTATAAATACCACATTTTTATCTATCCACTATATAGGTTGCTTCAATAATTAGTTATTATGAGTTTTTTTAATTTTAAAGAGAATTGAAAATTAACAAAATAACAACATAGACAAAAACAAAATAAAGCAAAAACAAAAATGATACAGGGTTTCAAAAAGAATGATAGGAATTGACAGTGGTTGTTATATTACATATCATTATCTTCGACAAAGTTGCTCAGATTACCAAATGTAATGAGTTTTGATTTGATAAACATGAGCACACATGTGCTACTATATTTCAGCATCTTTAACACTTCCAGAAAAATACCTAGAAGGGAAATATCTTGGTTGAATATAATTTCTCTTTTTAGATTTTTTGTTTGAAAAATCTCCATACTTACTCACATAGTGATTGTAATAGTTTATAATTACATCAACAATGTGAAAGAGTTCCTCTTCCCCATAGCCTTGCAAGCATTTAATTGAATTCTTGATGATAATTATTATTTCTGAAATAAGATAGAATTTCAATGTTTTGCATAATCTCTAATAGGCAGAAATGTTGAACATTTTTTCATATATTTATTGGTCATTTGTATTTCTTCTTCTGAGAGATGTCTATTCATTTCAGTTGCCTATTTCTTGATTGTGCCTTTTAATTTGAGGGGTCTAATTTTGAGGAGTGTGTTATATATTCTACATGTTAGTACACTGGCCAAGAAGTAGCTGCCAATATTTTTCCCACTGTGTAAGTTGTCTCTTCATTCTGCTGGATGTTGCCTTTGGTGTGCAGAAACTTTTACACTTGATATAATGAATGCAAGTTGATGTTGTTGATTCTTAATGTTATTTTTTATGCAGTGGGGACTCTGTTCATAAAGACCTTGCCTATGGCTATGTTTGCAAGAGTTTTACCTATTTTGTTGTCCATCAGATTGTTTTAATATTTATATCATTTATCTATTTTGCTTTTTTGCATAGTACAGTATGAATCTAGTTTCAATAATCTGCATGTGATTGCCACTTTTCCCAGCACCATTTGCTAAAGAGGCTGTCTTTCCTACAGAATTTTTTTTTTTTTTTTTTTTTTTTTTTTTTTTTTTGGTTATTTAGTCAAAGAGGAGATAGCTGAATGTGCCCGGGGGCATCTCCACATGACTTATGCTGTTCCATTAATTCATATGCCTGTTTTGTGTCAGTACTATCATGCTGTTTTATCACTGCAGCTTTTTAATATAATTTGAAATCCAGATTGTGAGGCCTCCTGCTTTGGTCTTGTTGCCCAGGGTTGCTTTGCTATTTCTGGGTTTCTTCTGGTTCAATATGAATTTTATGATTGTTTCTTCCAGTCACTTGAGGAATGCTGTTGGTATTTTCATTGGAATTGCAATACATGTTTGTATCAGCTGTGGTATAGGTCTGTTTTTGAAAATATTAATTCTGCCTGCCCAGGAATTAGGGCTGTCTTTCCATTTTTTCATACACTCTTTTATTTCATTTTCAGAATATGGTAGTTTTCACTGTAGAGATCTTTTACTTTCTTTGTTAGGTAACTTCCTAAAAACTTAATTTTTCTTGATATAGATTGTAAATTTCCTAATTGTTCTGTTTGTTAATTATTGGTATAGAAGAATGCTATTGATACTGTATGTGTTGACTTTGTATTATGCTATGTTGTTATCAGTTCTGGAAACTTTTGGAGGAATTTTGGGGGTCTTCTACGTAAAAGATCATTTCATCTGTGAATAAGGATAGCTTCATTTTATTCCTTCTGTATGTAGCCCTTTTATTGCTTTTTCTTGTTTGATTGTTCTGCCTAAAATTTCAAGCATTATATTGAATATTAGTAAATATCCTTGTCATATTCCTAATTTTAGAGGAAAATCTCGTTCTTTCCCCCATGGTTCATCATAAATGGTTTTTATCAGATTGAGATCAGTTATTTTTATATTTATTTCTTTCAAGGTTGTTATCATGAATGGTTGTTGAAATTTGTGAAAGGCTTTTTCTGCATCCATCAGATGATCACATGATTTTTGTGTTTGTTTCTGTTTATAGGATTTATTACACCTACTGATTTGCATATGTTGGCCTATACTTGCACGCTGTGATAAAACGTTCTTGGACATGATGTATGATCTTTTGATGTTGTACTCACTTTGCTAGTATTTTGTTGAGGATTTTTGCAAATATGTTCAATGAAGAGATTATCCTGAAGTTTTTCTTCCATAATTGAATCCTTATCTGATTTGAAATCAAGGTAACACTAGCTTCTCGAAATAAGTTTTGTACTACTCTTTCCTTTTCAGTTTCATTAAAAAATTTGTGAAGTGTTTGGAATTTGATCTTCCCTGAAGTTCTTGTAGAATTCAGAGCTGAACCCATCATGTCCTTGACCTTTCTTAGTTTGTAGGAGTTTTTTTTATTACTGCCTCAGTTTCATTGCTTGTTATTAAATTGTTCAGGATTTTTCAATCTTTTTGGTTCAGTTTGGGTAATTCATATGTATTTGGAAATCTATCCAGTTATTCTGAATTCTCCAACTCATTTGAATCCAGGTTTTTAAAGTAGTTACCAATAATCTAGATTTTATAATTGTCTGTTTTGATTTCAACTTTTTTCATTTCTAGCTATTGATTTTGGATTTTTTTCTTTCCTTTTTGGGAAGACTGGATAAAGGTTTCATATTTTTATCTCTTTGAAGAACCAGGTCTTTCTTTCATTAATGCTTTGTATTTCTTTTTTAGTCTATATGTTATTCCTGCTCTGATGCATATATATATATATATATATATATATATATATATATATATTTGTATTAGCTTTGGATTTAGATTGTCCTTGTAGTTCTAGTTTAGCTTGTGCTTGAAGTGCAGCATTAGGTTATTTATTTTGTCTTTCTGATGTGAGCATTCATATTTATAAATTGCTTTAATCGTGTCCTATAGTTTTTGGCATTTTGTACTGGGATTATCACTTGATTCTAGGAACTTTCTTCTCATTGATTATTCAATAATGTGTTGTTTAATATACATGTTTTGCTTAATTTCTATGGTTTCTTTTGCTATTGATTCCCAGTACCATTGCACTGTAATTTGATAATATACAAGGGATAATTGCAATTTATTTATTTAAGTATGCTTGATGAGCTGTTGTGTACATTACTATGGGGAAAGTTCCACATACTGTTGAGAAGAATGAGTGTTCTCTTTTTGTTGGCTGGAAGACTCTGGAGATATCCATTCAGTCTATTTGTTCAAAAGTGTGATTCAACTCTGATATTTCTTTATTCAATTTATCTAGCAATCTGTTCATTTGTGATAGTGGAGTATCAAATTTCCTACTATAATTGTGTTAATGTTTATCAGATCTTTTATGTCCAGTAGCATTTGTTTTATAAAGTTGAGTATACCTATGTTTGTTGTATATATACATATATATATATATATATATATAATTGTTGTCACTCCTTGTTTGTTCCCTTAAGCAATATGTAGAGACTTTTTCTTGACTCTTCTGATTAGATCTGACTTGAAATCTGCTTTCTGAAATTAGAATAGCAACTGCTGCTTGTTTTGTGATTCCCATTGTATGGAATATTATTGTGCAACCTTTGAATATTTTCTGAGACAAAGTCTCACTTTGTAGTTCAGACTGGTCTTGAACTCACTATGTAGACCAAGCTGTCTTCTAACTTTCAGTAATCCTCCTCCCTCAGCCTCCTGAGTGCTGGGACTATAGGCTTGCACCACTACTCCCAGCTCATCCTTTGATTTTTAGTCTATGAATTTCTATTTTGATCAAATGTGTTTCCTGTACACAGCATAACATTGTGTTTTGTTTTGTGATCTATTTTTCAAATCTGTGTCTTTTTTTGGGTAATTGAGACCTCTCACATTGAGAGTTACCACTGAAAGTTATTGACTAATTCCTAATATTGCGTTATTTTCGTATTGGTGATTTTCTCTCCCCACTCCTTTCTGCCTAATTTCTCATCCTGAATGTTGTATTCATTCTATCACATGTTGCCGCATTGCTGGCTTCATCGTTTATTTCCACGATATCCTTGAGAACTTTTGGTGTGCTGATTTAATGCTCATAAATTTGTTAAGGTGCCCTTTGTCATAAAAATACTCTCTTCTCCATCATTTTTGAGGTATACTTTTGCAGGTTAGATTAGCCTATGTTGGGAGATGTTTTCTTTTAGGGCTTGAAACCCTACACTCCAATCTCTCCTGCTGTTTAAATTTTGTGTTTAGATTCTCTAAGTCTAATGGATTTACCTTTTTAAATGATTTGTTACTTTTCTCTATCAGCTTTCAAGATTCTATCCTTGTGTTAGACTTCTGGGATTTTTTTTTTTTTTTACTTCTGGGATTTTGAATATGATATATCAAGGAAAAGTTCTCTTTTATTTGTGACTATGTGGAATTCTATATGCCCCATTTATCTCTATCTTAAATTCTTTGCCCATACTTGGAAAATTGGGTGCTATCATATCAGTAAACAAGTTATTCGCCCTTTGTGAAATCTTCTGATTTTTTTACTAGTTCCAGTTAATCACAGATTAGTCTGCTTCCATCATATAGCAGATATGATATCCATTTTCCATGATTTCTTGTTCTTAAAATATCTGAGTATATGATCACCCAGGTCTGCCCTATCTTTTAGTTCTGACACAGTGAGGTCTGATGTCACTTTCGTTGCCTATATATTTAGTAGAGTATTTTATTCCTGAATTCCTGTTTGTTACCCTTTAACTGACTGTAATTCTTTGCTAAACTTCTTCAGCTAAGCTACCTTTTCATTTATGTCTCCGATAAATTCACTGATCATTTTGTATTTTAAGAGTATTATCTGTCCAGTTACATAATCTCTGAGTTTGCAAAGCACATTATTGATTTATTTTTGTCTTTTCTCAGTTTTAACTTGTTTCTTTTTTTTTTTTTATAAATCAGCTATTTGGCTTTTGATTTCCTCCTCTGTAATGTACCATGCATCAGCATTACAAGAATTAGGAGCTTTTGAACGTTTCTATTGCTTCCGTGTTTATTCATGCTTCTATTTTGTTTGTGCTATAATTTAAATGTCAATCCTAGTGGAAAGATTTTGTTTCTAGTTTGGGTATCTCTTTAGTTTAGTATCCATTTTCCAGCGATGCACTCCTACAAATAGCAATGTATAGGCCTTTTTTGGTGACCCAAGAATAGACCACTTGTATTAATTTAGGGAGAGTAGCATGCAGTGTAATTGGTCCAGGATCCAGTTCTCCTAAAATGAACCACAATACTGTCAATTACACAAGGAAAAATCACATAATGTCATACAGTAAAAACCAATTAACAGCAGTAACTATGACTCCCTGACAGTAATAATGACATTAGCAACAACAGTAGATTCAGAAACAAATGAGATGTTGACATTTCATAAGAACTAATAAATGCTACCATACCACCACTCTTAACAATAAGAACAATATCTCCAATAATATATACACAAAGACAAACCAAATATTGACATACAGTAAATATCTACTAAGTGAACAACTGCATCACCTTTAACAATAGAAAATAATTCATCAACAATTGTATAGCGTTAGCTAAATATCTAAAAATTAATAGTTTGCTAGTAACACTAATAATAATGAAAGGTAGAGATGCAGAAAATAAAAGAAGAACAATTTGAAAAGTAAGAGGAGGAAGAGAAAGAAGAGGGAAAGATATGACAAAGAATACTCTTAAGGAATAAAAGAAAATAGAATTAGATAAGAATAATGGGAAAAAGTTCAAGAAAAACAAAAAGCAAAATAAAAATCCCCCTCCAAAAAAACCTAAGAAAAGAGTCCAAAAATTCCTCTGTTTTGGATGAGTGGTTTATTTGCAGAACCTGTATTATTGGAACCCACTGCATACAGAGGGGAGGGAGAGTGGTTAGTGCTAAGTACTACTGTGTTTCCAGTCTCTCGATTTGTATGTAAATGCTGAGTCCTGCACTGCCTTTCCTGTTGGGTGCGTTCAGTCAATAATGTCCATTCTACAGCTGCATATACTCCACTAATCCCAGTTTCCATATTCCTTGTTGAACCCCAAGTACTGCTTTCTCAACCTATCTGTATGACTTGTGGGTTTTCAGATGCTCCTCATGCTCCAGCGGCCCCTCAGTCAATTCACGCCAGCCTGCAGCAACTGTCAAGGCACAGTGTATCCCTCATCACGTTGGCAGATGGGGAAAGCAAACAGACTATCTAGTTCTACTCTGTATGTAGGCAATAGGGTAGAGGGTTTAAATAGTCCACCTGACTTAATTTCAACACTTTTATGTCCAGACTCCTCCAAAAATCATGTATGACCAGAATGGCTTCCCACCATGAAGGACCCATGTATTTTTCATGCCCTAAGTTTAAAATTCCCAGGATTACTATGTTCAGTCTGTATCCTCCCCTTGTCTGTCTCCTGTAACCACCTTCCACCCAGTCATTGTGGTAGCGTACTCCAGAAACCCTGAAATATAGTCATCCAATATAGCTTGGGTTTGAACGCTTAAATCTTCCCAAAATGTCTCCTGGTTAAACACTTTCATACATGATGGTATACCCTGGATTTCTTCTTGAAACTCTACTGAAGGAGTTACTGTCATATTGAAGGAATTACTTTCAGAGTAAAACCTCCCACTGTTCTTGCAGTTTTCAAAAACTGTATCTTCCTTGAGGTTACCTCTACCAAGGCAGTCCATTATTTCTAACTGGAGCTGCTGATCATCTGAGGTTTACCTTGCATTAGTGGACAGAGCTCCTCCTCACAGCCCATGGAAGCTGGGGTTAGTGTTCTAGTCTGCTTTGTTGCTTTCTCTACTTTCTGTTGAGTTTCTCCAGTTCATCTCTGGTCTTCTGCTTCTCTCTAAGTTTCCTGTCAGCTTTCTGAATTCCTAGAGATCAACTTCATTTTTCTTCTCTAAATTGCTTTTTATCAGGTGTTATGATTAGAGAATTTTATCTTGTCAGTCTTTACTATTTGAATTTCTCCTTTAATTTTAATGACTCATATGTTTTTTCAGTAAGCATATTGCCCCAAATTTGGCCTAACCTTCTCATAGAATTCCAGAAAAATCACCTCTGCAACTTCTTATTTCAGCTGCAAGTGAGAGTGTTCTTTGGAATTTGTACTTCTAGTGGTTTGGGAAGGGGAGTGATTTGAGCATTTAATTTGCAAAGAGGGTCCCAACCATGAAAAGTAATCAGAAAAAGCTGAATATATTAAACAATGTTTTAAAATTATGTCTACCAATTTATATTCAAGCATTTGGAGAAAATTTTGTCTTCTCTTATGTCTTTCCTATAACTGAGAGATTGCTATGTGTCTTTTATCCCAGCTTGCTATTTAGCATTGAATATGTGGTACTAGTGTCCATAAGACAGTCAATGAGCAATATTTTTTCATCTGTGCCTGGGGAGGGGGCATGGGAAATATGGATAGGGTGTTTCAAATCAGTAAAACCTCCTGGGAAGATGCGGTCTCCTTTGGAGCACCCGTCCCTTCCCACCATCTAAGGAGCTAATTTACTATGATCTTTGTTTTGCTTTAATTTTGGGGACTTTTTTCCAATGATCTTCCTTCTTATAGTAGACACGTTAGTTTTCCCCCATCTTACCACTTCTGGGCTATTTCCAGTGAACTCAGTGACTCTGTCATATTGCTCCGTACTGTAGCATCCCACTTTGAATCTTTTTGTTTTACACATTGTTCCCTGCTACCAAAACAAAACAAAAACAAACTTTGAAGGCAATGAGAACTCATATCCAAAACATATTCTAGATGTTACAGTTTTTTCCCCCAGATGTCTGAGGCATTTTGCCCCATAATGAAAAAGATAACCATTGCCAGGTTTTTAGGGATTTCAGGGCTTAAATCTGTATTCCTCCAAGATGGCTGATATATTTTTTCCAAGAATTCTGTAGGCTTTTACAGTTAAAGACTCTTATTTTGGGATCCACTTCTAGCTCTTGGTAGAATACACTCAACCCAGGGCTGCATCTAACATCATTTAGGTCCCAGTTTGGGTTACCCCCAATACACTGGTAGGATCCTCTATAAAATCTATGGATTTCTTCTCTGGTTTTGTCTACATATTGATAATCTCCATTTGTCCCTTATCTGCATTACATACATTAACATATGAATGTCAGCCCTTGACAAAAGATATGTAACTGCAATACCTACAAATAACTTTGCCATGCAGAGGGGAGGCTTTAGATAAGGAGGACGTTTTATTCTTCCAGTTAAACAGTCAGAAGTCCAAGATTTTATATATCATACATCTGACTGCCTCTCCACATTTCTATCTATGGGATACACGGTATAAGGCTAATTCCCTTGCTCTGAGAGTGGTGCCCTGTCCAAATTTGTTTCCTGTAAGATCTAAGGAATAAAGATTCACCTAGATGCCACAGCTACTACTTCATAGTGTGGGAACAGAGATGATGCAGACATCTTGTATAAAATCTGAATAAAGAGTCCTAGACCATAAGATTCAAGAACTGTATTAGCCCATGTGTTGTCTTCACTTTTAGGTTTACTATTAAGTAAAACTGATTTGACCTAATTGAACTATAACATAATTATATTTGAACTTCTGGTCTTGGTAAACATAAGAGCCTACAGATAGGGCAAACCATTACCTTTATCTTCATCCTTACAGAAGGAATACCATTATAAGTTAATAATTGAGAGAAACATTTTTGGGAAGCTTTCTCCTGATCCTCTCCCAATGTTATTGTGTAGCTCCTTATAAAAGTGGTTCATGAGTTAAACCTATGGAGTTCTAGGTTGCTTGCCACTCCCTCTGGAATTAGATTCTAAGTTCTTCTCATCTTGAATAAAGAGTTGAACAAAATGAGGGAAAAGCAGTGGCCAAGATTATTTAAGAAAATTAAAGTAAGGGAGAAACTGGCTCTGCAGAGTGAGCTTGGTCTGAGTAAAAGGAGAAAAAGCAATAGAAGGATGCCCTAGAGAAAGCAGGGCAGGCTACCCTGAAGAAGATCACGATAGCAAATTTTTCTTGTCATTTGTTCCTCATACATTGTCTAAATCTTAAGGAGACCTCATAACTTCAACTTATGGATCCTGAGAAGCTGTATTGGGATCCCATACATCAGGCAGACATCAGGGTTAGGCCATCCTTTTGAAAACCTGCTCAGGCTCTCATGAGAAATCCAGATGCAGGGCTTTGGGAATTGTTCTGCACCTATATCCAAGATTTTTTTTTTTTTAACCAAGAGTCAAACTTAGGACCTTGTGCTTGCCAGGGAGGCTCTTGTGCCTCTGAACTATATCCCCAGCCCCTGTCCAAGATTTTTAAATTAACAGGTCATGCCTACTTCCCCAGCCAGTTTTGCCATGCCCTAATCTTCTATCTCACTAAGGTATACTAGTGAGTTGGGTAGTTAAAGACCATATTTTTTGTTTGTTTGTGTGTGTGTGTTTGTTTTGTTTCTAATAATGGGTCTTAAACTGAGAGCCTTCACACTGAGCTAATCCCCAGCACTTTAATTTTATGTATTTATTTTTTTAAATTTTGAGACTGGGTCTTTGTAAATCAGCTGTATTTCCCAGGGTTGATTTAAACTTATGATCATTTTATATCAGCCTCCCAGGGGGCAGGGTTAGAGGCAGGTACCACTACACCCAGCTGAAATCTTTTTTCTCTTTGTTATGTGATTATAGATGGTTCTCCTGCTCAAAAACCCAAAGTCATTTCACTGAGAATATTTGGTGTAATTCCCATAGTGAAACAACATAGAAGCAGGAGCACCAAAGACGGATAAGTAACATGCACAAACCCAGAGGAGAAAGCAGAAACTGAAATCTAAAGTACGGATGATGGGCAGATTCTGAGTTAAAGTTGTGCAACTGCTGTCACTCAACTGAATGCTCAAGTAATTGCTGCAACCCTTCTCCTGCAAGAAGAAAGCAAGCCCAGATGGAGAGAAAGGGAGATATGAAGAATCCACTTTGAAGTGTTTTATCCTTAGAATAGTTTACCCAGAATCTGTATTTTTCACAGAAAATCTCTATTATTCACTCCATCATGAATAGCATGGAAGCCAACCAAGTTGTGGTTAAAAAATAGAGGAACCACCCCTAGGATAAATGAGATTATAGGCTACAAGGGATTTACCAAATGTTCCCCAGTCTGAGGTTGGTCTGGCACAACACAGTGCCACTCATTCCTGGCTCACCATAATTTTAACCACTAAAAGTTCATTTCCACTGCTGTCCAATGAAGTCCATAACTGGAGAGAAAGAGTGACAGAGAAGGGGAGAGCCTTACTGGCCTGAAGCTGGCAAGTCTGAAAATGGCTACTTTCATCCTAAGAAACAGTGATCTTGCTTAAGGGTTGTCAGTACAAGCCTTACATAGGCATTTCAGGGAAGGTATAACAGATACCTGGGCAATAGGGTAGTTACACATGTTAGGTGGTTGACTTTTCTGCCATGTGAGCTGCTGTCATCCAAAAACTTCCAGTGTGCTTGTTTCTATAAATTTAAAGGAAAATTATTGATTAGAAGGACTATTAAAACTAGTGGTTCTTTTAGCTCCATTTCCTAATCCAGTAGTTAATCATTGAGATGCTAACGCACCTTTTGTCTGAAAACAGGAACATAATAGAAAGGCAACTTGGCCTGAAAAATACTTTTAACCAATCAGGTAGCCTCAAGGGTATATTATCATCAATGTTTCTCAGTGCTCTTTTTTACTTTAATATGATAGTTTCTTTCCTTCCTTTCTTCCATCTTTCTGATTTATCTGGGTTCTTCAAATTTTTCATGTATCTATATATATGTTTGTATATTAATATATATTTATGTACATATACACATATATCTTTTTTTCTCTGTTCAGAAAAACCCACTTGGTTATTTGCTACAGAGGTCTCATGTGTCAAGTTTGCTTCATGTTCAATCAGGCAAATGCCTTCTTTTGGATGTATCTATCACATCATTTGCATTTCTTAAGAGATATGATTAAATATGAAGGCTCATTTCTCAACCTATTTTTCTTCCTTTCTGTTTTAGTAAAGTGTCAAAAAATTGTACTGTATCATCTTTTATCTAAAATTATTATCTTCCATTTATTATTCATTGTCAAATTAACATCAGAAATATTTTCCAGATTCTTGGCCCTCATGTTTTCTGTTCCCCTAGCCTGCTTTTTCTCACAATGCCAGATAAATGTAATCTTTTGAGATGAGCATTGTTTTTTATTTTATGGAAAAAAGGCAAAACAAAATTTCATAACAAAATAATAGGAGGGTAACAATAGTTAATACATTGTATGATGTTATCTTTAAAGTAGTTGCTCAGAGAACAAGAAATGGGTATAAAAATTTCCCCCATTGATATAAGGGCAAACCTTCCTTTTCCACCAAGAGACACTAATAGAGTAATACTGACTTGCAACTGCTTTCCCTTTTCCCTTCCATCCTTTCCCCTCTCCAGCATCCTAGTTCACTTTTCCTTTCGGACAGTGGTTCTAAATGGGAAGCATAGGGAATTCTTTGAGGGGTTAAATTAATATGGCTCCTACTGAGTTTGTATGTTGGTGATTAAAACAATATGTACCTGTATTTATATTCATAGAACTGTACACTGATGCTATATATAAATAAATTTTTAAAAAAAATAAAGAAGAAATACTTTACATTTGTCAATATTGCTCTTAATTGATTAGATATTATGTAGGTGCTATTTGTTTTAAGAATCACATTCTAACACCAAAAATAATTAATAGAAAAGAAAATTTTGTCTATACAGATTAAGAAGAAAACATGGCTTGCTAAATGGGTATGTTGCAACTCTAAAATTTTAAAGATAGCTTCATGTTAATTATTGTATTTCCTAAGCATAAACCTCATTTGCAAAGAGTGTTGATAGTGTTAGGAATTCCAGTATATCAAATTTAACCCATGATATAAATGATTCATATATATGTGCCATGTGTTCATTGTAAAATAAAGCACATGCAGAGTTCCTGCAGGTATGTTGAATAGGAGTGGTTACAGTGGACATCCTTGTCTTGTTCCTGATTTTAAAGTAAAAACTTTCAGTTTTTGACCATTTAGTATGAAGTTGACTGCTAGTTTGTCATAGATGGCTTTGATCAAATTGAGGTAAAGACTATCTATTCTGTTGATATGGTGTATAACATTTATTGATTTGTGAGTATTGAAATATCCCTGCATACCTGCAATGAATCCAACTTGGTCATGCTGTATGACTTTCTTGATGATTTGCTGCATTCTATTTGGTAGTTTTTAATTAAGTATCTTTGCATATATATTCATTAGTGAGATTGGTCTATATTTCTCTTCCTTGGTTGGGCCTTTCTCTGGTTTTGGTATCAGTATAATACTTGCCTCTAGAAATGAGTTAGGGAGAATTGCTCCCTTTTCAGTCTCAGTGAAGAATTTGAGGAGTGTTGGTATTAAATTTTCTCTGAATTTCTTGTAAAATTCTGCTGTGAATCCATCAAGGCCTAGGCTTTTCTTTGTTGGCATGTACAACATTTTCGTATCTTCTTGATTCAACCTTGGTAATTCGTACATATCTAGGGATCTTTGGGCTTTGGGTTTGACTTTTTCTTTTTCTGAAAGTTTGAGTTGCAGCATTAGGGTATTTATTTGTTCTCTTTCTGTTTTCCTTATGGTTGAGTTCACTGCTATAAATTTCCCTCCAAGGACTGCTTTCATTGCATACCACAGGTTCCTGTGTTTTATTTATATTTTCATTTGTTTGTACATATTTTTTAATTTCTTCTGTGACCCATTGGTTGTTCAGGAGGTTGTTGTTTAATTTCCAAGTGTTTATGGAGTTTTTGGAGTTCCTTTTTTCATTAATTTCCAATTTCATTGCACTGTAGTCAGATAATATGCATGAGATAATCTCAGTTCTTTTGCATTTAGGTAGGTATGCTCTATGGGCTAGAATGTGATCTATTTTCAAGAAAGGCCCATGCGCAGCTGAGAAAAATGTTTATTCTGATGTTGTGGGGTGGAACACTCTATATACATCTACTACGTCCATTTGTTCACAGATTTTCTTCAGATGGTTTTTTTTTTTTTCTTTGCTAATTCTTTGTCTAGTTGACCTATCTTTTTGTGTCAAAGGGGTGTTGAGGTCTGCTCTTACAATAGCGTCATTAATTATTTGGGTTTTCATGTCTGGTGAGATATGTCTTATACAATTTGGTGCTTTGATATTTGGTGCATACATGTTTACAATTGTTATCTTTTCCTCTGGCAGTTTTCCCGTAACAAGTATGTAGTGACATTCTTTATCTCTTTTGATTGTTGTCGGTTTGAAGTTTACATGGTCTCCAAACATAATAGCTACACCTGCTTTTTTTCTGGGATCCTGCTGCATGGAGAATTATTTTCCTTCCTTTGACTTTTAGTCTATGGATTTCCTTTTGAGTAACATGTGTTTCCTGTATATAACATATCGTTGGATTTTGTTTCTTAATCCATTCTGTCAGTCTGTTTTGTTTGACTGGTGAATTGAAGCCATTTACATTAATGGTTATAACTGATATGTGTTGGCTTATCATTGTCATATTATTTACTTACTGTTGATTTCCTACCTTTTTCTACCTGTTTAATTGCTTGCTCTGTTTGAGGGTTCCTTTCTATTATTGCTCTTGAAATTGTGGTCATTTTTTTTTCTCTGTCCAGCATATCTTTTCATACTATTTATAAGTATGGTTTTGCACTTATGAAGTTCTTCAGTTGTTCTTTGTCATGGAAATATTTTCTTTCTCCATTGAATTTTAAGGATAGGTTGGCAGGGTATAACAGTCTTGGTTGGAAGCTGTTTTGTCTCAGGACCTGTAATACTTCACTCTAAGCTCTTCTTGATTGGATGGTTTGTGTTGAGAAGTCTTGCCATGATTCTGATGGGCTTTTGTTTTTACGTGATTTGTTTCTTTTCTCTAACAGCTTTTAATATCCTGTTCCTTTGCTGGAGATCTGGGATCTTGATTATTACATGTCTGAGTTTTATTTTGGTTATGACTAGCTGGATATATGCCTTATTTCTATATGCCTCATTTACCTGTATATCAGACTCTGTTCCCATGCTTGGGAAACTTTCTGCTATTATTTCTGCAAATATTCTCTTTAGGTCATTTGTGTTGCCTCCTGCTGTTTTATGGATTCCTATTAGTCTTATATTATTCCTCTTTGCCTCGTTTTGCAGCTGTTGAATTGATTTTTCCTTGTTCCTTGTTGATTTTAAGAGATCCTTTCTTTCATGATCGCTAGCTGCCATGCTGTCTTTAAGATCTGAAATTCTATCTTCAGCTCCATTCAACCGGTTTTGGCAGCTTTCAATGGTAGTTTTGATTTCCTGGATGTCTTTTTGTATCTGTTTCATGCTTTCTAATTCATTCCTGTGTCATGTTTGATGCCAGAAGACTCAGTCTCCCACTTCCCTGGCAGCTCAGCCAAGGTCACTACTGTCCCTAGTTTTCCTGGTGGTCAGGCTTGCTCTTCAGCGACCTCTGAGATGTGCTGCTCAGTCTGGGGTCTTCCAGCAGATGGTCATGTGTGCCTAATTCTCCAAGGTCTCATATACAAACTGTGATGTCAGCCTATGGCAGACCATCTGATCCAGTGTCCCCTGATAGCTCAGAGCATGAGTATGACCCAGAAGTGGGTTGCGCTGGTGGCGCAGTCACAGATCAGTGGTCCTATGTCCCCAGGCAGTTCAGGCCATAGGCAAAGCGCAGACATTAATTGCAGGGTCAGCTGATCCTGTGTCTCCAGGCAGTTCAGGGCATGAACAGATGCCAGACACAGGCTGCACTGGTGGTGATCACAGAGCGCCTGTGTCTATGACCTCCAGGAGGTCAGGGTGCAAGTAAAACCCAGATGTGAACCACAGTGCTAGCATTTTGTGGACTTCCTGCTGTACTACCTCAGGCAGTGTAGGGCATGCAAAGGGAGGGCCCAGACGTGAACCCTGGTGTTAGCAGTTTGTGGGCCTTCTGGGCCTAGATTTCCTGACTGCACTGGGCACACAGAGGGTGGAGACTCAGACTCTACAAATGCATTTTAACTGAGATCGTAATAAAAATGAATAAATGGTACATAATTTTAAAAATAGAATTAAATTTAGTCAGTATAGTTTTTCCTAAAACTGGTGCCAGAAAAATTGACTGTAAATAATCACGCATTGTTTTATCTTTTGGTTACATTCTAATTGATTCACTCTTTTCTCCAGTATGCCATCTATTTTTTGTATGTCTACATACACAGATTGCATAAATGTGTGTATTTATATAATTATGTATGCATAAACATCTTACTCTGTATAAACTTTATAAAGTATAATATTGAGGTAATTAATGCTTACTTTTTAAAATAAAATGTTGAGATAACTACTACAAGTACTTTCAAGTCTCCTGATATTTAGAATTTGTGATCAGAAAAATTTATATCTACATACAGTTCCTCAAACCATGAATGAAAGCACTAATTTTGCTGTATCCTCACTCAACTTATTATTTCTAGAAAACATTTCATTCTGTAGGTGTATATATTTTAATTACAAGGGCTGGAGATTTAGCTCAGCGGCACAGCTCCTGCCTGGCAAACACAAGGTAATGAGTTAGATTCCTGGTATTGGAAGAAAAACAAAAAAAAAACAAAAAAAAATGTATTTTAATTGTAGTATGTTTTAAAATATTTTCTCATGCTTACTATCTACCTAGTAATTTTGTGATTTGTCTATAAGTGAACTTTGGTAAATTTAGTACCATTACTATACCTTTTTTATTTTTGATGGATAAATTTAAATCACTGATTTTTTATATATTTGTTTTCTGAGTAATTATGCCCTGAACAGAAACATTTGCAATATTAGTGTTTCATCCTCTTTGAAAGAAGGCAAAAAAAAGGGGATGCATGGATGTATATGAGAGAAAGCAAACATTTCTGTCTTTTCAGAATGTAATCAAAGTGCTCTGTTGCTGATTTCTCTCATGGTCAGAAATAAAGAAACTCACAACCAAAAGATTATAACCATCTTAATCAGGTTCCACAAATTATTTAGGCTTTTACCTCAGGTATTTTATGAAAGCAATTTAGTTGAAAGAAAATAGCATTTTCAATTAAAAGTAGAATGAAAAGCAGGTCATGACTGAATTGTAGTTTCTTTAGAATAAAAAAAAAATGGTTCAGCTATTGGAAGCCTAATTGGAAAATGTGAAGAGTTGAATAGTTTCTCTGTCATTTTGCTCATTTTTAATTGAACCTACAGTATTTGGGCATGAAATAAAATAAATGGGTTAAATTATATTATGAGTAAAATTAATAAAATTATACTTTTAAATTTTAAACTATTTGTCTTCAAGATCAATACTAAGTATTTTGTTTAAAATTGAATGTTTTCTAGGATTAGGCACAATATATAAGAAAGGCTTGTCACATTTCCCTGACATAGAAAAAGAAAAAGCAAATCTATTTCCCCCATAACTCCCCACCCAAAGAATGTTAAATTTAAAAACTATAAGAATATTCTGGAATGGCAGTGAAATAAAATACACATTGCATTTATTAAGAGTGCCCATAACCTCCATAAAACTAATGAGAATTAGAACTTATAAATTATAATGTTGTTTGCATGTAATATTTCTTATGTTTACTATATACTATGTATAATATATAGTGTACACTGTGATTTGCCATGAAAATTAAATTATAATTCTGTAGGGAAATTTATACATGAAGTACATCTATTGTCCAATATTTTCTCATGTATTTTATCAATCTTGAAAATTAAAGACTAAGAAAGTATTAGTAAAAACATAATATACCTCATAATGTTGCTAAGAAAGCCTGATAGAATTATATATATATATTCCTTGGTTGTAGAAGTGCTTGTAAGAATATACATATAAAAAATATCTCCAAGAATTACAGTTTGAAAAGTCACAAATGATGAAAATAATGTCACATGAAGAAAAGTGGCAAGAGTAATGGAATACAGTTCAAAGAAGAGGAGCAAGTTTTGAGATTTGAGAGTTACCTGACATCATAAAATCCTTAAAATTGTGAAAATTGACATTATTTCTTGCCCTTACATGTAGAAATGTTGAGAACAACTTCTCAGTATTAACAGATACTCAGGTATGATAAATCAGAAATATCTTTTTCAGAGTTATGTTCCTTGTCAGAGACTTGTCATTCATAGTTTTCTAACGCTGTATAAGTAAAAGAAAACAATATGTACTTTTTTCTAATAAGACACGTTAACAGATATATATGACAGACTGAAAAACAAAACATTTTATTGTCTTTTCCAGTAAAATGATACTGAGATGTTACGTGTAGCTTGCTGTGCCATGTGTTCTCCTCTCTTAGCCGTTCTCTCCATTATCCATTCCAACCTTCTCACCTAAGAAGACACGTTGTCCAGTCACCACTGCTTGAGGGGTCAAGGCCTTTTATTTTAATAATGCAATAACAACCAAAGATACTAAATGTAGATGGGAGAGCAAGATAGCAGCTGAGTAAAAACTGTGGTGATTTACCTTTACAGATATACTAAGTTGAACAAGCAAGAGCAAAAAAGGCCCAGGACTTAAAAAAATTAGGTGAAAGACCATAAGGTCTGCTTTCAGTACAAAAGAAAAAAAAGATACATTGAAAAGGGAAGAATAGTTGCCCATGACACATTCAACCCCAACTCCAAGTAGCCTAGGGTACGGAGAGCCACCTCCCACTTGAGGAAGGAGGAATTAAGGTAGAAACTTAGGCATGAAACACAGTATCAATAAACTGTACTGCCAGGACACTCTACTTGACAACTGACTTGCTAGAAATATGCTAGGCCAGGTAGCACACAGAGACAAATAGAAGTAACAGGGGAGATTGAATGTCAGCTGTCAAACTTAGCCAACTCTTCCTGAGACATTTTATAATCAAACTCTTACATATGAAAGATGAATTGAAGATTTTCAAGGCTGCAAGAGAAAAGAAATAACATGTAAGAGTACATCAATTCAGAATAATATGCAGGTTCTCCATAACTGTCAATGAAAAACACTGTACTCGCAAAATGTATCCTTTAAAAATGAAGTAACTGTAGAAAATTTTCCAGAATAAATGAGGTGTTTTTCCACCAGCTTTGCTCCTCAAAAAAATGCAAAAGGAAATTCTTCTAGCTAAAAGAAATAGACTTCGATGAGAAAGAAGAAACCGTAGGTAGGCAAAAATTTCTGATAAAAGTACACAAAGAAATTGAGATTTCTCTAGTACTATAAACATGATGAAATATTCATTCATAGCTTTTATAAAGAATACAACAAACAATTGAAAGCAATTACATTAATATTTTAAGTGTTAAGTAGTATTTAAGGATATAAAACATCAAACATTCAAAATGTTGGGAGGAATGGATGCCTGCTATACTCAAAAGCTGTTTTCTATAAGCCTAATTGTAAGCACAAAGTAAAACATGATGAGAAAGATATTAAAATTGCATATTAGAGTAATTCACTTAAATATCAAGGAAGAAACTAATGAAAGAAGAAAGAAACTATAGTAGAACAAGAAAATAAATTAAGTGGTAGGAATAATAAGACCTTACTCATTAATAATTAGTTTAAACGTACATGGTATAAATTATTCAATTAAAAGACATGAATGACTGAATGGGTTAAAAAAGAAACAGGAAGAATCAACTATATGTTGCTTCCAAGAAACTCATTTCACCTCTAAGAACATATGAACTGTAAATGAGCATGTGGAATAAGATTCCCACGCAAATGGAAGCCAAAAGAAGGTAGGAGTAGCCTTACTAATCCCAGATCAATTAGATGTTAAATAAAAAGGACTAAAAAGAGACGAGGAAGGTCCTTAAACAATGATAAAAGGGAGATTTCCCAAGTACAAACATGATCCCGTAAGTAGTTTTACTGTAGGGGGCAATGAATCTTATTTTAGATAAAATAGTTTTGGTAAAAGCCTACATGGTGCCTTGGGAAGCCTCCCAGGACAGTATAAGAGCTAATTCCCCAGATCAACACTGCCCAGGAATGTCTCCCCAAGATAAGGGGGTGCCCTAGGCCTAGGTAACACTCCGTGACCCTGCCTAGGCAGTTCCATCTCCTGGCCCTAGGTAAACATTGTAACCCTAAAGGAATGCATAGGTTGTAAAAAAGGAGACAAATGGAATGTAATGGGGGAAACACCTATCATGGTTAGACATGTGACCTGCAACTGACCTGGGGTCCCACAGGATGAGAGAAACACCATATGCCCAACAGGGTCAGCGAATGTAACATCCTAATCTGTTGCCAATGGAAACTAAAATGTGTATAAGGTGAAACAATGTTGGCCATTGCCTGCTTCCAGATTGGCAAGGGAAGTGAGGGTGGCTAGCCTCAAATTAAACTCTGGTTTTGTTCTAATAGAGTCGGATCTGTTGTGGAATACAGCCCAATTTGTGCCAAGGGAATTTCTGCTGTAACAATACACTCAGTACTGGAGGGTCAAATATAGAAAGTAGTACATAGAACTAATAAGATAAATAGACTACAATAAAAGAATAATTATAGCCTTTAACACTGCACTTCAACAGACAGATCATCCATAGTAAATTAATAATTATATATGTGGTAGCATAGCTGAGGCAAAGTGGACATAACAGACACATACAAAATTTTCCATCCAACAGCTGCTAAATACACATTTATCCCATCAGTATATGGAATATGACATAAAATGAGTCTCAATAAATTTTAAAAATTAAATATTATCAAGTATCTTTTCTGAACATAATGCAATGATGTTAGAAATTAGTAATAATAAAGGACTTAAAATTTAAAAAATCAGGTTAAATAACTTATTTTTGAACCACTGATATCTGAAAAACCAAGAGGAAATTTTAAAAATTGTTGAAAAATTCTTGAAATGGAGAATAACATATTGGGGTGGTTGCATTTCCACATGGGCAGAATGCATCTAGACCTTTATCTTTCACCAGTTACAAAAGTCAACTCATTATGGGTTAGAAACTTTTGTAGAAGATCTAAACATGAAACTACTAGGCAGAAACACAGTAGAAGTACTTCAGGATTTCTGGAGAATTGCATACTCTGTATCTGCCAGGAGACTGATATACAAAATATATAAATAACTCCAAAACTTAATGGTGAATAATAAATGGAATAAAAATGGTAATTCATTGAAATTTTAAAAATGTCCAACGGGTATGCAGTGTTCAATATCACTAATCATCAGATAAATGCAAATCGAAGTCACAATCAGATATCACTCCCAGTAAAAATGTCTAATACCAAAAGACTAAAAGATAAAAATACGTTAAGGTTGTGGAGAAAAAATAGTGTTCTAGTTAAGTTTTCAACTTAAGTAGATTAAATTAAACACTTTGATTATGGGAATACTGTACTCACTGGTGGACTAACTAAGTTTATAGCTGAATATGCTATGAAGAAGGGCTCACTGCTTTGCAGGTGTATCACTGGGATAAGGTTTGGAAGGCACATCTCTAGCTTTCTCTCTCTGGCTCTTTCTCTTAGCTGTCATGATGTGATCAGATTTCCTTTCCCATGCCTTATCATGATGTTTCTGCCATGAAATTATCTAACCATGGATAGAAACCTCCAGATAAATTAAATTTCTCATTCTTTGTGTAGTGTCAGTTATTTTATCCCAGTAAGGGGAAACCTTTGCACACTCATGGGAGGAGAATGTAAATTAGTTCAGCTGTTATCAAAAAAATTGTGGAGTGTTATACCTTCTTTCTAGATGTCCCCACCAAAGCCTTATGCAATCATAAGTGGAGCTTTCTCAGAGGGGTGGATCTAGAATATGTGATGCAAGATAAAGAATGTGTGATAACTAAATTATTTCACTGATTGGTTTGTCACCCACTCTAAACTGGATAGCCTGGATAAATATGAGGGACAGAAATAGGCTTGTCATTTGTAGCTCCCTTGCAGCTTGATGCCTTTTGCTTTCTGTCTTCTGCCTGCCATGATCTATTTCTCCTCCAGGATGTCTCCCCTGTCTTCCACCCTGCTTAGAGGCAGCCAGTTATGGACCGAAACCTCTACAAATTGTGAGCCAAAATAAATCTTTCCTCCTTTAACTTTGGGTGTTAGGTATTTTGTCTCAGGAATGAGAAAAGTGACTAAGGCATGGTGTTTCCTCAAAAGAACTACCATAATGTCCAACAATTTCACTACTGTGTATATATCCAAAGGATGGGAAATCAGCATGTCAAAGAAAATTCTGCACTCTGTGTTTACTGTGGAACTATTCACAATAGGCAAGAAATGGAAATAACATTGTGTCCATCAGTTGAGCAATGAATAAAACATGGTGCATTTCATATATAAATAACAAAATCCTGTCATTTGTGACAATATGGGTGCAACTGCAGATCACTATGTTAAATGAAGGCACAAAAATACAAATATTGCATGTCCTCACT
This sequence comes from Chinchilla lanigera, assembly GCF_000276665.1. Lineage (NCBI taxonomy): Eukaryota > Metazoa > Chordata > Mammalia > Rodentia > Chinchillidae > Chinchilla > Chinchilla lanigera. The sequence goes on along the minus strand of NW_004955406.1, from coordinate 31,604,565 downwards.
CATGTCGAATCCAAACATTCTGATACTGTAGAAGAGGAAGCTAGAACAATAGATCCCAGAGAATGGACAGTGGGTGAAATGAAGGATGTGTAAAGAAACATCAGTGTCTACTGTTTTACACTTAAACAGGAGCAAGGTTCTCTGGGCTACTGTGGCACAGTATGGAGACTATATAAAAATTATATACTGTACATTTCAAAATGCTGGAAGAGTGGATTGTAGAAGTCTTTGCCACAAAGAAATGGTAAATATTCAAGGAAATAAATATAATAACCTGATTAATCACTATGCAATGTATACATGTATTGAGATTTACATTTGTCCCATTAATACTCACTGTTATATTTTTGGTCTGGGTATAAAATATAAATAAATCAAATGAAGTAATAGTCATGAACGGATTATTTTTGCTTGTATTCACTTTTTTGTGGAATCTCTCTCCACACCTTGAATCTATGCTTCATCTGTCTGACTTGTAGCAATATGATAGCAACAACTCAAACAAAAGTTTCAAAATGAATTCCATGTTGAATATTATCACTTCACATTGCAGCTGTGAAATTCAAGTGAGCTTTCTGCAGCTACTTGACCCAGCAAACAACCATTCCAAACTGGAGGACATGGGACTGAGTCATCGAAGGACAACCAACATCAGTGGATCTGTCCAATGTTGGCACACACATACATCATTCCATGTGAAACTGAGATGCATCCAACTGTGCTTGATCCAACCAGCTTGTCTGCAGAGTCACGAATAAATAAAACATTTGTTATTTACGTCACTAAGTTTTAAAGTAAGTTGTTATGTAGTAATAGACATTCATACAACAGGTGACTGGGAGATATGAGGACCTCCACATTTTAAACCTTGGCCACCCTCTCCTCTGTAATGCTTTCTAATAAGATACGATGAGAATATGGGTAAATAAGACCAACTTTATATACTTTTAACTAACTTATTCTTCAGTGAGGTGACTATGGCATAGCAACTTCATGGAGTATCTTTATACCAACTTATCCTTTTCAATCAGTAGTCTCCAAACTAATATCAGTTTCACTGTGGTAAGCCAGAACAAAGCCATGGTGGGTATGGTTTGGTTTGGTTTGGATCTGAGGTTGTTTTAGAGAAAAAACAAATGTGGACAGTATTTAAGTGTTGCTACACTTTAGCAATATGAAACATAGTTTACCTCCATGATAGCAAGTATTATGGACTATTTTATTCTCCCTTTCATTGTTTTTTTTTAATGTAGGGAGGAAAAAATGTGATCTTTTAGCACAATCCTTTAATTGCCAAATAAAAGGAGAAATTAAGAAAGAGATCAATAGCAAATTAAAGTATTTCCTGCTGTTTGCCCAATGACAGTCTTAATTTTCTCATTCTCTTGAGACAGAATAACTCTAATTTTACCACTGCCAGGTGTTTGGGTTTTATTGAAGGCATCATTTGAACTAATTGTTTCCTATCATTGAAATTTCTAGAAGTGCCAGATTCCTACTTATCCAGACCCACAAAGCAGGTGTTGGGATTTTGTGGAAGCAGCAGGAACTTTATTGGTCTCATTATAACAGGGCCTTAATGCTAATAACAATTTGTACTTATGGTCCTTCAAGACTAGAGTCTGTTGGTCTCTTTTTTTTTTTGAGAATTGTTTAGTATACTCTAGCTGACTATGGAGAACAAGCCCAGACAGAGCCTTTGTCCTCCACTAGAGTCGAAGTATGTCTTATTTCAAATGCAAAATTTCTTCTAAAATGTCCAAATTTGGTTTGGATTTATGTCATCTTATTAATAAGTGTGGAGAAGGTCTTCAATAAGTTAAAACATACATATATATATAGATGCATATTTGTTTCTTCTGAAAAATCTATCTTAAAACATTTCAATAAGAAAAGCATGAAACTAGATAATTAGCAATTAATAATATTTGTAGCGGTGAACATACATTATATATATATTTTTATTTTAAAAAGCTGACAGAATATAGTCTCTGGACCAACAATACTAGAATCACCTGGGATCTCTCAGAAATGTAGGATCTCAGGCCCAATCTACGGAACTTAAACAGGATCTTCATTTTAAGATCAGGTTATTCTCTACATGTAATAGTTGAAGAAGCATTACTCTCACATAATGTTTACATCATTACTATGGAGGTTAATTCTCTAATAATTAAGAGTAGGTATTTACATATAATATTAGATACATAATATAAACAATGAAACAAAAGTACTTTCAAAATACAGTGTATTTAAGGATACATAAGTTTCTTTTTTGCTTAATAATCCTTAGGTGAATAGCTCAGAAGTGAAAGAGCCATTTTAAACCTGAAATTAGGGGAGAGGTGTTGATGATTTTGAACCATACTAATTTAAGATGTTGGTAGGAGACTGATCAGAATCTAAATAGATTTTGATGGAATCATAAAAAGTACCCCTGAGTAACTGGATGCTAGGTGTAAGGAAAGGAAAAGTCAAAGATGACTGAAATTGTTAAGGATGAATGTTATTTATGAAAGAGAATAAAAATAAAGTAGAAAAAGCTTTCTTTCATCCTTCCTTTTACATAATTAGTTGTGTTATATGTTTATATAACTGACAGTACACTGGGATTGTTTGCAATAGGGTCACCAGTTGTTTGTTATCACCACATTAGGCTGGGCACAACATCACCAGATGATAGGAAATTTCAGCTGCTTTATAATCTTATGGAACCACAGCTGCATAGAGGTGACTAAAAATTGCAGCACACAGTTATTTGTTAAAATTCTGCTCAAAGCCTCGTAGAGCTAACAGGAGAAGGAAGACTCACCTGACCAGTGTTGGAAAAGGGAAGGCTTTAAGAATGTGTGCTACTTGGATACATTTTTACTTTTTACATTTGTGTTCAGGATACAAGGTCTATTGTCCCACTGAGTGCTATGTCCAAATAGAATGTATACCATCCAACCTGAGAAGGTTAATATGATAAAAAATGCAAAATAGGTGAATTGCAAGCACAAAAGCCAATTTTGGTTAAAGCAGTATGTACAAACTGGAATATAAAAGAACACAAAATAAAAAATCAAAATTATATAAAGTAACTGATAAAGGCTATCATAAATAAAAATATGTAAATTGACAGGAGAAATACATAAGTAACATACCTACTAAGACATCTAAGACAATAAACCCATATTCAGAAAACATGTCTTTCTTTCTCCTTGCTGCAACACAATACTTTACACTCACAACTCTTGAAGAGGAAGGGTGTTTTTGACTATGTTTCAGTCCATGGTCAGCTGGCTTTTGAGAAGAGACATGGCAGAGGCATGCCACAGTAGAGGACAAATACTCACTTCAGGGCAGTCTAGGGGACAGACTCCAGGGAGTAGCCAGGAAGGAAGAGAAGCCCTTCCAGGCCACGCTAACAGTGACCAAGCTCTTCAGACTAGGTCCACCTCCTAAGGGCAGGTCAGCTCTAATGGCCTCGTGATTCAATCACCTCTCAAACACAAGGCTTTGGGGGCCACTTGAGGCTAAACCATAACACAATGCATGGTTTTAAATGTATCAATTCAAAAGAAAAGGGTAAGTAGGAAATTTAGGATGTAGAAAACACTATGTAAGAAAAATGGAGAATGAGGTATGGAGGGAAATATTGTGAAAACGCTAAAATCAGTGAATATTTTCTATATATGTAGCTGACATCTTAGAGAATATAGTAGTATAAAAGTATATCTAACATTTAAGTAAATATCTGAGAATTATCCAAAATCGATGAAATAGATGAAATGAGAAACTCAAATATACCTATGAACCTCAAGGGGATATTACAAAGAAACTCACGCAATACATACAAAGTTATTTAAATCCAAACTTTAAAAAGTGTTCAGAGCAATTTGGTCCTATAAGCCCATGAGGCAAAGATAGACCATTCAAGATAAAAATGAACCAAAGACTTGGAATAACAAGTCTTATTTTCATAGTGTTTCACATGGTGAGTACTTCTCAATTTATATATGCAACCCTAAAAGCTAATCAATTATATCCATATCTTGACAACCACATAAATGAATCACACACTACAGGTAGAATTAGAAACTCAGACTTAAGATATTTACCCTATTACCATATTATATATATTTCATAATCATTGTGCTTATGGGTTCATACTTAAATGGAAAACAAAGACTACAAAACCTGAGAGAAATTGCTCTCAAAAACAAAAACAAAATGGAATTACACTTTGGGGCATAAGAAGGAATGATTAACTGAAAAGAGACTCAAGTAGGACTTTGAGATATTTCTCATTTTTGACTTATTAACCTGAGTGTTTCATGTAAACGCTGTGTTTGTAATAAGTGACTAAATACACATTTTTGTGAAGTTAAATGTTATTATAGGATTTATTCTAATTTTAAAAATGACTGTGCCTTTTTCTCTACATCCTTGCTGGGACTCATGATCAGTAATCTTTTTGTATGACTTGCTTTGAGAAATGTCTATCTATGTGTATGTGGTTCTTTTGGAGGATATTAGTTCATCCTCTGTGGAGAAAACTATGATGGCACCTCCATACAAGAGACAGACTACAGTAATCCCAGCACTCTAGGAAGCTGAAGCAAGAGCATCAAGTTTGAACCAAGCCTGGTTAACTTCACTTGCTAATCAAAAGAAAAGAAAAAGAAAAAAATGGGTGGGTTTGTCACTCAGTACAAAGTCCCTGAGTTCAATCTCCAGCACTGAAAATAAAAATAGATCCATCATGTGATCCAGGAGTCCTACGACTGAGGATATATCCAAAGAAAACGCAATGAGTATGTCTAAGAGCCATTTGCACCCGTGTGCATTCCAGTACTGTTTATAATAGTCAACATATTTAAACAACCTACATATCTATCAACAGATGAAAGGATAAAGAAAATGTGCTACATATATGCAATATACTGATATTCACCCATCAAAAGTAATGAACTCTTGTCATGATGGATGAAACTGGGGATCATCATATCAAGTGAAATAAGCCAGGCACAGAAAGATAAATACTACATGATCTCAGTCATATGTACAATTTGGAAGGCTGACTTCATAGAAGCTGACAGTACAACAGTGGCTAGTGGAGTTGTAGGGAGTGCAGAAGAGGGAAGGGAAAGGTTTATCAATGGGTTTAGGGTGTAGTTAGGAGCAATTAAAAAATGGCAATAATGAAAGATATAAATAAACATAAAGAAAAGTGGTATATTACCAGTACCACAAAACTTTCTACTATAACTTGTGTTATACTGAAATTTAATTCTTTTTTTAGGTAAAAAAATTCAGTAGCATCAGAATAATGGTAGCGCTAACACCTGAGAAACAAAAAGTGGTATCTGGGATATCAAGCTAACATATTGATTTTGAAAGAAGAAACATTTCAAACCAAGATATGTTCCCCTTACAGACAATAGACATGGTAATTACAGTATTTTCTTTTACCTTTTTCATTGACATATCATTATACACATTTATGGAGTATATTATAATTTAACAAAAGTATTCAGTGTGTAAATATACAATAAATTATTATGAACTACAGTCACCACATTATGCTATACAATATTAGGATTCATTCCTCTTGTGTTACTATATTTTAGTATCACTTTAACTTTTCTCCATCACCATAAATTACTGGCATGCTTACAGTTTAATAGCAAACTTGCTGAGAATGAAATCAACACAGGAATCCCTTTCATAAGTACAAAAATAAAGTGAAATAACTAAAAATAAATGTTACCAGAGAATTGAATGATCTCTACATTAAAAACTAAAACCATTGATGAAAGAAATTGAAGAGGACACAAAAAATAGAAAGATACTCCATACTTATGGATGGGAAGATTTAATATAGTTAAAATCTCTGTATGATCCAAAGCAATTTACTGGCTTAATGCAACTACCATCTGAGTGCCAATGACACTACTTACAAAAACAGAAAAGAATTCTAAAAATATATGGAACCACAGAAGACATTTAATAGCCTACACAATTCTGTAAATGAAAAAAAATCAATCAGAAAATGAATCTGGAAACACATAACTGACCTTAAAATATACTACAAACTATAACAGTTAAAATAGCAAGATATAGCATAAACTGATATAGTAACCAATGTTAACTTATACATATTCATGGAACCACATAATTTGTACTTCAAAATGGTGCAAAAGTCTAAATTAACTTTCTTATAGTTTAACCGTCTCAAGAAATTGTGAAGGAGCCATACTGTCTGTCCCTCTTGAGGCACTAATGCAATGTAATCCCACTGCTTTCTTGATAAATATATTAGTTCTCCCAGGCCAGTCTTTTCATGTCTAAAAATCTATTTTCCTTGCCAAATTAAGCCATCACCCTTGCCAAAATCCAATTATTTAAAAGGATAGATACAAAGGTCTGGTCTATCCTTTTAAATCCTGTGTCTCTAAGAGTCTATAAACCTTCCAACAACTCAAGATGATCAGTATTACCACAATACATGCCATATAAACTTAAAAGTAAAAGAAGACTCACAAATATTCAGTTAGCCCTATTTTTAAAAGTGGAACTCTGAATATAACGAACTAAAATGTTGGCCTGAAGTCACACAGCTAAGTACTATGGTTTCAATCTGGAAAATGATGTATAGATAAAATTAAGTTTTATCTACCCCTTGGTCATGTTAAGTATGTAAGGTAATACAATTTATTCAAGTCTTAATTTATTTAAAAATGTCTAGTTATCTTGTGTTATGAGGAATAGTGAATCTCATCAGAGTAAAATGTGGAAGAGAGCTTATCCATTATTTACAAATCTATTTTTCATTGATCAGAAAGACACTATTTCTTTAAATCAAATTTATGTAAAATTAAATCCTTATAAACACAGCATTTTACATAAAATACACATTAAAATGAAGTAGTTAAAAGTAATTCTTAAATCCTAATTCAGTCAGGGAAAATAGCAATATCATATGACAGGAATTACCCTATGTACTGATTAAACCTGCTGAGAAAGACAGACAAAAGCTCCTGTCTTCAGAAGCTTATATTTTAATTAGTGAATCAGGTATTTTGCAAGAAACATAGGCAAAGCCAATGACACCAATAAACTTGACAAACACAAAGTGAATTAGTGGATAGGGTGTTGAAATTTCTTTAACCACACTAGAAAGAGCCCTGTATTAGGCAGAGATTTTTATTTGTTCACATACCTAAACAGAGCTGTGTTTCATATAAGTAGGATTATCAGGTGTACTTAGTTTGATAAAAGAGCATTTTCATTTTCTCTCCCCCTTTTTAAAAATTAAATTTTAGAGTATTAGGTACCTCTACTGATAGTTATTTAAAGTGGTGTCAACTTTAAATGCCCTGATTATCTATGTCCTATTAAGCTGGGTCTCATTAATCAGAGGAGATAAAAAGATTTAATAGAAAGTAGAAGGAAGTACTACATTATTGATTAGTTTAAAAACCTTCATTCTTAGCAGAAAGTGTTCATTGTAATTTAGAGACTATTTGATGGACTATTTAAGTTTGTCAGATAATGAATTCAATTAAGTAGTGAAGGCTGCTTTCTTACAGTGATGTTTTAAAAACACATGTCTCTTTATATCATGGTGTAAAATAAAATAGGAACTGAGCTCTCTTGTTACAAAAATATTGAGTAGCTTATATCAACACTCATTTTGTTAAAATATAATTATTTTTGAAAGGTGACTTTTTCATCGTCCTGAAGTTAACAGTTTGAACCTTGAGTTTTAAGAATTATAAGAATGTGTTTCTAATCATTGGTTCTTTCTGAAATTGGATTTAGAAATATTATATGTTGGTATATAGTTTTTTAAAGGAATCTTATGAAATAGATATGTTTAAGTGCATAGAAGAATATGCATCACTTCTGTATAAAATTTAAATGCTTTTAAGTGCCACTTATAACTTTTATACACAGTTAATTCCTAACTATAATACTAGCAATAAATTAATGAGTGATACTTGATTAGTTCTAACACAAAGAACCTTGACACAAAGTAAATTATTCATTATGGGATTATAAACAGTGTGTAATGCATACAGAAATATTTTTTTCTCTCTGTCTCTCTGCTTTCTGTGTATCTCTCTGTGTTTCTGTCTCTCTCACACACACATGTATACACAATCATTTCCTAATCTGCAAATACTACTGAAAAGTCTAGCAGCATGAAAAATAAGATGGCCTTGGGGCTGGGGATTTAGCTCAGTGGCACAGCGCCTGCCTGGCAAGCGTGAGGTTGTGAGTTTGATTCCCTGTACTGGAAAAAAACAAACCAAGAAAAAAAAAGATAGCCTCAAAACAGTGTTTTAATTTTTAAAATAAAAAAAAAATTTAAAAAAGAAAAAGAAGATGGCTACCACAAGGAAGAGGTGTTTCTTTGAAATATTGTCTTCAAATTTTTGAACTTGGAAATTTCCTTAATATAATCAATTTGCTCTCCTTGAACAAATTCCCAAATGTCCTAGAGCTTTGTAGAAAACTCATAATTCAGACATGTTTTCAGTGACTCAGGTGGTAGAATTACACGTAAAACTATTCACAAACTGAAATCTGCAGAACATTGACCACTTTGCAAGTAACTTGTAATACTGTCATAGGATTCTAGGCTAAATAGCTTATTTAATGAAGGGTTATTCAATGTTGGGAACGTTCATATTTGTATTTTTTGGAGGAAAGTATGCATTTTACAAAATTAATACCTTTTTAGGTCTTCACATTGGCCTCAGACTAACTCAGCTTGGCCCCAGTTTTCTTCCATTTTCCATATTCTTCATCTTTCTCATTTTCTTCATCTATTTTTCTTATTTATTTTATGTCTACAGTAAAAGAACCTAATAAAGACATAAAGTGAGAGTAAATTCTTTAGACTGACTTGCTAGAATGCTTGTTCAGTTTGGAGGAAAAGTAACATGATACCTCGAGAATCAGTCAAAAATAAAGCAGTTTTCTCACTGAAAGTAAACAAAAATAATCATGTACTGTATAAACTTCCTGCTCACTTCCCAACATAAATTTATTTCATATTGATATGCCTTTTACCAGGCTTAGTAAAGATGGGAAATTATGAATTTTCAGGCTATGGAAATAAACCAGGAAAATGTGCTAATGCATTGCTCAAAACAAATGCCTAAAAACAATATTATGATTCCACAGATTTTATGACTCAAGAATTCATGGGTGGCTTACGCGAGTGGTTCTGGCTCTCAGTCATTTTGAGGATACAACCAAGGTATCAGCCAGAGTTGTAGTTATCTTATGCTTGAACTGAAAGAAGATATACTTCTAAAATTACAGCCAGACCTCAAGATGTCTCTGTTTTGTTTGGATACATTTCCTTGTTGCATTGCCCTCTTCACTGGGCTGCCCACAAAATGGTATTTGCTCCCAGAAAAAGTGGTCTGAGATAGAGACATAAAACTTCTTAAGTGGAATTACCTTGGTATTTTTGTCACCTAGTTTATAAGAATGTGTTATTTCTTCTATATAGTGTGCTCATTATTAGCCTGTAAGTCCACCTTGAACACTTGAAGGTGAAGATCACTGAAAACTATCTGTAGTCATTATGTATTAATAAAAAATAAAAATTGAAAAAAGACAAAACTATCTTAGAGACTTCCTGTTATAAACAGCAATTTTTTTATAAATAGCAATTTAAAACACAGCAGTAATATAGTTTCCTCACCAACATATTTAATTAATGTTTTTACAGATACCTAGGGTATCCATTGGCTCAGTCAAGTGGGTACATAAAGTTAACCATCACAATTATTTTTTTTAATTTATTTTAGAAATAAAAGGAGGAAAATACTAACAGACCGACAACATTTTACAAAATAGCATAGGATCAGTACAGACATTACAGAGTTACAAACAGAGTGGTAGGGAATTAACAATGCTTATTGTATTACATATTGATATCTTCAATGTAGTTTCTCATGAAAACACATTACATCATTCAGGGTTCCCTAAGAAATGGAACTTGTACGACTGATAGATGTGTGGGGGGGGGAGAGAAAGAGAGTGATTTATTGATTGATCAAGATTGAGATGATGATGTATTAGCTCATGCACTTGTGCAGGCTGAGAAATCCCATGACCTACAAATACCACTGTTGGTGAACTGGAAGTCCAGAAGAGCTGCCAATATGACCCCAAAGGCCTGACAACCAGAGAGGTAATGGTGGAAATCCCAGTCTCACTGTCTAGAGCCCCTGATGTCTGAGCACAGGAAAAGAAAGATATCCCACTCTAGAAAGAATTTTTCCTTCTTTCTGCTTTATTTTAGTCCTCAACAAATTATAAGATACTCACCCACACTGGAGAGTGACCTACACAAAGTCTACAGATTCAAATACTAATCTGTTCTAGAAACTTCCTCACCAACATATGTAATTAATGTTTATGTTTTTATAGCTATCTATGCATCTGTGAGCTCAATCAAGTGGGTACATACAGTTTATCACCACAATTATGGTCAGGTTTCTGTTCAGGTGTTTCATGTGTATCAGCCCATTCAATTTCTCCAATTTAATATTAGTAATCATTGAGACTCATTTTACAGAAGAGATGGCTTTAAGATGAGTATAAAAGTTGGATACCATATAAAACAGCAATAAACTTAACAGCTAATGCAGGCAGGACTTTAGGGGCAGAGGAAGTAAGCTGTACAGTAACCATGAGTTTTTCTGGAGAATGTGAGCTGGTTCTTTCATGAGAAATAAAACTTAGAGGTGTAAATATATATTGCTCTATGGAGGATAAAGATCTCAGGTATTAGGACTCGAGGGGAGAAATTACAGATACTACAGAGAAGGGCCAGCAAAACCTAGGTAAAAGTTCTATAAATGAAACTGGGTGTGCTGGTACAGGTTTATAATCCCAGTACTCTGGGAGGCTGAGGCAGGAGGATAACAGGGTGGAGGCTAGCCTGTCTCAAAAAAAAAAAAGAAAAGATGGTGGGGTGAATCTCAGTGTGAAGGCCCTGGTTTCAATTCCTAGTGGCAAAAACTCTCATAAATTATTGACTAATTCTTTTTTTAATATAATACTATATATTGATACTGTAATAAAATTCAGAATAAAGGATAGTACTATTGCTAGTCACACAAAATAAAAACATATTGAAAGATAATCTCATGTTCTAGAGGAATATAATTATTTCTGCTTAAAAATAAAATCAAATAATGTACAATCAATTAACTAGAAGATGAAAAGAAATTCACAGATTGTTCATATTTTGAGGCTAGGCAACTGAAAATGTAGTATTATGAGTAAGCAGGAAACTTGTAAATTCATAAAATAAATAACTTAAAATATTAAAAGCTTAATGTTATATAAACAATAAAAATGATGACAACATCAGTAAGGAGCAAATAGAAATCAAATAGTAAGATAAACCGAAACATATAGTTATGATAAAATAATATCCAAAACTTTTAAAATATGAATATTTACAAAAAGATCCTTAAAACTGCATTAATGACAAAGCATATTTGATGATAATTATTACAAAGTTGAATAATTATTAAACCAATATAGTGAATAATGTAGTAAAATATTTTTACGAGGAAAATAATGTGATAAGAGAAATACAAAGTCAAATGATTAGTCAAAAATGATTACTCAAGGGCTGGGGATTTAGCTCAGCGGCAAAAGCGCCTGCCTGGCAAGCGCAAGGTCGTGAGTTC
>NW_004955406.1:31583019-31592726 GCF_000276665.1 Chinchilla lanigera | reverse complement strand
TATGTATGTGTATATATGCATATATATATAATTTTAAACAATGAAAAGAAATTACTGATACTAATGTTGAGAATTTTGTCACACCTATCTAGTAGCTTATGAAGGATACAAGTAAATCAGTAAGACAGTATAAAAAGTAGTCATGTTAAGATACTGAACTAAGTCACACATACTGTGTTACACCCATTGAGAGTGGAGTGCATGCTTTATTCAAATATGACTCAAATGTTTTCCAGTCCAGCTATACTTCAGTTCATGTATTAAATCTCAAGAACTTCAAATATTTAAATTATAGATTATTCCCCAATCATACTGGAACTGAAATATAAATGGAAAATTCCCAAATAATTTAAATTAATCAATATACATCAAATATAAATTTCAAAAACTCAAAATTGATTAAAACACATTTACACTCAAGTGCAAATACATTTGTTAGAGTAAAATTGCCATGGGAAAGAAAATGACTCTAAATTTTAAAGAGAAGAAAGTTTGAAAAGTAATTGGTACTCTGTAGCAAAAGAGAAAATAATCTCAATCACAGGAATGTAAAGAAAAAATCATTTTAATGGTCATAAAATTTTGGCTGGGAATTTGAGATGGGCTCAGATATAAGACACATTATTTTCACCTGCCATCAGTGGAGGTCACTCAGTGGGATTCTGCAATAAGCTGGCCTGGTCTTGAACGTCTGATACCTTCTATGACTCACCTGTGGAGTTAATAAGGATTACTGGAAGTATGTGTTCAGAGGAGTAGCGCTTCTCTCCTATATCTGTAGGTCTTGTGTACATTCTGTCTAGCATGGTGGCAGGACTTCTTACATGGCACTTCCATGACCCAAGAGTCCATCTGCCTAATACCTGGATACCTGGGTCTCAAGCGTGGCACAGTGTACTCCACTGTATTGTTTTGGGCACAGTACTTTAATGCAAGGCAAGAAAAAGTAGATAACAGTTTTTATTGGGCAGAGTGACAGAATAACAAGCCAGTGGGTATAGCTCAGTGGTAGAATCTGTGCTTAGCATGATTAGACCTTCCTTTCAATCCAAGCAAACACACAGACACAAACACACATGCACACACACACAGAGGCACAGCAAGCAAAGGAGCCACTGGAACTATTTTTGCAACAACCCATCATAGCATCGAACAGAGCTACATTCAGATTCTTCCACTCATGACTGACTCAGTGTGGTAGATGAACAACTGGTGGTCAGATTGTATACCCACCTGAACTGAACCAGCACGGTACTGGGTTTGGGAGACCCACCTGAGGATTTTTGTTGGCAGCATAAGAGGCAGAACTGGAGAAGAGAAGCTGTGAGGTAGCTGTTGGTTCTCCTGGGCTGCTGGTTCTCCCAGTGAACTCAGTTCTTATCATCAGTGGAGCCCTGGACCTTGTCACTCATAATGGCTACGGTTCACTTTGGCTGAGCTCTGGTCCTCACTTTGAGCATTGCTTCCTGGCTCTGGAGGGAAAGGTGGTGCACTGTTCAATCTCCTGGAGAAGCTTTCATGCCTGCTTTCCTACCAGGGACTCTGCTGTTCTCATCATTGGAGGAGCTTGGGGCCTTGTTGTCACCGAGGATGGCTGTGATACTTTTCAGGGATGATCTCAGCCATATTTTGAGTGTCACTTTCTGGTACCAGTACAGATCCCTCAGCCTACTAGCACAAATCCTTTCTCCAATTGGCACAGACTTTCTAGTTTCCACCACTGGCCTTTGGGCCTTCCCAGAGCAGATTTGTGAAACAGACTTGCATGAGACATTGTTGTGGGCTCTAAGCCTCTAGTTGGACTCGTGCAGGGCATTGTCATGGGCCCCAGGTCTTCACCTGAATTCTTTTGGTCTTTAGTGTGTGGACAGATTTCCTGTGCTCTCTTTTGAACTTGACTTTTTGGGTGACTTGTACAATGATCTTATAAATTAAGCACCTTGTATTGTATTATTCCCTTGCAAACCCTAACTACAATACTCAGACATAATAGGAAGTCTAGAGTTCTCAGGCTGTGTGAAAGACTAGTTGGAACAGATAACAATCATCCCAGCAGAATCCATCCTAGAGGAATCCACTTCTACACTTCCCTACCAGCTGGCCATGTCATTTCCAGACAACTCAACCAAGGTTAGAACAGATCAGTAGAACCACCCATTTGCACTCACAATGACAACAAACTGGCATTGGTTTATACTTTTGTTTTGCAATTGTTTCTCAAACAGCATTGTTAGAGCAATAGATAGCAAATTAGAAATATATTAAGAAATTTACACTAATTTTATAGAGCTTGGTGAGACTAGATATGCATAATTTAAAGTGGAGTAAATAGAATGAAATAAATTTACTGGCCAATGCAGAGATATAACTAGCAAAACACTATTCACTTTTCATGTTGGAGTAAAGCTTGGGTTTGCTACATGCAAGCAGTTAAGAAACAAAAGTGGAATGTACTCTCAGAACTCTCAAGCGTGGGTCTAGACCAGAAGGCTGTGAAATATCTACGTCTAGTAGCAGGTTTACATTCCTCTCTGGGTTATGTAATTATTTCCAATCTGTTCTTCCTAAGGGTTCCATTAAATCCTATAAACTTTTACAGCTTGATCTCAGGAGTACTATGTGTAATTAAGAGTCTGCTACAGACTTCAAAAAGCAAGAAGACGTTGACAGAGAGGCACCAATTCTCCAACTGTGGCAAAGAAAACAAAAGCAGTGATCACTGACGCAGAGCCAATTAATATTTAGAGGTAAAGGCAACAGATAGAGGAGTTTGACAGACTTCCTGCAGATCAAAAGTATGGGTGACTCTTAAAGCAATATTAGGAAATAGTTTTAGTTTTCACAAAGGAAAACTTTGGGGCCTAATTTCCTATTCATAATTTATGAAACTTACGAAAACTAATTTTATACTGAAGGGGTATCTAGAAGCATACCTTTGCAAAATTAACTGATTGTTCAGAATAAGTAGATTTTACAAAGTAAAGGACATTTCCAGGATAAAGTTCTTACCTTTTAAACTTTCATAATATCTAAGTTATATAAATATGAAATAGAATGCCAACTATTACGAATCATATTGAAAATGTTAAACATAATCTGAAACAATAGATTGCTTTATGCTAAATCCTCAGGTTACTTACATTTTCATAGTTAAGAAAACTAAAAGATAATATCTAAAAAATATGAAAATGAATATTTTTACCATTGTTGTTTCAATTTATTATCAACTTCTAGGAAACACAGAATTAGAATGATATAATGTCCAATTATTCATCACAGAGTGTCAAAAATAACCGATCTTGTTCATCTACTCACCTGAAATTATTACTACAATTACTTCTGTGTTTTGAAACTAGTTCTAGACATATCACCCATAAATGTTTCTTATCCCTTTCTGACATGGAATTCCTTGATGTTTCCTATGATTCTAGTACATGACTATGAATTACAATTAAAATAATAACATCCACAGAAATAGCATGGTTATATTTCTTCAAATATTTCAAAATATATTCTCAGTAAGTTTAAGTGAGCTTCTAAAGAAAGGAATTTTTATTTAGCTTCTCTCTTTTTATTCTTTAATGACTTTCTTCTTGTCCCACCTCAAATCATGATACATTGAAGAAAATAGAACATCTGTCATAGCTAATGCTCCCATTATCATTTTGCTGATTTCTGATGGAGTCCTTTATCACTCCTTTACCCACTTTCCTGGAAGCTGGTAATTGAATCAATATGCTTAAATACTATCAGGTTCAGTTTTGGGGAAAGAATATCTTACAGGTGATATTGTGTCTTTCCTGTCATGGCACACTAGAAGATGACAATGGTAGTATGCCTCATAACAAGTGATATTACAACTAAAGAAGTCCAAGTAGTTTCAGACCCATCCCTACCATAAATTTGTCATCAATCATGCATGTAATATCTGTAGCAACATGGAATAGATCTCCAGTTCCCATGTGGATGTTAAATTTACAATTTTCTAAAATCACCCTCATAGTTCTGCAATAACTTGATAAAATTATCAATACCTTAAGTCATTGTTCCACGGCTGTAACAGAATATGATAATTTATTTTAACAAAAAATTTATTTCCTGCCTTTCTGGAGGCTGGGAAGTCCAGGGTCCCTGGACTGTGTCTAGTGATGGTATTCTTTCTGTGGAATGACATGGCAGAAGGCCTTCACAGTTTGAGAGTGTGGGGGCATGACAGTGAAGGTTCCTTCCTCTTTTATTAAATACATCATGGAGTCCCTGACCTCAGGGCCTCATCCAATCTTTATTACCAGCCAAAGTCACTACCCTCAAAGATCATCAACATATGAATTTGAGAATTAAATTTTAAAAAATGAAGTGCAGGAAAAAAATTCAAATTACAACAATGAAAAAGAACTTTTTCACATCTTCCCCATTAATTGGTTGTTATTCCACCCAGTATAGGTTGTGTATAACGACACAATCAGTCCTTTTTATTTTTTCTGTTCTTAAATATCTTCCACACAAACTCTCAGATCTAGAAATGACCTACACTACTTTTCTTTCTTGGACATCTCTCCTTTGTTTTCCCACTTTCATTTTTTTAAAAATATAAGAAACCTAGGTAAAGAGAACCATTCCAAATAAAAGATGATTGCTTAACTATGGATTTCAAAATAGCAAATAGTGAAAATTTCTCTCCAGTTATCATATGAACTCGTGGGCATTTATATATTTGATGTTTTTCAAGCAAATGCTGCATTGATTTGTTTTCGGCTTGCACATACCACAACTTGTTTTGGGTAAATCCCTTCATCTTGGCTCATGGAACTCTGACATAAACTAATCTGTGTCTCACATTGTACATGTCCTGTCAAAGACCTAAAGTCAGACATTTATTATCAAAATGCTGGACATTTTCTTGGGAAATGACATTTAGAGAGCAGAAAGTAGGTACTGGCAGTTGTATGATTTTTATTGCTTTTATGCCTTTTACTCTAGCTAAAGTTTGACATCCTAGATTTTTTAAGACTCAAAACATTGCAACAAAATATAAATCTGTACTGATATAACAGTGTGAAATATAAAATGATAGTTTTATGTCCCTTCAAAAATTTGTATTTTTTTTACCTTTTTTGGTTTAGCCTTTGGTATATCATCAGGATCCATCAGAGTAAATTTTTGTTTAGAATTACTTCATAAGTGGCCCTAGTTATAAATGTTGATATATTATAACTTTTATCTCTATTTGCTAGTCGCTCAAAGAACAAGTTTACTCTCTTGAGCAAAAACACATTTATCTTCTTTTGTATTTGCCAAATAGGTACACTTGCTTTTTTCATAAATGTAAGATATTTATGGATCTTTTAAGCTTATTTTTCCTATAACCACGATAGCTATGCTACCTTATACCCTAGAAATTACTTCACCATTTTCATGATTTATTCCTAGTCATAGTAAAAATGACTAATAACGAATTATAGAGTGAACTGTGACTAAATTACTAGGAGTTTTTTTTTTTTCATTTTAAAGAGAGTAGTGAAAAAAAGAACAATAGGAAAATACCAATGTCACAGACATAAACAAAACAAAGCAAAAACATTAAAAATGATACAGGGTTTCAAAGCAAAATGATAGGAATTAACAGTGGTTGCTGTATAACATACTGTTATTTTCAATTAAGTTGTTCATATTACCAGATGTAAGAATGGAAGATTGTTCAAAACATTAAAGAGAATAAAAATAATTATTAAAAAACATTAGAGATGATATAGAATTTCACTAGACAAAATGGTAGGAATTCACCAATGGTTGTTCCATTGCATATTGCTGTCTTCAAATCATTTGCTCAGATTACCAGATATAAACATGCAAATTTGATCAAAATCTAAAAAAATTTAAGCATTAATTGTTTCTTTCAATAAACCACCAGACATTAGCAGTACAGCTATCCCAGCTATCATTCTCTCTATATATTTTTTGCCTTTCTTCTTCTTTAGATTTCTTCTCTCATTCCAGTTTTTCCTTCCTTTGAGCAATTTCTTTCCCTTTCATAATATCTATTGTACATTTTAGGTTTTATTTACTCTTTCAAATTCTTACACTAGGGAGACAATATGGTATTTACACATGTGGGTCCTATTTATTTCACTTATGAACATGATCTCTAGTTGCCTCCATCTACCTATACAAGCCTCTAGTTTATCTTTTTAAATTGCTAGTCTAAAGACATCATCATTATTTGGCTATTTTATTACATAATGGCAATTTTATAAGCATTTACATGTTTTCCAATGACTACCAAAAATTTCATGACTATTGATTTTGAAGTTACAAATGAGTTTTAGTAAAAATGCAAAGTGTTATGTTTCATGAAAGTATAAATTAAATTGAGATATTCCTTTTTTATTTTTTAATTTTATTGAGGAAGTGGTCAAAGGAATCAAGGAGGAAGGTTAAGGTGGAGAAGAGGAAATGAGAATAAAGGTGTGCCACGTATAGGATCCTAGTAATTCCACTCAAATGGAGACAATCCCTTTTAGTATTAAGTTGTTTTGTTTAGCTTTCTGGAACCCAGCTGAGAAATTCTTTCACAAGGAGAACAATCAAAAAATAAATGCAAAGGGACATCACAGTACTTTATCTTTAATGACACTTATATTAACCTTACAAATAAAATCATACTATGAATATTCAGACGATATCCTATGTGCAACTACATAAACCCAAGAATAAAAGAGGGCATAATATATTTTTAAAGATCAAATAAATAGGACATTGCATTCAGTTAATTATTCAACAGAAAAGATTTCATTGTAGAATATTTTGTGACAAAATTATTTTGCTATATATTATGTGACAATATTCTTTCCTACTTTGTTATGTTTGTAGGTTAGAGTTTACTAGAAACTACTCATAAAAGAAAAAATGTGAAGCTATAGGCACAGAAAGAAGAAAATATATGGTGCACAAATGAAATATTAATTAGATCTAACTTGTATTTTTAGATATAAAAATAGATTTTAATATATAGAGTAAAGCAGATGATTATTGTCTTTTCAAAAAGATCATGAGCTGTCAAAGTTTTGAAAAAGTATTATACTATTATAATTCAGTATAAGACCTAAGAACGATAAATTAAAACTAGATATGCTCTTATAATCTGAATTCAGCATTTATAAGATAAATATATAAAAACGGCTTATTAATAATCATTATCATTGCAGTGGCAATTATACATATGTATAACTGAAAAACCAGGAAGGAGTTAAAAAATTTTGGGTTTGCTTTGCTTGAAGACTTACATTTTTAGTGAAATTTTCTACTATCTCATTTTTTTTCCATAAGTCTTCATAAAATGACAAAATATCCAAACAGTTCATTGCATCTAGATGGTGAATAGTGATAACTATGTATCTCAGCATACAGCAGGTTATGACAAGTTTTTTCCAGGCTTTTCTTACACTGATTGAATTCAGAGCCTCACAATGAGCTTTAACACCTAGGCCTTTTTTATTTTGAGACAGGGTCTTGTTAAGTCCCTAAATTGCTCAGGTTGGTCTTGAACTTCCAACCTTCCTGAGTAGAGTGGATTATAATAATGTGCCACCAAGTCTGGCTACCTTTTAATATCATTCCATTATCATTTATAGTAATTAACATTTGCCATTTTCTGCGAAGTTGCTGAAAATACATAATGAATATACACTGAATGATTGCTCCTAGGAAAAATCTAAGTTTACAATTCTTTTGGAGCCACTGAAAACAACATTGACCAACCAAAATTCAGCTTAATTTTTATATAAAGATTTTATATAATATTATTGCTTCATTAACAGTAAGTCTTTAATAGTATTAAAACTCACACTTGAACAATACTTTTTGTGCATTTAGGAGTACTAAAAGCATTTCTGTACTGTACATTTGGACTGTTTTAAATGGAGAAATTACCAACCAAAAGGACAAAAGACTGAAAACTGAGGTAGTAAGAGATGGTAGAAAGAACTCGTGTTCATAGTAAAACAATGGAAGCAGGAATGTAGAGCTCTGCCTCGCTTCATCTCAAATAGGAAGGTCTGTGTTGGAGACCCAAATTTTTGACTGTTTGGTGCATATCTTGAATGACTATGAAAACACTCTGAATACAAAATTCTGAAGTGAAGATGAATTTTGAGTAGCAGCTGCATTCATAAATCTGGGAATCATGATGAACTAGATTTGCTTCTTCTGCAACCAAGAAAGCAAGTTCTATTGATATAACTGTTGCCAAATAGTAATGTATATATTACTAATACTAATGTTGATGAGGAATGGAATTTCTTTGAGGTGCTTTTGATTCTGAGAATATGTAGCATAGGATATATACATACAAAATATTCATTTTACTTTTTAATTAAGTGTATTGGTACATTTTAGACAAACATAATGATCACTTACACCGTAGGGAATATACACCTGAATATATGGTATATTTTGATTCTTCTTTTTTCCCATTCCTCTCCCTTCCCTTCAACCCCTCTTCCCCTGCTTATTTACAAAATCTTTTTTTATTTTTTATTTTTTTATTTTTCCCTTCCTTCCTTTCCACTTCCCCCTGTCCTAGTTCCCTTCCCACTTGAACATTTATTTTCTATTTCACAATATGTAGTACACATTTTTGTTCTTATTTACATTTCTGGCTTCTCACATGAGAGAAACAATGGGATATTTACACATCTGAGTCCAATTTCTTTTACATAAGAGTATATTCTCAAGATATATCTATTTACAATGAAATGCCTCCTTTATACTTCTTTATGGCTGAGTAGTCCCCTATTGTATAAAAAACCCTCATCTTTATTGATTCATCCATTTATGGGCATTTGGGCCTTATCAAGAATTAGTTATTATAAACTGTGCCACTATACATGGGTGTGTATATGTCGCTGTGGTATGATGCTTTTAATTCTTTTGGGAAGAAAACAGGAAGGGGACTACCTCTGATTTTAGAATTTTGAGGAATTTCTACACTGATTTCCATAGTGGTTGCAACAGTCTACACTCCCACCAACGGTGGACAAGGTTCTTTTTATTTCCCACAGCCTCAATAGCATTTGTTATTCGTTGATTTCTTGATAAAAACTATTCTTTCTGGAGTGAGATGGAATCTCAGAGTTGTTTTAATTTGCATCACTCAAACGTTCTGTGGTTTTGAACAATTTTTGTATATTTACTTGTCACTTGTCTTTTTTTAACTGAGAAGTGTGTATTCATTACAGATGCCTATTTTTGGATTCAGTCCTTAAATTTTGGGGTATGATTTTTTTAGTGTTTATATTCTAGATATTAGTCCTTTGTCTGAGAGAAAGATGGTAAAAATGTCTCCACTCTGTGGGTTATCTCTTCACACTGTTGGTGATTTCTTTTGCTGTGCAAGACCTTTGTAATAAGTGAGATACCAGTTAGTTCTTCATAATATTTCTCATGCCATCAGTGGTTTGTTCATAAAATGTTTACCTACACCCATGTTTTTAAGAGATTTACCTATTCTTATCTCCAGTAGATTTAATGTTTTTGTTTTAATATTTAGATCTTTGATCTTCTTTAGTTCTAGTTTAGTGGAAGACATGGGTCTAGTTACTCAACATCAGCCAATGAAATTGAAAATGTAGTTAAAATCTACCAACAAAGAAAAGCCTAGGTCCCAAAGGATTCATTGGTGAATTCTACAAAAAATTTAGAGAAGATCT
>NW_004955406.1:31581587-31582919 GCF_000276665.1 Chinchilla lanigera | reverse complement strand
CAACAAAGAAAAGCCTAGGTCCCAAAGGATTCATTAAAAAAAAAAAAAAAAAAAAAAAAAAAATTCAGAGAAGATCTGATTCTGCCACTCCTCAAACTCTTTAATGAAATTGAAAGAGAAGCAATACTACCAAAGTCATTCCTGTAGCAAGTATTAGTCCAATACCAAAACCAGAAAAGGATCCAACCAAAGAAGAGAACTAGAGGCCAAACTCTCTAATGAACGTAAATGCAAAATCCTCAATTACATACTGGCAAATAAAATGCAGGAAATCATCAAGAAGACTATACACAACAACAGGATAGTGGAGAAAAGGGAAACTTGAACACTATTGGTGGGTGAACTTTAGTATATCTATTAGGAAAAGCAGCATGGAGGTCCTCAAAAATTTAAAACTTAGAAGTACCTTAGGACCAGCAATCCCACTAGTGGGTATAAACCAAAAGAAGTGAAATAGTACATCAAAGAGACATCTGCACTCCCGTGTTTACTGAAGCACTTCCCACAATTGCCAAGAAATAGCAACAATATAAATGTTCAACATGCGAGAAATAAAGAAAACATGGTACGTATACAGAATGGACTACTACTCAGCTATAAAAAGAATGAAATTCTCTCATTGTGACAACATGGTTAGAAATAGGGATCATTGTTAAATGGAAAAAAAGTCAGAAACAAGAAGGTAAGTACTGCATGATCTGATTATTGAATTTGAAAAAGTTGATCTCATAAAAGCTGACAGTAGAATGGTAGTTACCAGGGGCCAGGGAGAGTAGAGGGACTGGGACTGAATAAGGCTGATCAATAGCGGCTGATCATAGATAAGAGAAACACACACTGGTATGCTACTGCACAGTACAGTGACAATGGATCACAATAATGCAACATACATTTCAAAAGCTGCCAGACAGGCTTTGGAAAGTTTTCACCATGAAGAAATCAAATAACTGAGCAAACATACATGTTTAGCCAGATTTAATGATTACATAATGTGTTCACGTACCACAGTATTAGATAGCACCCTATTAGTATGCATCACCTTTGTTTTTACTTAGCAGTGAGAAATAAATTAATACAATAAAAAGGCATTTCTAGAGTTCATATGATTCCCTTGATGGTTGCCTTGAAGTATATCTATTAAATTCATTTTGAAATATGGAAACCTTTATTTGCAATAAATGTTTATTGGCCAGGCATGGTGATGCACACCTGTACTCCCAGGACTCGGGAGGCTGAGGCAGGAGGATTGTTCTGAGTTTGAGTCCAGCCTGGCCTACAAAGTGAGCTCAGTGCCAGCCTGAACTGCCTAGTGAGACCCTACCTCAAAAAGAC
>NW_004955406.1:31575177-31581487 GCF_000276665.1 Chinchilla lanigera | reverse complement strand
ACTGAATATTTTACTTTTGAAAATTACATTGAAGATTTCAGAAAAGGAGATATCTGTCCACTGCTTTTGATGGTGTTTAATAAACTAAGACATTAAATCTAGGCAGTATCATATAAGGATGCATATATTTGTATACATGTATACACACACACACACACATATATATGTATGTATATGTGCATGTCTATTTTTTCCTCTTTTTTTAAGACAGTGTCTGTGCCACGTGTACTGGCCTCAAACTTGTGACTGGGCTTTCTCTGCCAAGTAACTAGAATTTTGGACATCTGCCAATACACTCAGCTTTTCTCAGATATATTTTTATGAGGTTTACACAGTGGTTATTTTTCAGGTCCTACCTAATATTCACATAGCTATTGCTTTCTCAACTTGCATTACATTCTTCTCAAGGGCTCATTATTTTTTGTTCATGTAGCTTTATCTGCAGCTACATGTAATATCTATTATGAAATGTAATACTGTAGCTTTATCTACAGCTACAGAAAATGGAGAATATGAACTGAGCCAAGTAATGCATTCATTCCTGTGGCAAAATGTGTGGTTTAGATAGCATTTAATCAGTGATTCCCAGATACCAAACTGGAAATTGACCACTGTGGGACAAATGACTGTGTCCTAGTTATGTGTGACATGGCGTGTAGATGTGAGGCCTGAAAAATTTACACATATTTTCTTTTCATAAGGAAGTGATGCAGTGGACAAAATAAAACAACTGAGAGGGATACAGTTTAGAAAAATGTGGAAAATGGAGCTGGCACTATGATGCTATGCTCAGTAAATGAATACAATGGCTGGTGTCCGAGTGATGAAACCTAACCAATTCCTTGAATTTTTTAATAACTTGAAATGCACTTTTCTGTTACCTAAAAATCTTAAGTATAATTATGAAAACAAGTATTCCATAGTTGTAAGTTGTATGTAATACATATACATGCAAAATATGTATAAACATCCTATACATGTATATTCATATAGTACATATTGTTTATGTGTATATACACACATAGAGAAATGTTGGACAAATTCATTGATGCCATCGAGTTCATGCATGCTACTGGTACTAGCTGAATTAATTTGTCTATTGAGGAATGCCTTTATGCAAAAAATAATAAATAAGAAAAAAATCAAAAAGTCAACCTATACTGCAGATTAATGAGGAATTACAAACAATTTTGGAATGACTCTCTCCATCTGTAGAGGACATTGCTATATTATAAAATTTAAGGATATCATATGAACAGTAGAATCAAGCCCAATGCAGCAGTATATAAAGGAAGCATCAAGTAAAATGATCTATGAAAATGTACACTTGGATAATGGAAAGTAGGTTTGGAATCTAGAACTATGCACTTTCTAGCCCCTTGTGCCATCAGTCAGGCAGGTATTTGAATCTGTGTCCAGCTCTCTGCCTCACGTATAGTAATCCTTCTCTATAGCTGGATGCTGTTTGGTGTTGAAGTAAGCCCTTGAGTTCTTGTGTACCAAGCAATTTGTATAAGTGAATTCTTTACTTACTATATTTAATGGGGCATGTAGTATTTGATCACAGTCTGAACCTCCTTTTCAAATGCCACCTCTTTGCATATTTGTTTAGTTCGAAACCTAACCAGCATCTTAAGCTAAAATATTGTTTATTCCTGGATAATTTGTAACTGGAACTAAGAGATTCAGGGATGTACACTATTTCCTTTTTTAAAAAGGTAACAAAACTGTTGTTTTTGATACTTCAAGCAACTTAGCCTGCAGGGGAGTAGAAAGGAAGCATATCCAAATTTTTTAAGGAAAAAAAAAAAAAGAACATATCCTGACAGAGGAGCTGAAGGTCAGAGTTAGAAGATGATTACCTTTATAAAAGAAAAAAATACATAAAATTGAAGGTGATAGTTTATCCTCATGGAAGATGAACAAAAAAATGTATATTTTGGAAAAAAATTCTTGAATAAATAATAATAAAAGATAAATAACAGGAAGTAGAGAGATGTTTCTCAAATGGGAAGAGGGTCGAGCAATGGAGGGAGTGGAGAGGATGAAAAAAATAATTGAGATATTTACATGTACCAACTCCCTGCAGGAATGTGATTAATCATTATGTACTGCAAGCGTGTACAAAATAAAGGAAGAGGACCAAGATATGGGTAGAGGGGGGAAGGAGGGAAGAGAAAATGAATGGAATAAGGAATTAAGATATGTTATACATAGGTTCCAATTCCCCACAAGGTATGTAAACATGTTCTACAAACATACACTAGTAAATAATAATTAATAAAATAATGTTGACAAAAAAGTTAATCAAAATAAAAATCTCAAGTAGTGTGATAAAAAGAGCCAATTTCCACATATATCTGGAATATAGTTTTCCAGTTTAACTTATTCTGCAGAGATGAATTATTGTGAATTATTAAGTGGTAGACAATAAAGGATTGAGACGCATTGAGATTTTATAATAACTAGTTTAAATAATAAAGACACAGAGAATGGTAAGTCCAGAGGTAATGAGTCCCCACATTGGTTCCTTCAGAGATTTTTCCTTCCACGGTGTTGGGTTCATTATTAAGGAGTAATAAGATCATCGTGGGAGTTAATGGGCAGTGGCACCCGGAAGAAGTTGCCCTTGAGGGAAGGAACTTTCTGCCAAAACTCCACAGATTTCCCTGGAATGCACCAGGCACATCCAATGTCCTGACTCACTCAGTAGAAAGAGTGATGGAATAGGGCTTGGCGTGGACCTGAAATACAGTCGATGTAGAGGGGTTTTTGCAAAGTCTTTCTCACAAGAATCATACAAGAAGAAAGCATTAAATATTGCCTTTTTACTTGTGAAATGTTTGTTTTCCTTATCAATAATATATTTCAAAACATCACTTTTAATGGCTATTTAATGCTATAAATGCTATTAGGTGTATATAATAATTAAGCATTTTATGATATATTTGGTTTATAATTTTTATAATTATAATTAATGAAATAAAGAAATCCGCATATACTTTTTCTCCTTTAAGGTTCATCGTGATCATGAATGGCCAACTTTCCTTTTGTGCAAGACTCTCTGTACCCCTTCCTCCCGCCTCTCCCTGCACCCAGGGAATCCTGCATCATCTTCCCTCCTGACATTTTCTTACTGTTGTGATACTCAGCTGTCTTAGTTTCCCATGGGCTGTCAAGTGTCCTGCCCTAACTGCCAGGATCAGACTGTTAGTTAGTGCTACCAAGGAACTGAGGCCGAGGACTTTGATATTTGATAGACTATCTTTTGTCCCTTTATACATGTGGGCCTGTGTGTCATTTTCCAAGTGTTTGAATTCATCTCAAAATTTTCAGTTATAAACTGCAGAAAGCTAAGTCAAGTATTCTTAAGCTATAAATGTGACTCCTATGAACTTCATGATGCTAGACAGTCAAGCGCTGGTGTGACTATGTGCACGGTTTTACAAGGTGGGCATTTGATCCCAGGCTCTGTTCATGGTTTTTTTTTTTCTTTCTCTCTCCTCTTTTGGTTAATTGTTTTTATTTGTAAATTGGAGAAAATATCTTGGTGAAAGAAAACGTTCTGAGGTTCAGGCTGATTGAACCTGTTTAGGTCATTCCTGAAGCACTGTGGCTAGAAGGAATATGTGGAGTCATACATCCCACCGATTGAAGTCTGGTGCTAGCTTCCAAGTATTTCAATGTGTTCTCTGTGTAATGATACAACAGAAAAGGTGGGAAGGGGAAAGAAGAATTTTAAGTCCTAAACACAAGCTATATTGTCTTAAATATTGTACACACAGATGCACACAGCTTGAGGAGACATGACTTAGCTATTCCAGGTACATTTCATGACTAATAAATACATACTGTCATGATACGAGCATGTTTCCAAAAGTTTGCATAATGGAAAAATTGCTCCCCAGTGTATGAGTTTTGAGAACTATGATCTCTAAAATGCAATTAGCTCATGAGTGTAGACCCCTTGTAAATGGATTAACACCATTATTATGAGAGTGGCCTCATTGTGAGAATAATGTCCTGAAAAGAGATGAATCTGGGCCCCTCTCTTGCTCTTGCTTGTCCGAACGATGAGTACTGGCTTGTGATGATTCAGGAAGGAGTTCTTCACCGCATGGTGTCTCCGGTGAGGATACCGGAATTCCTAGCCTCAAGCAACATGACTCAAAGTTCTGTTCATTATAAACTACCTGTCCTCCTTGTTATTACAGAGCACAAATGGACTAGGATGATTATCATGTCTATTACTTTATGAATTTGAATACTTACAGGTGGCAAACTATGTTTATAAGAATTGTTCTGTCTACTAAAAATATTTTTAAAATTTACATTTAATTTTATAACATATGTTGAATATGTATAAATTTGAAGTTTAGCAAAATGAATTAAAATATTTCTAAATATTTATGTGATTCCACATTACTTTTGACAGATTTTGCTGACAGCTTGTCAAACTTACTTTTGCTCTCATAAGGCTTTGATTATCGAAATAATTCAATCATGAACATAATAGCAAGTAATAAATAGTCAATAAAATATATTAGCAATTAAGATTTTTAACTGCACTGTTATGTTGGCAGTTTGATTTATTTTAAATTTCATAAAAAGTACTTGTTTTATTTATTTATTTATTTTTGTTTTTTTTCTGGTACTGGGAATCAAACTCACGACCTCTCGCTTGCCAGGCAGGCGCTGTGCCGCTGAACTAAATCCCCAGCCCCTAAAACTACTTGTTTTAAATGTATAAACAGAAATTGTATTAAGTGCAACATGCTTTAAACATGTAAACACTATAGAATGGTAATTTAACCTAATTAATTTATACGTGTATTACTTCATTTATTCCTTTGTGGTAAAAACAAAAATTACTCAGCAATTTTCAAGAATAAAATAAATTATTAACTACAGTCACCTTGTTGTACAGTAGATCTCATAACATGATGGACCTTTCTGATCAAAATGCTGTATTTTTAGAGCAACTATTTCCTTAAGTAACTATAATTTTACTTCTAGGAATTAAATTTTTTCAAATCTTATTAATTACATCACTTCAGCTTTTTCAGATATGCTTGTTGGTGATCATGTAGCATGGTCTAGCTGTGCTAGGTTTGTTTCTTCCATGACCATCCTTATTTTTGCAAAAATAACAGCCTTTCTCCTTAAAGCTGAATAGTATTTTGTTGTGTGTTTGTGGCATGAACTTTTTAAACTTATATTTCAACTGATCATCTGTGACTCAAGGTAAACTTAGTAATTTCTGCTATTCCAAATGAAATAAAGTTTTGAAAATATATGTACAGGGTTTGGATGGCCTACTAATTAATGTAGTATTCTTTTCCACTTGTGTAAATCTGATGGTAATGTTTATGGATGCTCTGCAGAATTCTTGGTTTGGTTTTTTGGTTTTTCTCTGGTACCGGGAACTGAACTCACGACCTTGCGCATGCCAGGGCTCTGCAGAATTCTTATGAAAGTTCTTCCAATGTATTTCAAGGATTATATTTCTTTTGTGAATAAACTCATTTTTCTTTACATATTGTTGACACATAAATGCAACTACTAAACATTTTTCATTTTTATCTAAATTTCTATATTGATATTACAATTTATAATAGTATTTTATTTGGAATTATAACCAGCTGCTAGTGAGAGGGTTGAGAAAAAATAATGAATTAGGATAAAAGTTACTCTTTTTCTCATGCAAAGAAGCATGAAAATTGAAATTCAGGGTTTATACAGTAGCTCAATAGTTTTGTCAAAATTTAGGATTCTATTTTTTTTCCTTCACAATCATTACCAAGCTTCCATCCTCATATTTTTGTGTTCATGGATCACGATAAGTTGTTGAAACTCCCTCTATTACATATTTATTTCAGATATCTATATGAAGGTAAATGTACAGATCCCACAATAATCTCATTTAAACTTTTCTAATCTGTGTAATGCTGCCCTTTTATTTTAATCTATTTTCTCCTGTCACTTAATTTTTTGGAGATAGCAAATAATTTACCCATTCAGTAAAAATGTATCAAGTAATTAATATATACCATGTGGTAGTTGTGATATTTTCCTTAAAATATAATTTTTTTTTTTAAATTTTTTTTTTTGGTTTTTCTCCATTACTGGGAACCAAACTCACTACTTTGTGCTTGCCAGGCAGGCGCTTTTGCTGCTGAGCTAAATCCCCAGCCCCTTAAAATATAATTATTAAGTCAATATCACATTACACACCTTTTAAATTGTAGGAAAGATTTATATTTACTTTTAGAAGTGACACAATTTTTATGTTCTCTTGCTTTATTTCTTT
>NW_004955406.1:31551969-31575077 GCF_000276665.1 Chinchilla lanigera | reverse complement strand
CTTGAGCTCACTTTGTAGCCCAGGCTGGTCTCGAATTTGCAACAATCCCCCTGCCTCAGCCTCCCTAGTGCTGGGATTATAAGCCTGCACCACCACACCTGGCTTTGTCTTGCTCTATTTCTTTAACTTTAATTCTTTATTCTGTGTGTGTTCCTTTCTATTTTCTACTGATTTGAAAGTAATTCCTCCCATTTGTAAATGCACCACCATCCTTATTATATGAATAAAAACATTAAACCAGCATTTCCTAAGTAATAAAGGAAAAATTAATGTGATTTTTCTCACTGTGACAGTCACTTCTTCTGCATTTTAAATGTGAAAAGAATGAAGTAGTTCGAAAGACGTTATAATGCTCAGTGGAGAGCACAACGGTTACATACAAAAGGAGGTTCTAGCCTCTGAAAGAAAAGTTGTTTTTCCAGAAAAAGTGAACATGAGTAGACTGAGAAAGGACTAGCTAAGTAAGAAAAGTGGAGAAGAAGGTAATAGATAGAAGACATATTTTACTAATTTCTGAGAGATCCAGGATCTCCCTATGCTCCTAACTAGTTTAGAACACTCCTAATTTGAGAAAATCCAAAGTAAGTAGCAAGCAAGATGCCACCTCTCACTAAAGAAAGCAAGGTGGTCAGAAATCCCGCATCCTTACACGTCATGTCTACTAGACCACAAGCATCGGTCCCCGGGGAAACAACAGACACACGTTTTGCTATTGTCTGGCTGTGAGGCACATCTTCTGCCTCATTATCTTCAAATGCAAATTTAGACTAAAAGAGACAGCATAGCAGTCTATAGGTGCGTGGGTTATTATGAGGTTCAAATGACTTAAAATTTGTAAAGACCTTAGAGCAAGCTCTAGGGCTTAGTGAGCACTGTATTTGATAAATTTAAAAATGTACCTGCTACAAGACTTTGAATCTTGGTAGAGGCATTCAATGTCACGTACTGTTTCGACCACCTGAAACGCTACCTCGGGTCAAGACAATGCGGGCATTTTAAGATATTCCTGTGGTGAGATATTGTCTGTGCCTTCTCTCCCTCGGTTCTTATTTGACCGTGTTTCTCCAGCTTATCTTTAGATTTTCCGAGCTACCAGATCACCTCCAAAATAATTCTTTATCTCTGTTAGTCAAAATGTTTCTGGATTTGCAAATGAGCTCCCTGATTTATACTACACACTGTTCTATGCTTCATTATATATTCTGTGCACAACGTCGAGATCTCATTTTTAAAATTTTCAGGTAGACTGTAAATTTCATAAAAGGAGGAGCTGCTGTCAATTCTAGCTCCTGCGATGTTACCAATATTTAAGATTGTTTCTGTGACAACCTTCTAATAATTGAATGATGACAATAAGTGGAGTCAGGAGGAGGAGGATGAATGAATATGGATTTTGATAAGCAACATGAATGAAAAGAAAAGTGGTGCCAATTATCCCCAATGGAAATATGCTACAGTGCACATTTTACTTCCTACAGTAAAGGAGGGGGGGAGCCGGTGAAAAACTGGAGTAAGAGTTTCTATTTTTAAAAGATCAGAGCAGTGTGTCCAAATATTCACCAGCATATAAAAAAGCCTTGAAGTGCAAATGCAAATTTAATGTCATTTAACCTTGCAATAGGAATCAGACTGTCCTTTGTGAATTGTAATAGCTTCTCAAAAATCTGCTATTCAAACAGGACAAATCGCACCCTTTCTGTAGTTCCCACAAGGGAACTTGCTACAGCATGAACACACAAGAGTCTATGGTCCACCGGGAGATCAATTATTGTCACAAGCACATGATAAGTAAACACGACAATGCATAGCTTCAGCATTTTTGTTGATCTCAATTTAATTTCTCAAAAATTCAGAAACTCAATCTGCGTGTTCTACTAGAAAGAAGCTTTTTCTCTGCTTTTCAGGGGTTTCTGCAATTCTAAAGAGACTCCTTTGAATAGACAACTGCAATTGAATTATTTGCCTCACTCAGGTAAAGGGAATGATTTTTATTTTCTTCCACCTCACTGAAACTTCAAAAGAAAAGTAACAAATACAGAATGATTTTACCAAAAGCCAAGAATCTTGTGATATTTCTAAAATAATGTATGCATCACGACTTCATCTATGACCAGTGAAAACCTGGATCCTTCAATTCCACATTTTGCTATGAAGAGAACCCCTGCTCTTACAATTAGCACGGGCACCAGCTACGGATTCTCTCCATTCCAGACCTTTTAATCACAAATTTTTCCAATATCTCTACTCCTTTTCCTTTCCCTCATGCTTCAGAGGATAAAGAGTTATATTTAGGCAATGATGGTGATGATTACGAATCTTTCCTACTTGCTCACAATGTTCCTTTCTTCAGAGTCTGTTTTTCTAATGCAAGTTCTCCTTTTTAAATTTTCAGCCTATGCCCTATTATCCTTTTAGAGTAACACCTCTCCCCTGATTTACTTAATCCCTTTGCCATTTTGTGATTATTTTATTAGCCATTTAAAAATACTGCTTTTATGAATTTTTTGACTAAACTGTCTTAGTCAAATTTCTACAATACATATGAAGTTCTATGAATCTGTATTGTTATGGTAATCATACCCTACCGTCATTATGACTTACTAAGTGTTAAATTCAAAGACCATCTTTCATGATTTTGTTGTAATATTTGCATTTTGATTATTTCCTTGAATAGCAAGAGTGTGTTTTGAATCTGCCATTACTGACAATTTTCTCTCCCTGCTTCATCACTGTATTCCTCTTTCTGCAGCATACAATGTGATGCTGAATAAAAGTCAAGCTTATCAGAATCACATGGGAAATTTTCTTCAGATGATAGATATTCATAATTTAGATATTCTCAAATAACTAGCTTACTCTTCAGGTATCCAGCATAAGTAATTTACAAAAAAAAAAAACTGCTTTGAGTCAATCAATGGTATAGATAGGAGTGAACCATTTTCTGTAGGTAGATTTTGCAATATTTAAATATTATTCATAAAGAACAATGAAATAAGCATAGTGAACACCTCAGTTTTATCAGTGTGTGAACACAAAGCACTTTCATTTTACTCCAGTTTTTGTCTCCAGTTTTACTAGAAGTTAAATTTTCTTTCTCCTCCTAGTTGCACATATTTAAAACATCTTACAAAGATTCCACAAGTCCTTATTTCTTTTTTGGTTACTAAAATTTCAGTCAGGGGGCTGGGGATTTAGCTCAGCGGCACAGCGCCTGCCTGGCAAGCGCAAGGTCCTGAGTTCAACTCCCAGTACCGGAAAACAACAACAACAACAAAAAAGTTCAGTCACTTTAAGACCCCAATGTTGGACCTGATTTCCACCATCCCATTCTTCCACTGCTATTCACATTAGTCATCAAAGTTCATAAAGAATAGATGAGAGTAACATTCATGTGGGGGACTTTGCAGTTTTTGGTTCTGTTTAGTTTTACATACCTTCTCTCTCACCTCCATTACTTCGAAAAGATTAAAGATATGTCACACACTTTTAAGTGGCCTCTTTAAGGTGTAAATTGATTCTCGATTTTCCTTGGTTGGCACTGAATGATAACAATGATATCTTTGTAGCAGGCCTCTAAATGTTTTGCTCACAACACACAGGCATAAGAGCTCCTGAGCACCCTGAGGCACTTGGCACTTAAAAACAAACTACCAGTGATCCTTCAAGAAGAAAGAGCCGGAAAAACCTTTATGTCTATTAAAGAAATTTCTTACATAATTTAATATCTCATGTTTTAGGAAACTGCAGCACAGGTAGGATCACTGATAAGTTCATCCAGATACTTAAAGAAGAAATAAGTCCAATTATTCTAACTCTTTCCGAACATAGAAGAGGAGGAAACAGTCCCAACTTATAATATCACTGCTGCCCTAGCATCAACAATGAAGTCTTACTGGAACTACAAAATAAAAATATATTTATTTTTTCTGCTTTGTTTCATTTATCTTAATTTATGTACATGTATTTCCCTAACAGGCAGAAGAAAAAGGAAAGTAAATATTAATAAATGAATTCATATTTTATGATGAATGCTGTGGAACACTACTATAACAGTATTGACAAAGTACATGTAGAATCCTAACTATTGTCAGATATCATTTTCTCCAATATAAAAATTACATTGCCATCATTTAAGGGGCCTTTGAATCTTTCTAACAATATTATACTATTTATATGACCTCTAGGATAGCAGTCCATGGAAGTAACATGGTTCTATCACCAAGAAACACAAAAATCTCCCCAAATGCATTTTATGGGGAAATGGTGGCCAAATGTTATCTCTTTTAAAGAATTATCTCTAGAGATGCTTTCAAAAAATGAACAGTTTTACCAATTTTAAGATATGCTTGTAGGCAATAAGTTTTAAAAATAAATGAACTCAATCTCAGTTTAAGCAACTCCTTTTCAAATGTTATTATATAATCCTCAGATTTATAGACAGAAAACATTCTGCCATTCAAAATATATATTTGCTATGAAAAATATTCATTACTATTTTATCAAAAGCAAAGAATTATTTCTTTACTATATTTGGTTTATACACATTAGGGAAATGTTTTATTTAAGCATAAATATTTTATACATTTATATGTTTCTTCAATTAAAATTTGCATGGATAATGTGATTTAGAACAATTAAACTATTAATGGATAACAAACTATAATACATTTCAGAAGCTCACACTCTCCAAAACCTCTTGCCAAGTGCTATGAACTATTCTCTAAAGAAATGAATGTCTTTAAAAGCTTTGAGTATATTCAAGGAGGAAAAAAGAGAGAATGAATATATTTCTCTATCTTAATTATTACTTGCCAAAAAGCTAAAATATAACATGAAACACTAAGTGATAAACATTGGCGTGTGATTCCCAAGCCATCTTTTATAAACTGGCTTCTTCAAAATCTTATGGTAAAAATTGTGAAAGAATATATTCTCATCTATAAGATGTAGAGATCAGAAATATATTAAACATATATCTGATGTTATTTATATACTTATATGCAATTATATACACCTATACATTTACAGACATACACACTGACACATATATACAACTATATATTTTTATATTATTTTGATTGGGGAATTTAAATTCTTTTTGGGGGGAATCAACTGAACCCTTTTTTGAGTCTATTAGTACATGTTAGCCATACATAATGATTACTTTCACTGTAGGAAATTGCCACGTGTACATAGCACATTTCAATTTTTCCCCTTCCCCCTATCCCTTTTTATTTTTCCAACACAGATTCATCTATTCATGAAAACTTATAAAGTTAATCATCATGTGTACAAATTGAAAACCAGAGTAAAATATATGAAACATGCAAGACAGTTGTAATAAGGTACACTTTTAGATATCATTACCCATGTATATTACTATACCTTTTCTCTCTTTTTCCTATTTTGTTATACATATATATATATATAAAACACATATGTATACATGCACACACATACATATATATCATATATTTTTATGTATACAGTTTTGCATATAAAAGAAACAATGAAATTCTTAAGTTTGTGTATCTGAGTTACTTCATTTACTATTATGGTCTCAAGATGCATCTATCTTTCTACAAATGACTTGTTTACCCTTATTTATGGCAGAGTAGTACTCCATTGTGTATAAAAGCCACATTATCTTTATCTACTCATCTGTTGATTGATGTATAAGCTGTTTCCCAGATTAGCTATTATACATTGCACTGCTGTAAACATGGGTATGCATACATCACTGTGGTATGATTCTTTAACTCTTTGGAGAGGATACCTAGAAAGGGAATAGCTGGGTCAAATGAAATTTCTATTTTAAATTTTATGAGAAATCTCTGTAGCAGTTATATCAGTTTACACTCCCATCAACAATGAAGAAGGGCTCCATTCTGCCCACAGCCTCACCAGCATGTGTTATTGGCTGATTTCTTCATGGTAGCAACCCTTTCTGCAGTGAAATTAGTTTTCATTTCTCAAATGGCCAGCTATATGGAATAATTTTTTCATGTATTTATTTATTATCCGTATTTGTTCAACTGAGAGGTGTCTACTCATTTTTAAATTAGATCTTTAAATTTTGAGGGTCTAATGTTTTTGGGTTTTTGCATATTCTAGATTTCAGTCCTTTGTCTGAAGAGTAGCTAGCAATTTTTGTTCAAATTCTGTAGGTTGTCTCCACTCTGTTGGTGATTGCCTTTGCTGTGAAGAAGCTTTTTGATTTGATGTGACCCTACTTGTTTATTTTTGATATTTCTTGGGCAACCAGGGTTTTATTCAGAATGTCTTTGCCTACCTCTCAAGAGTTTTATTGACTTTGTCTTCTGGCTGATTATTTCTGTTCTAATATTTAGATCTTTGATTCATTTTGATTTTAGTTTGGTGTATGGTGACCGACATGGGTTCTACTTTCAGCAAGTGGGTAGCCAGTTGTCCCAGCAGCATTTGTTAAAGGGCCTATCTTTGCTGCATTGAAGGGATTTGGCCCCTTTGTCAAAAATAACACAGCTGAATGTACCTGGGATTGCTTCTGTGTCTTCTGTTCTGTTCGGTTGATCTATGAGTCTTTTTCCCCCAAATATCATTCTGTTTTTATCATGGTAGCTTTGTAATAAAAGTGGAAGTTGGGGATTGTTATGCCTCTTCCTTGGCTTTGTTGACTAGATTATATTTGTTAATATCCAAGTCTCTTCTAGTTCCATATAAATTTTAGGATTGCTTTCTCCAGTTCTGTGAGGAATGCTGTTGGTATTCTGGTTAGGATTACATTCCACTATCAGGACTTCTATTCAATATCGTACTCAATTCATTAGCTAAAGCACTAAGAAAAGAAAAAGAAATAAAGGGCATATGGATAGAAAAGGAAGAAGTTATTATTATTTGCTGATGACTTGATCCTCTAAATAGAAGACCCCAAAAATTCCAGCAAAAGACTCCTAGAACTAATATCCACAGCAGGATACAAAGTCAACACTCAAAAATCAGTAGTATTCCTGTATACCAGTAATAAAGCTACCAAAAAGGAAACTGGTGAAGCAATACCCTTTAGAACAGCATCGAGAAAAATGAAATATTTAGGAATGATCTTAACCAAGGAAGTAAAAGACCTCTATTAGGAAATCTACAATATTTGTAAAAAGGAGACTGAGGAGGATATCAGAAAATGGAAAGATATTCCCTGTTCCTGGATAGATAGAAACAATACAGTCATACTTCCAAAACTGTTATATAGACTTAATATGTACTAAATTTAAATTTTAGTGTGTAGAAAAGAAGTTTAGAGGATCTAAGAATATCTTAATATTAAAGTACTTTGTGTGTATGAGAGATTGATTGAGTGATTTACTAAGAGATGACTCCACAATATTCCTCAGTTTTAATATCCTTCTATGACCTTCTATATTTTGAGACACATCCTGTTTTATCCAGAGAAAACAGGACCTTGAAATATAACTCATATTTTTCATACAAGAATATCTCCTTTATAATTAAATTACCTTCTGAGGAAAAAATGTCTCAGAAATGATGGAGCTGACATGATGCAATAAATTAATCATGAGCCTGTTTGTTACATATGATTTTGTTGTTGTAGTGAAATAATATTTACTTCCCATGATTTCATTCACTAGATTTTAAGTGACACAAGTATCAAGACTATATTTAAATTGATATTTTCCTATCATGTTTTTGAATACCTGATTCATCCTTATAAACATATTGTGTCAGTTTGTTACTACCCCAGCAACTCCATGTAATAACATAAGAAATGATGTTATTATGTAATCTCTGCAGTACCAGTTGGTTAGAGAGTTGAATGCTTTTGTTGTTGTTGTTAGACTGGGCTCAGTCTGATTTCTTGCCGTGGTGTAGACCTGCTCCATTTTGCTAACTCCTTTGACTACTGAGCTATCTAGACACATCTGGTAGAGATGTCAGCAGTGTAGTGGAGCCATCCTGACCACACAAGTTTGATCAATTATATGCTACCATAACATCTGCTCACTTACTATCAGTTAAAGAAAATCAGGCAGTGTGTAATGTGAGGAAAGTGGAGCATAGTTTGCCATAAGGTCGTGGCAAAAGAGCAAAGGTGTCTCAGAAACATAGTGAAAGATTATTACCAACAATTATTTGATCATATATAATACAGTATTAGTACTACTGGATTTGGAGAAATGAGATCTGAATTTAAGTAATGATTCCATCAGGATAAATACTTGTCCAATAAGTAATACTGTTTAGGATAGTATTTATCATTTGTATTACTTTTGGTAGTAATCCCATTTTGACTATATTGGTTCTGGCTATCCAGAAATGGGATATTTTTCCTTTTTCTGATGTGCTCCTTGATTGCTTTTTACAGAGTTCTGTATTTTTCATGGTAGAACTCTCTCCCAAACTCAGTTAAAGTACTTCCTAACAATCTACGTTTCCTTGATGCTCTTCTGAGTGATATTATGTTTGTTCTTTCTCACTGAATTCTTTGTTGGTGTGGAGAAACTGGATTTTTTCTCTGTTGATTTTATATCCTGGTACATTGCTGAAATTCATTATTAATTCTAAGACTCTTTTAGGGAAATTAAGTCTTCCATGAAAATGATCATGTCATCTGCAAATAAAGATATTTTTCTTGTTCTTGTCCTACACATATCTGTTTTATATCTTTGTCTTCCCCGATTGTTTTGGATAATGATTCAGGTACATGTAGAAAAAGTATTGCAGTAATGGACATCTTCATCTTGTTTTTTGATTTTACAGGGAAAGGTTTCAGTTAGTTCCTACTTAATATGATGTTGGTTTGTCATAAATGGTTTGTGTGACAATGAGATAAGCCCTACATTACCTATTTTCTTCAGGGTTTTTATCATGATTGAATGTTGCCTATTTCAAAGATACTTTTTCTGCATCAGTTGAGATGATCATGTGATTTTTACCCTTCTGTTTATGCGAGGTATTACATTTATTCATCTGCATATGTTGTACCATCCTTGCATCCTAAGAATGGAGCCACCTTAGTCATAATGTATAATCTTTTTGATGATTTGTTGCATTTTCTTTTCCAGTGTCTTATAGACAATTTTTACATGTACGTTCCTTGAAGAAATTGAACTGTAGTTTTGTTTTTTGTTGGAACCTTGATTCATTTTGGAATTGGGGTGATACTAGCTTCCCAAAATAATTTTAGTACTCCTTCCCCTTCAATTTGACTAAATATTTTGCGGAATATTGGATTATCATTTCCCTGAAGTTCTTGTATAAATGGATTCTTCAATGCATCTATCATGTCCTGGGCTTTTTTTAGTTGGTAGATTTTTATTATAGCTTTAAATTAATTGCATATTATTGGATTGTTTAGGGTTTTTAAATATACTTGGTTCAATTGGAAATTAATGTACATGTAGGAATCCATCTTTTTCCTAATTTCTCCAATTTATTGGAATACAAATTTTTAAATTATGCATTATAATGTTCTGGATTTCAGTGATGTCTGTAACGATTGCATTTCCTTTATTTTTCATTTCATTGATTGGGCTTTTTCTTTCCTTTTTTGGTAAGATTGACTAAGGATTTCCTATTTTGTTTATTCTTTCAAAGAATCATCTCTTTGATTTATTGATTTTTCTGTATTTTATTGTTTCAATTTCATTAACTTTTGCTGTGGTCTTTATAATTTCTTTCCTTTTCCTGGTTTTGAACTGGTATTATTTTTGTTTTTGTAGGACCATGAAATGTATCATTCAGTTATTTTGGGGGTTTTGTTTATCTGATGTGTACATCCGCAGCTATAAATTTCTCTCTTCAGCATTTGAGGCAAGAAACAGTCAAATTTATCCATTGATTCTTCTATAACTCACTTATTAAAATAATGCTTAATTTCCTTGTGTTTGCATAATTTTTTTCTTTTAAAGATAATTAAAAAACAATAAAAATTATACAGAATTTCAAAACAAGATGATAGAAATTTAACAATGGTTATTATATAGAATATTGTTATCTTCAAAGTAGTTACTGAGATTATCAGATACAGGCATGTAAGACTGATGAAATAATATAAACATTAACTGTTCCATTAACTAATAGAAATTAGTAATACAATTATCTTAGTTACCATATATATATATATATATGTATATATATATATATATATATATACAGAGAGAGAGAGAGAGAGAGAGATACATGTATATCTGCCTTTCTCCTTTTCCCCATCCCAGTTGTTCTTTCCTTTTGAGTAGTTTCTTTCCCTGTCACATTATCTATTGTACCCTTTGGATCTTATTTATTCTTTCAGTTTCTACATTATGGAGACAATACAGTGTTTGCAGATGCAAGTCTGATTTATTTCACTTATGAGTATGGTCTGTAGTTGCATCCATTTACCTACAATTTTTTACTTGATTTCTAGTTTTGTTGTGCTGTTGTCTGATAATATCCATGGGACAATTTTGATTCTTTTGCATTTACTGAAGCATGCTTTAAGAGTTATTATATGGTCTATTTTGAACAAAGTTTCATGTGCTGCTGAAAAGAATATATATTCTGTTTTTCTTCAGTGGAACACTCCCAAAATTTATTAAGTCCATTTGTCAAAAACTTTGGTTCATCTCTGATGTATGTTTGTTGTTGTTGTTGCTGTTGCTCTATTTGTGTCAGTGGGGTACTGAGGTCCCCCACTATAATTGTGTTGATTTTCATCTGATCTTCATGTCCAGAAGTGTTGGTTTGATAAAGTCCAGTGTGCTGATATTTGGTCATATATGTTTCTAATTGTTGTCATTTCCTGTTGAAATGTTCTCTCAATTAAAATGTAATGACCTTGTTTATCTCTTCTGATCAGTTTTGACTTAAACTTAAAGTTCACTGTTTAAAAATAAGATAGCTTTTGCTGCTTGGTTTTGGGTTATTATTACATGGAATATTGTTTTCTATCCTTTGATTATTAGTCCATGAAAATATTTTTGAGTTAAATGTACTTCTTGTAGATAGTATACCATTATATAAGTATATTGCCATACACTAGTACAAGCATACCATTTCTTGTACATATACCATTGGATTTGGTTTCTTGATCCATTCCACCCTCCATATTTTTTGGAGACAGACCATTCATTGAGAGTTACTACTAAAAGGCGAAGTAGACATTTCTACCATTGCATTTGTTTATTCTTGTTGATGTCCCCCTTTTTGAATTCTACTTAACTTCTCTCCCTATTCATTCATTCTGTTAGACCCTTGGCATTGTCAGCTTCATCATTTCTTTCTAGGACATCCTTGAGAATTTTTGCAGTGCTGCTTTGGTGGTCATGAATTTCTTAAGTGCTGTTGGTCATGGAAATATCTTCCTTTTATATAAGTTTTGAAAGATAAATCAGTCTAGGTTTGAAGGTTTTCTAGGGCTTAAGACACTTCACTCCAAGTTCTTCTGGCCTCTAAGTTTTGTGTTGATGGTCTGCCATTGTAATTGGTTTACCTTTATAAATGTTTTGTTGCATTTCTTGAACAGCATTTAGGATTTGCTCCTTTTCTTGAACTTCTTGGATTTTGACCATGAGTTTTTGAGAAGTCTTTTCTACTCATGGCTATTTGGGGTTTTACGTGCCCTACTTACCAGTATGCTAAATCCTTTCCCCATATTCCCTATATATATCCTATTGCCATATATTTCCCCAATCCATCCCCCATATGCCAAATCCTTTCCTGTAAGTTTTTCTGCTTTATTTCTGTAAACAGAGCCTTCATGCTGTTTGTCATTTGTGCTGTCTTCTGACCTTAGTTTCTTTGCATCATCTAGCAGTCATTGAATCCATTTTATAAACTCTATTGTTGTTTTTAAGGTATCTCTGAATAGTTGGTCTCCAGCAGAACTCCTGTCTTCTAGTTCTGACACTTTGTCTTTACATTGGCCACTTCTGCTGCCCATAGCTTTCAACAGAATTTCTAATCTTCTGACTGTGCTTGGTTTCGTAGATTAATTCTTTGGTAATTGCTCATTTAAGTTTTGTATCATTTTGTTTAGCTCAGCTTTTTCTTAGTATCTTCTGTAAACTTGCTGATCCTTTTGTTTAAGTCTATTATTTGTTTAGTTATACAGTATCTTCTTTTAGCTCACAGAGCACCTCATTGGCCTGTTGATCTGCTCTGTTATTTTTTTCAAGTAACTCAACTGTGTGGCTTTTGATTTCCACCCTCTTGATGCCTCATGTATCAGCTTGGAGTTGGGAGCTTTTGGAGGCATTTTTCTGCCTTATCTTCTTATGTTTCTATTGTTTGTGTTTCTTCAATGCTGTAGCTTTGGAGTTGTTAGGGCTAATATGTTGACGTTCCCCTAAAGCCTCATACACCCATATGTGGGGCTTTGGGGAGGTGATTGGATCATAGGAGTGTGAAACTGGATTGGTCCACTGATGGGGTGCAAGCTGGGTGTTGTTTTGTCAGGTGAAGCCTGTCGGTAAGAGGTCACTGTGGGCATAATCTGGAGATATATAAATATATAGATAGATATAGATATACCCACTTTCCTCCTGTGAGCACCCACTGCATTGTACCTGTCATGCCCATCTGCCATGCTGCCCTGCCTTAGAGCCAGTCCTTGTAGAGGACTGACACCCTATAAGCTGTGAGCTAACATAAGTCTTTCCTCCATTAACTTTTGGGACTTACGTATTTGTCCCAGCAATGAGAAAGTGACTAAAACACTAGAGTGAACTAGAGTGAAAGACTTTGTAGCTATTCTTGGGACCTCTTTAGTTAATGTCAACTTTTCAGTGAAACATTCTGAGTGGTCTCCCTATAGGTTTTTGCTTCTATTCCAAGATCCAACCCCCTCCATTTATTTAGTAAAGTAAGTGGTAGTGTATTTAGCCCAGCACTCAGTACCATTAGAAACACAAGGACAATCCATATATTGGCATACGGAGAAAACCAATAAATAGCAACAATCATGCCAAGTTGGCAATAGCATTAAAATCAACAATAGTAATAGCATCAAAGACAAATTGACTATTGACATGCTGTAGGAACCAGCAGTGCAATACTCTTAACCATAAAATCAAGAACTATGCTCATAGCATAAACAAAGACAAAAATATTAACATATAGTAAATATCCACTAAATCCAGCTTCACTATCAGCAGCATAATATTCAGAGTAATAGCATAGAGTTTCCTATCTATGAAAACTTAGTGATTATACAAGTATTTATATAGAAGGTGAGGTGTTGCAGAAATAAAAAGTACAACGTGAAAAAAATAATAAAAGATGAGAACAAGGAGAGAAAAGTCAAAGGATCCTACTGAGGAATGAATGAAAAATAATAGTATTTAAAAGTAGCTGAGAAGAAAAAGGAAAAACAGTAAATTGAGAACAACAGGAAGGAAAAAAGAATTAAAAGACAAAAAGATAAAAGGAAAAATTTAAAAGGAGGGGAAAAAGCCAAAGGCTTATACCAATAAAGGAAAAAAAAAAGTTGACTTCAAAAAGGTTCCTCTTTTTTAATGAGTGGTTTCCTTCCAGGATCTGTAGTCTTGGAATCCAGCAAGTTACATTTTACTATGCCTAGCATTACATCTTGATATGGATTTGTGAGGTGCCTGTCCTATTCCATGGCCCTCTGTCTGTATATCCCAGACCAGTAATGATGAACATTTTAGAGCTTTCAATGACACTTACAGCCCACCGTGGCTTGTGTGCCATAGCTTTGCCACCACTGTTCTAGA
The DNA here is from genome assembly GCF_000276665.1 of Chinchilla lanigera. Lineage (NCBI taxonomy): Eukaryota > Metazoa > Chordata > Mammalia > Rodentia > Chinchillidae > Chinchilla > Chinchilla lanigera. The sequence continues at coordinate 31,561,365 of NW_004955406.1, read as the reverse complement.
CTGCAGCAACCTTCCAAGGCATGTCCTTGCTTACTTTAGTAGATGAAGGAAGTACTTAGGCCAGTAGACTCAGCTGTATAGAGGCAGCAGGCTTTGGGTTGAATCAAATGGCTACACTCAATTCCTGCTCTGTGAGATCCAGCCACCACTGAAAGGCGGGTCACCAGGCCCAGGTCCTCACCATGAAGGACATGCCTATATTCCTCCCAGCCTGGCTTAATCTTGTCAGGGAATCCGTGCCTAGCCCACACCATCTCTTCAGTGCCCTCTTGACTGTCTCTGAACCAGTCACTGTGGGAGCATAACCCTGGAAATCCTGAAATGGATGTGTTCAGCGGCTCAGTCTGAAACAATTAATCCAGTCCACAAATGACTAACAATGAAATCCTTTCTGGCAATATGGTGGGCATTATACAGGGTTTCTTGTCCAACTCTAACCTGCCATGAAGTCAATTTCTGAGTAAATCCCCACACTGTTTTTGAAGTTTACATTAGCTGTGGGCTTTTTGGGGGGGATAGCACTGCGCAACTGGTCCATTATTTCTTCTTGAGGCTGCTGACTCTTTGGGGCTTACCTTCTGTCCTGGGGTGCTTGCCTCATCCACCATCAGGTTGATTTTTGGGTTGGCAGCCATGCTGCCTTGTGCCAAGGGGAAATAAAGCACAGAGCAGGCTTGAAGCAGGTGAGTGGCTATGGGAAAAGCATAGAATCCACGGGCCAGAAGTTGGCCCGCGGTGAAGTTGGCCATGCATGGGGGTGGGTGCCATTTGCAGTAAGCCAGAGTGGTGCCATCTGTGGTATGATTAATTATAAATCATAGTAGTTAACCTGTGAGAGAAAATTCATTTATCTGAGAAAGATATAGAAGAGAAATATGAAATGTAAAACAGAAAATTTAATAAATCCTCCTGGTCCTCAAAAAATGTAAATGATAAAGCAGGGATTTCTTACCCACTAAGTCTGTGGACTAAACCATGTGATTCTCTACCATAATTTGTTTCTGCTTGGTACATTCTTAAAATCCTTAGTAAAATATACTATATTTCTATATCTTATCCTTCTAGTTTCTCATCAAAATATCCCTAACAATCATATTGAATACACATTTTTGGTAATCTAGGTTAATGCTCTTTAATATATGTTGAAGAGATAAATTTAATACATGCTAGAATTTTATTTTTAAAAAATCTAGATTCAATCATTTTTTTAGTTGCTATGATGTGATTTTCATGTTTCCAAAATAGTTCTTTTTACTGCAAATAAAATTAATTCATTTTAGTATTTTAAAGAGGAAAAATAAAAATAACAATAATACAGAATTTCAAAACAGGTTAGTAGGAGAGTTACGATAATTAATAAAGTATATTGTTGTCATTGTTATGTTTATTCAGAGTACAAGATAAAGGCATGATATCATCAAAACAATAGTAGCACAAACCTTTCTTTTCAATGAATTGAGAGAGACTAGCTGTATAACTATCTTGTGCATAAATATAGTTTATATAAAAGCAATCAGGAATAAAAGGGGGGAATCACAATGGATCCCACAGAAATCCAGGAGATCATCAATATCTACTCTGAGAACCTATATTCTAATAAGATGGAAAACACAGAAGAAATAGAAAGATTTCTAAATACAGTTGAATTGCCAAAACTAAATCAAGAATATATAAACATTCTAAATAACCCATTATTAATCAATGAAATTGAAAATGTAATGAAAAATTTACCAATAAAGAAAAGCCCAGGCCCTGACAGATTCCGTGTTGAATTCTGTAAGAAATTCAGAGGAAAACTTATACCACTAATACTGAAACCCTTTAAATAAATTGAAAGAGAAGCAGTACTTCCAAAATCATTCCTGGAAGCAAGAATTACCCTGATTCTAAAACCAGAAAAGAACACAACCAAAAAAGAAAACTTCAGGCTAATCACCCTAATGAACATAGATGCAAAAATCCTTAATAAGATACTGGCAAACAGAATGCAGCAAGTCATCAAGAAGATTACACAACATGACCAAGTAGGATTCATCTTAGAGTTCTTGAGCACCAAATGTTCCAAGAGGTAATTATTGCTGGCAAAATGTAAATGTAACAACACAATCCAATTTAATCAATTCTCATAATGAAATTAATATTGCAAAAGATAAAATGTATATAAAATCATGAATCAGTACATTGACTATCAATCTCCATTTTATATAACAAATTGCCACACACTTGGCAGCTTACAGAAACAACTTTTACGGTTTCATGGGTCGGGATTTGAAGTGGTTGTACAGGAATCTTAGCTGCATGGTTGCAACTAGAGGATTCTCTGGCAATTGTGATATTGGCAGTGTCCACAATAATTTGAAGGCTTGACTGGTACTTGGGGATTTGCTGGCAGTATGGCTCACTTCTATGGGAGTTAGCAGATGGTCTTTGCCGTGGGGCCTTTTACAACAGGGCTGCTTAAGTATTCTCAAAACGTGAATATCATCTTTCCCCAGGACCAATGATATAAAAACCAATGAAAAAGAGCAAAACACTGTAGTACTGTATTTTATCCAGTATTTTGAAAGTTATATACTAGTGATGGCAAGCCTTTTAGAGCTTTCAATGATAAGAAACTGTCCAGTGTGGCAAGTCTGCCATAGATTGGCCGCCATTATACTTCTGCTGTATTCTATTTGCTAGAAGCAAGTCACAGCAGCTAGCCTACCTTTCTGAGGAGGATTGAAGTGAAGAGTATCTTACCAAAGTGAAAGTGAAAAGTATTGAAAATGTTGTCCATATATTACAGACAATTTTCAAAGTTCAGTTCCAATATTACAATTAAACAATAAACTAGTTGTCACTGATTCTACAGAAACATTTTTATAAACATTAAGATCTTATGGTACTACAAAAATGATTATTCCTCTTATTTATTTTCAAGTGGAAAAAAAATACATCCAAAGATGTGGAAACATCTTGGAGAAGGAGTATGAAAAATGTTATTTTTTACTTCCAAATCACAACTTTGTGTATGTATATATAGTAAAAATACACAACATATTTCTACTATTAACATTTTATAGGCTATTGACCATAAAATTAATATTTAAAGCTCTTTGAGGGATAATAAAACAAAGTTTATGAAAAATTGGTTTATCCTCCTTTTAACTAGACAGTAAGAATAAAGATTATATTACATGTAAAGCAAATTGCTCAATAGCTGATAAACAGAAGTAAATAAATACGTTAAAATGCAATTTAATGATTTGATTAGTTCAATGCATTCTGACATTCACATTTATATCTTCTATCAATATGGACACATATACTCACATATGTACATAATTAAAATATTTAGAGAGAATTGCATTGAGCAAGTGCTACCATATACATTATCAAATACAGTATAAGTTCGGTTTGGAGAATTAGGGCAAAAAAGTCAGTAGCGCTATTGGGTTAGATATTAATATTTCAAGTGGTTTTATATTTAGATAAAAAAAACACTCAATTTTACATTAAATAGTAAACTAGATGTTTAAACAAAAACCTTGGGGGATATATATAAATAGATTCATCCCTGTCCACAGTGATGAATGATATGCACCCTATATTAGCAAGTTTTCCTATATATATTTTTTTCCTATATATATTCCAATATATATAAATAGATTCATCCCTGTCCACAGGGATGATGTTCACCTTATGTTAGTAGGTTTTCCTGATACATTGAGTTAATCATACTCACCCTCTGTCAGTGAATTTAAAGCAGTAACAAAGATAATTTCGTGTATGTGTATTTGTGCATAATTTGCTTTCAGTTAACGTGATGATAAAGTTTCTACTTATCTTGTAGTTTATCTTTTAATGAGGGCCATTCCTCTACAAAGAATATCTAAACATGATAATTCCCTATTTTACAAGTATCTATTGTCCAAGTAACCTCTTCTGTTGCTTAAAAAATATTCTCTACTTCTCACCAATTGGAAAGTGATGTTTAAGTTAAATTGTGTAGGCACACAAGCTGGATTTTAGAACCAACTGCATGTTTTCTCAGATGTGTGATTTCAAGCTAATGTTACTGAGTGTCTAGGATTTGGCAGTATGTGACAAATTCCGTTTTAGAAAAACTGGTTTAACATGAAACAACACCGTGTTCTTACCTTCATGGGATGTTCATTTGAGTACTTCAGTTTACCTACCAGCACTGTCCTTCTCAATCTTACCTTCTCTACAAAGCAGAAAGTGCTGAAGCCTAGGCATAGTGTTATTATTTAAATTAAAAATGACATTTCCTATTCTGACCTTAGCCTATCCTCTAGTATAGGGTTTCCTCAATAAATGATTAATAGTTTTGATACTGTAGGACTTATTTTGCAATCCTCATGTGAAAATACATTTTAGAAATTTGTGCATTTCTTTAAAAAGTTACTATTTTCCTTCAGTCTTATCTTCTAAAATTCAATTTAAATGTATTATTTTGATGTGTGAACTATTAATGATAAGTTTTATGAGGACTATGAGGATGGAGAACTTTCTTTTATTTGCCTAACATTTTCCCTTGAGCTACAACATTTTAAACAATTGAGCAAAAATATTTCTTACATTAACTAAATAATAAGCTGGTAAATAAATTTACAAATGGTTTGACCTTAGTGTTTAGATTTTTAGGAAGTAATCTTTAGCAATAAAATATTTATTCTCAGATTGCATTTTGGGCCTTTATTTCAACCCAGGTGTGAAATCTTCAAAAGGTATATGAACTTGTATGTAAGGACTGGGCTGGATGGATTTCTTTTCCGTCTTTTTTTTTTTTTTTTTTCCTTTTGAGACAGGGTCACACTATGCAGTTCAGGCTGGCCTTGAGCTCACTTTGTAGCCCAAGCTGTCTTCAAACTCCTAAGCATCCTCCTACCACAGCCTCTCAACTGCTGGGATTACAGGTCTGAGCCACCACACCCAGCTATTTAAATGCTAACTCTCAGAAGTCATACTATCTAGGTACATAATCAATCTAAATGGGGCATAGTTGCCCCACTTTCACAATGGAGATAACATACAGAGTAATGAAAGAACAAAGAAAAGATTCAAAGTAGCTTATCAAAGCACAAAAACTTTCAAATTATTAGTATAAATAGTAGATGCTGAAAATGAAAATATGCACATTAACTGACTGAATTAAGAGACAAGAATTACGTTTGACAACATACCTCAGAAACCTCATGACTGACCCAAGAAACAATGGCTTATTTTATTCCATGTACCATACAACCCAGAAGTAAATAGTAAGGAACAGCTATAAAACACTCAAAATTACGTAAAAAGCTGTCTTTTATCCTTATTCCTGGCCATCCTCAGTTTACGCCTCTAGTGTTCAAACTGCCACATAGCCCAATGTCCTTTGAGATATTAGACTATTACCTCTAGAACACATGTAAGTAGAAGGGAAAATAGATATATAAAAAACGTACCTCACAGTTAAGGCAAAACCTTCTGTAAAGGTTTCCCAGAAGCCCTGACAACTAACAACCTTTCCGAGCTCATTAGTAATCTTTATCTCCTAGAAAAGTTGTGAAACTGTCACTTTGAATAAAAACAAGTTTTGTTTTTAAAAGGGAAACCAAATATTCGACGATTGAATAGCATCTCTTTTATAACAATTTTTCTCAATAAAAGGATTCCAAACTAACTTAAAAGGACAATTTATTGAGACAAAGTGAAAATCTTGCAAGAAGGCACTTGTTTTGAGGCTGATGATATAGCTCAGTGGCGTAAGCACCTGCCTGGCAAGTACAAGGCCCAGAGTTTGATTCCTGGTACGGGAAAAAAAAAAAAAAAAAAAAACAAAGTCGCTTGTTTCGAAGTTAAAAGTTTAGATCTGCAGACACAGCACATTATACAGTTCAACCCTCAGAAATGCAGTGTTAGAGCAGCGATTGCCACGTTTGCTGTAAGCTTCACCAGTAATTTATGTAGCTACTCATTATATAGCTTGATTCAAGGTCTCTAACTCATACAGGCAGTCAATTTTCATGCCACAGAGCTATTACAGTAGAATGACTCTTGCTTCAGTGGTAAAATAATGTAGTCATCTCATGTTTACCTTATAGCAACAGGAAGTAAGTAAAACTAAGACATACCACAGACCCAAGAGCAAGAAATGTTGGTATTATAATGATAACTGAAAATTCTAAATATATGTTATGTCAACATATGAAAAGAAAAGATTCAGAGAAACTAAGAAACTACATTCCCTGCCATATCCATCTAAAATGACATGGCTTCTTTTTTGAGGCAAAATATCAAGAAACAGCTATGGTTACTATGGTAACTGCATTAAAAATACAAAGAAAATGTGGAATGTTTTCAAGTGATAAGTGCATTTAAAATGCAAACACCGGCTCGCTAAAGAATTGAATATAATTTGAAGTTTAAACTTCATACTGCAAGAAATGTGTTACAAATTCAGCAACTGAAAACTTTAAATATTCTCATCTTTCTTCAGAAAAATAAATTTTATTAAAGGGGGAATATTTAATGGTTTTATAATAACAGTATAAAAATGAAACTCAAATGTGCTATTATGTGGATTTTTTTTTTACTGAAAATTCACAGACAGCAGTATCTCTAAGATAGACCTGGGTACCCTGAAACTGAACTACTCCTTTTCCATTTTGTTTTCTATGGGATAGTTTCAAATGTGTCTCCTTGTAGACAAGTTTGATTTAATTAAACATTTTGAGGCCTCCAACTCTGGTTGTTTCATCTGGTTTCATGACACTACCTTTTATTAGATACTGTACTTAGGACTGAAACACTGAATTCCAACCTGAGTCATTTCCCAATAAATCAGACATTGATTTCTAGCAGATTCTCTGCTTTTACCACCGTAGTGCAAGCTAATCCTGTATCTTCTCCAGCGTAAGATGAAATCACATTAAATGGTCTTCCAACTACTGTGCTTGCACGTATAATCTATTATTCACTAAGTGCTTGAATACTTTGTATAATTTCAAATTAAACGTTAATTTATGCTGTGAATTCTACCCACTGCACTTGAAATACAATCTAAACTTATTTTGCTTTGTAAAGCCCTATTCTACATAACTCTCATCTTTTGTTTTTATAGCTTTACACCACTATAATCTTAGAAGACTAGATCCCTCTGTCTTTGAGTACCCATGTTAATTCTACATTTGATTTTTAATACATTTCAGTTAAAGTTCTTCAGAGAGACCTTCATTGTCTTGTTTATGAAAGATCAGTCTGTTGTCATTTGCCCACATTGCCGGCCTTGTTTAGCTTTTGTAACAATACTTATTTCTATTGGTAATGGCCCTATTTCTTTATTTTTAATTAAATTAATTTATTTTATCTATGCTTATTAGATGGTAATCTGTTTCTAAACAGAGCACTTGTCTGCTACTTTCATTATTAGATGTCTAGCAATTCATTAAGCATTCAAAGAGCATTTTTAACAGTATAACCTTTAATAATAAATCTTAGCAAAATAAGCATAACGAATAATAGAATCCATGAGAAAATGGGAAGATTTATGGTTATTATTAATACAAGGCATCAAAAAATCATTTTTATTTTAGAAGTTGAAAAACTAACAGCATTGTTGGGTACCAGGTGGAAGAGCGCTTAAACAGATGTAAGAGAAGGAATATCTGTAACAGTAAAGGAAAAGGCCTTTCTTTGTTTTCTGAATGCATCATTATCTTCAAACAAGTGATTACTGCCTTAAAATAATTTATCACAATGAAACACTGAAAATAAAACCTAAAAACAATACAAAGTATAAATTTAAAATGGCATTAAAACAGCAGTAAATATAAAATCTTCCAAAAAAACAACAGAGTAAGTCAGAGTTTAAGAATACACATATTTACTGAAAGAAAGCACTAAAGATTATTTATGTCATTGCCCCTTTCCCTCAGTATCAGATTTCAAAACATCTTTTTTTTTCCTTTATAGCACCAATTTTCCTTCACTTTCCAAAACATTTGTCTATGTTAAAGACTAGATTAAAAACCCCAGCTTTGCCAAGTTGTACTTGAGTGACAAATTACCTACCTAAGAATTACTTTATGAATAAAATGGATTTGGTGATATATCTTAATGTTTTAGGGCTTTTCAAATGTTTTGGTGTTAGTATATTTTATACTTTTTTAAATGTTTTAGAGCAAAACATGTTTTGTCTATGTGAAATATATCTATTAGTATATGCTAGTGAAACTGTGGCACATGTCTTATTTTTAAGACAAAAGATGTTAATGTATGAATTGTTTTTCTAAACTAAAACCCTAGTAATCTGATTTCATTCCAGGGTTGGCACATTGCAATAAAGAAGTAGGTTTTGGGTTGCAGTTTGGACACTCCTCTCTAAAACGTTTGTCCCTATTGGAATGTGCCATATGGAAATTTTGAACCAAAAGTTTTTGAAAAAGATGTGTATTTCAGTTTACAATTAGAGTTACAGTACAATCCTGTTACTTGTTAAAATATATACTTATTGGAAAATACATTTCACAAAATAAAAACATATCAAGTTGGCATTCAATTACACTTTTTATAATTTTCATGTCTGCCTTAAAGGAAGATAACTGAATTATTGTTTCACCATCTGTATTTAACATGATGTTTTCTTTAAAGTATATGAAGAAAATCTTATCTTACAATACTTTAATAATTATTTCAGATCATTTCAGGTATTCATGCTGCAGTACCATCACCTATCTGTGGTAGTACTTTTTCAATGACAAATTGAACTTGATAAACTCTAAAAAATTTTGTTCTTTAAAAAATATCATTATGATAAGAAGAAAATGTCAAACTGAGAAAATATTTGCATATCATATATCAGGTAAAAGAATTATAGTCAGAATATATTAAAAGCTTTCAAAATTCAGTAGCAAACGAAGCCATCAAATAAAATAAGACTGAGATGAACAGATACATCACCAGAGATGATAGACACTGAGGAAATATAAAGATAGCAACATTACTCACTAGCAGTATGCAAATTAAAAATCGTCAATATGAGGTAAAACTGTATTCAAATAGATTCTTCAGATTTGGGGGATCTTATGACAAATGTTGGTCAGAACATGGAGCCATAAGAGCACAGGCACTGGTGGTTGGAATGTCAAAATTCTACAAAATCTTTACAAAACAGTTCTTCACTTTTCTAAAAAGTTAGTCATACAAGTATGTACAGTGCTATCCAGCCATTCCTCTTACAGTTATATACTCAGAAAAAATGAAAGCAGATATCCAACAAAATCTTAGGTATACATTTTTACAAATGTTTTATAGTCATAACAGATTGTTATGGTTGATACACTGTGTCAACTTGGGGAGTCTAGAGGTTTGGCTAAGTGACTCAGCAGGAAGCCAAAGTGCTTACTTTGT
>NW_004955406.1:31492149-31549689 GCF_000276665.1 Chinchilla lanigera | reverse complement strand
AGGTTAAATATGAAAATAATGAAATGTCCAATAGTGGTGGATTAATGAATAAATTGTAGTATTATCATGCAATAGGACAATACTTAGTAATAATAAAAATGAAATGCTGACATACAGAATAATATAAATATTCACAGGATATAGCTCAATGGCACAGTGCCTAATCAGCAAAGGCAAGGTCCTAAGGTTGATTTCTGGTTCAAAAAATATGGCAAAACAACATATATAAATATTTTTAAAGTATTAAAACCATAATGAAAAAGCACATGCTTTATTACTCATATCACATAAGTTTTCAAAATACAAACTGAACTACAGTGAAGGAAATTGCTGGTTGTCAGGAAATAAAAAGTGGCACAGAAAACATGGAAATTAAGAAAAAAATTACACAGGAACACAGGAAAATTTGGGGGTTGATAAATGTGTTTATAATCTTGATTTGACAGATGCATCCATATTGTATATATCAAAACTGTATAAATTGCATACCTTAAATATGTACAGTTTATGGTATGTTGCTTCATTCCTGTAATCCCAGCAACTCAGGAGGCTGAAGCAATAGGGCTATTAGTTTGAGGCAAGCGTAGGCCACATGGTGAAATCCTAATTCAAAATTAAAGATTTTTCTACTCTTTACTGTATCTAAAAGGGAAAGAAACTGCTCAAAACGAAAGAACAACTAGGATGAGGGAAAGGAGAAAAGAAAGAAACTAGGGGAAAATACACATATATCCACAACATAGCTAAGATAATTGTACTACTAATTTCTATTAGTTTATTGAAAAGAACAATCAGTGCTTAATTTTTGACCAGTTTTCCATGCTTATGTCTGTTAATCTGAACGCCTAGTTTAAAGACAGCAATACGCAATATCACAACCACTGTTGAATTCCTATCATCTTGTTTTTTGAAATTCTGTATCATTTCTATTTTTTTTTATTATTTTTCATTGTCTTTAAAATAAAAAAATAAAGATTTTTCAAAAGGGACTGAGATGTAGCTCAGTGTTAAGGCCCTAGGCATGTTTTTAACAGAATCCAGTAATGTTCACTTTCACTAGGGCCATGCTTAGCAGTCAGTGTGTAACAGGAAATAACACAAGGAGGGCTGACACCGTTTGGCGTTCCTGCCGTGATTCATGCTTTTACACCCAAAGCCTGCACCAGGGGCCTAGTCCATCGGAGCTCATGTTAACTGAATAGTTGTAGAATAAAACAGATTGAAAACACAGTGAACATTTGATCCTTTCTGCACTCCTGTTTGTGTTACTGAGAACTCACACAGGCACATTCTCCAGGTATCATTTAGAACTGACACAGGATGGAAGCAAGCAAAACAGTAATAACAACACATCTGCAAATTTATTCATAGATCAGACATTACCTTTTTGTTTTTCAGCTACATCTTTAATTTGACAGTTTACTTTATTACTGGAAAGTGATGGTGCCATGACTTGCTTTGCTGAAGTTTCATTCAGCAGGCATTCAGTCATGCCGACTATATACTATGATACATTATTAGTCTCTTAACTATTGGGGCTCTTCTCCGATCAACGGCAGTTTCCCTTGTGAGATCCTCCTTTGGCTGGTTCACCTCTAGTTCAATAGATGTAATGAAAAATTGTTGGCTATTCAAGAGTGCACCACATCTACATGTATTGTTTTCATTTATTTTCTTAATTTTAAATACAAAATAATTAGGCCTGGCGTGACACTGAAATTTAAATGGCACTGCAAATTATTCAAAATATGTTCTGATGCATAAGACACAATCTGGTAAATATTAATACTCACAATTTAAATGCTACATTTTACATAATTTTTGTACCGGGACTCAAACTCATGACCTCACACTTGTCAAGCAGGTGCTATGCATAATTTTGTATACTATTTGCAGTTTTGCACAATTTCCTCCTTTCATGCATCAGAAAACTTTTTGAACAGTTTTTGGTCAGCACTTTTAGATACAATTAGTACCAGTAACTCTACAATGAAAATGGTATTTCTTTAATATTCTATTCAGACAATTTTCCGTACACTATAGTTGAAACGAAACTCCATTGTACACATAAGAAAATCCAGAGAATGAGTCATCTAACATCTTATTATGATTATGAAAATAATTTGATCTTGTAAATACCCTTTAAAAATCTTGAAAATTCCAGTGCACATGAGATTCATTTAGATGAAAAAAAAAAATATTTTAAAGTAATAATGACTTCCTTTAAAGAATTATTGTCTAGGGGCCAGGGATATAGCCCAGTGGCATAAGCACCTGCCTGGCAAGTGCAAGGTCCTGAGTTCAATTCCTGGTACCCCCCCCCAAAAAAAGATGGTCTAGGGCTCTTCAACTTTATGCTTTTAGGGCAATAAGGCAGACTTTGACTATTATTAAGGTTGCGAGTTAGGCAGTTCCTAATTTTATGGGGAACAATGGGGTAGCATTTCAGTGTTGTCCTAAATTGACAAGAAGGAGTTAGGCTTTTGTACCTCCACCTTCCTGGCTATTGCACTGGCCACTCCCAGGGGACATGTGCTCAGTGAAGGCAGGTTTCTGCATCTGAGGACTGTGAACCATCTGCACTCATTTTCCCATTACTGAGTATTGGTGTCTTGGCCCTTAAATATTAAGTCTAAGAAAATAAAATATTCTATGCATACGTTAGTATTTATATGTGATAAAAGAGAGAAGGTCTATGTGCATAAATTTTAAATTTGCAGTAAAAGACACATGTTCATTAATCCCTACCAAAATACCCCTTTTTCTTTAGACACACATAACATTCTTGTGATTTTCTGCAACAGTTCTTTTTAGAAGTCCTCTCTCATGTTCTACTGTATTGTTCTACTGTATTCTTCTACTGTATTGTTATGGCTATGTTGATGTCCTGAAATTGATTCAAAACATTTATTTTCATGGTTATTTTGATATGGGAAAAGGCTAAAGTTCCATGATCCCAGATATAGTAAACAAGGTAGAGGAGCACATACTATGTTTTTATAAGCTTGCCTTTACATTGAAAGATACACACCAGTACATTACCCATTTTTTAATCACACATGATAGACACAGTCACCAAAAGGACTTGCAGAACCACTTCAGAAAGTAGCAAGAACAATGGAATCAGTGTGTGCCCGCATGGGAAAGTATTTAACAGAGATTAATGGCAATGAATCTTTTACTGTAACATTTCTTTTTTGTGTATTTGTTTGGGTTTTTTTGGTGTTTTTTTTTCCAGTACCAGGAATCAAACTCACTCAAGCTACTTGCCAGGCAGTAGCTGTGCCGCTGAGCTAAATCCACTACTGTAACATTTCTATACATAAACATTTGCAGTATATTATAAACACCTTTTGTATGCTAAGCAGGTATAACAATGTCATATGATAAAGGTAAGAAATAAAATACACATGTTCAGTTTAGTGGGAAAATGTCAAAAATATGGGAGAATATCTGAAGATAAAAATGAAGTGAAAGTAACTAAGGACCCTATCAGATCTTCTTTTACCTTTAATTCACAGGCCTATATTTAGGCCCACTTATCCTTCCTGCCCTATACTTTATTGCCAAATTGCTATCGCAGAAACTTGATTGTGCAGATTAGGTTTCTTCCTTCAGTCCTGTTGTCTTACAAGTATATTCCAGGATGTGAAGACAGTTTTATTCATTACAACCCCCTGCTCTCTTTCGTCTAGGAATTCACTGAAATATTTTACAGTTTAAAGAGTATCCTTTTTTCCTGCCAACTAATAGGACCACTTACTTTCTCTCATTACACTGGTTTAAAAAAAATAGGAAGCAAATATGTATATGCAAGTTATCGTCCTGATGGATCATCTGTATGGTCAAATTTCAATGGCATGTTTTGGATTAAACTTGCAAACAATGGCATTGAACAATTTTAAGTTATGTTCTCTCTCCATGTATGTGTATAATTTTTCAGTATGATTTTTTTTAGAAGTAGGTAATAGGAAAGCTTTTAACTAACTATAAAGTGTGTAATATATACAGAGAACCTTCTTAGGACATATAAGACATTTTCACAGCTAAAAAATTAGGATACTTTCCAAAGACAGAAATTATAATCAGATTATATGTTAATAATCGTATATGTAATGTGTACTTTTTAAATTACAAAGATAGAAATGAGTCTGAATGATTTTAAGCAAGACAAGATCAGAGTGAATGAGCAGAACTCGTCCTTGAAGGAAGTTCTAAATCAGGAAAATGAAAACGACCGGGTAAGCAGAGAAGAGGAAAATGGAAGGAACAACATTGTTTTCAAACAAATGTACTTTTCACCCGAGAAGAAAAGCCACTTCTTAATTATTAAAGGGCTTTAGAGTTAAAGAGAATCAGTTCAGAGCACTTACCACTTTGACAGGAAAGTAGAGATACCTGAATACATGCTCAGAGACATATGAATCTTCCTTCCCATGTGTTTATTTTATTTCACATGTAATCTGTTTTGTATTTACTGCAGGGGAGCTTCTTGTTTATGTCATGAGTCTATAGCATTATTTTTATAAATTAGGGATTAGCATAATATACCGACTAAAACTTACCTGTCCTTAGGTGATACCATTTCTAAATACTTCCTATAGAACAATATTGGATACCTACCTAGCATCTGTTTTCTCATCATAAAGGTTTCCAGAAATATGTGTGGCAACTCCATCCCCAAGACTGTGTCAGAGAGGACATATAAATATGTTATTTTAAAACTCCATTATTATATATCAAAAGGAAATTTTAAAGTGAAAATGGTGAAATTGGTACAATGAAATAAAATAAAACAACCTGTTAAACATAAGCATTTTATGAACAGGTATCTTCTCTGAAAGAAAACTGACAGAGAACTTTCACACCTAGTGGGAACTAAAGAAAAAAAAAGAGTGGGGGGTGCAATTTTACAGTATCTACTTAGCGAGAGCAATGAAGATCAATGCTAAAATGCTGTAGTATTGAAGCCACACAAATAAGCAGGATAGCAGAAGATATGAAGAGAGTGTGATTTATTTCTTGGACAAATATAAATTTAATAACAGTGCAGTAAGAAGTCTGAAACTAATATGCTGTCTCAAAATGAGTAGGAAAATTATAAGCTGTATGATAATGACCTGAATAAGTAGCAGTAATAATGGACAGGGTCTGCATTTTTGAAGTATCTCTACACTAATCAAATATTTATAGCTAATTTATCCAGTTGTGAATACTGGTTATAGAGGGCTTCTTGGGTTTTAAAGGTGCACTGGACGTGGCGTTGTGGTGCATTGGATGGGTTGTACAGCAGCTGCTGCTGGTTGCACAGCATGGCAGCCTCGGGGATCCAAAAGGCAGTTTCTCGAGACAGCATTCCAGCAAGCACTGTGCAAGCTGGAGAGTGAAGCTGCGTCTATACCATTCTTAGCTTCAGAATCTTTTCTTGGAACACTCTAGATAACAGTTCTGGCAGTGCCTCAGTTCTGGCAGAAACTTGACAGCTCTCCAGGAACACTCAGGCAAGCAGACTTTTAAAAAATCACCTTGGAACAGAATCCTGCAACTCCAAATATTTCAATCAAGCTCATCAAGGCACCTTGGTCACTCCAGTCTTTTGGCTGAGACCAAGGTATAGTGAAGATGCAAAGAGGTCTCTTACTGCACCCGTCCTGAATATCTGACTCACAGACTCCAAAGTCACAAAATTATTTAGCCATTGGATTTCGCTATAGCTTGTTACATGGTGATAGGTACTCAGAACACTAGAAAACAACTAAATTGTGTAATACCAATTCAAATTAAATAACATAATCAAGCATACAAGGACATATACAACTTAGCCTGTCTTGCGGTGCACACCTATCTTTCCAACATTCTGGAAGGCTGAGGCAAGAGAATCATTAAGTTTGAGCCTAGCTTGGGAAACTTACAGATATCCTGTCTCAAAATAAAAAATCCAAAAGAGCTGGCATCACAGCTCCCTGGCTTCAGTTCTTCCTACCTACCCATACACACATGCACACACACACATGCACACACACACACACACACACATACACACACACACACACAATTTAGAATTGCATAAAATTAATGTGTTTTTAAATAAAATATATAAAATTTTGAAAGATGATTTAAAAGCATTATTTATATATT
Organism: Chinchilla lanigera; assembly: GCF_000276665.1. NCBI lineage: Eukaryota > Metazoa > Chordata > Mammalia > Rodentia > Chinchillidae > Chinchilla > Chinchilla lanigera. Next base: position 31,543,551 of record NW_004955406.1, on the reverse strand, counting down.
TAAAATAAAATTACATAGGCCTGCTATTAACTCTTCAATAGTGTTGATTTAGACATATTAAAACCACCTATCAGCCAATCAGTTTTGAAAACTATAATGGCTATAATTGGTCTATAGGGCCAAAGAAAATGTTTCTACCACATATAGTCAGCAAATATAGTGCATCCTATCACTGAATGCCATCCAGTAGAAAAGCAGGGCTCTTCAATATGAGAAATGGCACATCAACCTTTTGTAATACTGTGTGACAAGTTTCAACTTGTTTGGTGCAGACCATGAGTTGTGAGCTGTGGTTCAAAGGTGTGTCTTAAAGTGTGCTGTAAAGCATGGGTCATAAACAACACAGATCATAACAGTCTGAAGCATCACGTTGCTTCAGAAGTCACTCTTTAAGATAGTTACCATGGGATGTGAAACTTGTGTCTATGTCTATGATCCTGAGAGAAAATTTCAGAGTTCTTAATGCAGGTCACCTAGTTCTCCTATGAAAAAACCACTCAAGACCTAAAATCAAGGTTGTATTGATTGTGGTTTCTGACTTTGAAGGAATTATGCAAGCTGAGCTTGTACCTAGGAACACTACAGTGTACTCTTAATATTATAAGGGTTTATTAGAATGCTTGAGAAATAATGTGTGTAGAAGTCAGCCCCAAAATAGGCAAAGGGTTTCATTCTCTATCTTGATAATGTCCATGCCATACATTGCAATTTCTGTCAAATACACACATTATAGTGTGTCTTCATCAATCTTAGTCTTTGGACCTGGCATAATGCAATTTAACAGCCTTTCCCTAAAGTAGAAATGACCAAGAAAGGTAAACAGTGAATCAATTCAGGACATCATGTTAGCCAGGACAACAAAACCGAACACATGAAAGAAGACTTCCAGAACTGCTACAGAAAGTAACAAGAAGAGTGGGATAAGTGTATTCTAAGTAAAATGGAGAATTTTGAGGGAGTCACTGGCAATGCATATTTTACTATAATAAATGATATATTTCATAAATTTTAAAATTCTCTTTTAATTTCCAAAGGCTCCTGGGGAGAAAATTGAAATTGAAAGTAAATATCAGTATATGTTTCTTAGAATATCTATCTTTTGTTTCTACACAGTGGTGAGACAATTTTATTTTTATGATCTTTGCTTAATAATGGCATAATACATAGTTTTATGAGTTTAATTGAAATATAGGTCATTTCTCTATTAAGTCAAATAACTTCCAAGTCAAGAATTAAAAACAAAAGAATGTAAGTTGTGTGACCATTAACTAATAGCTTCTCAATTTGAAGTATATAAAAAGTAGTATTGACCAAATTCCAATCCTTTGCATACCCGTTTATACTTCAGAGACATTGCTTAGAAGGGAGAAAACCCACTTTTCAAAATCTATTCTTATAAAGTTAAATCTATGAGGCATTTCCCAATTTAGTTGTAGTCTATAACGAAATGAAAACTCAGATAACTTTGTTTTGTAATTCTTCTCAATTTTGACAACCTTGGGCCGTGGTTGTTCAAACTACAGGCAAAGGAAAACCTCAGAGCAGGAAGGTTTGGGTTTGCCAATTTATCACAGCCATTAGAAATTTTTTCCCACATATATAGCTTGTTTAAAGAGTTCTAACAAGCCTCGTGTATTAGTATTTTAAAACTGATAAAATTCTGAGAAATGAAGGAGCTTTGGGGAGGTGATGGATTATTTTGCATCAGGCAGTACGGGGACTGGTGAGACCTCCAGTAAACACATGAGTGGTTACTTCCTCGAGCATGAAGCAGTTTAGAGTCATGGGAATTCCCAGTCGTGTGTGTCCTGGTTTGCCATTTTCTCTACCCTTGCTGAAATTTCCAGTATATTCACAGAATGGTGAAACCTTGAAGCTTGAAAAATTTAAACTCTTACTGTTGCATATTCATCATACTCTTAGCTTCCAAAGAGCATTCTGCTAGTAAGTCACGGTTTTGATCAATTAAGCATTTTATACCTCAACCACTGAAATTGAGCATACCAATGTTTGGATTTCAAATGTTGGTCTAGGTCAGTGTGTGTGTGTGTGTGTGTGTGTGTGTGTGTGTGTGTGTGTGTGTGTGTGTGTTTGCCTTCCCTAAGAGAAAAAGTGATAAAGGAAAGAACTATTTTAAAAGATCCTGGTTTCTCTTGCAGCACAGTAGCTTAATTCTATGTGCACCTTTGCAGGAGGTCAACTTGGTATATGGGATATTTCCCCACTGCGGGCAATATTGGTACCTACAGACAGATGATTGTTGGTCTGTTTATTTGCAAGCCCTTCTCCCATGGGTCCTAGGTTACAGTCTCTCCTGCCCTGCAAGGGAGAGGGTGTGAACATGATGCAGCAGCAGGCATAAGGAGCCACTTATCTGTGGACTAAATGTCTACCCAGTGAACTACCCTTAAGTGGTGTGGTTGCGGAGTAGCAAGGAAGTGGGCTTTTAGAGATACCCAAAGTTGAACCAGTTTGCTTTATTAAACACTGACTATAGATATTGAGAAGGTAGAGTTCGCCCTCTTTAGGTCTGCTCTTCTTCTGGATCCCAAAAAGCAGCTGTTCCCCTCCACAATCCCACCCCCAGTAAACAGAAATAGTGATTGATGTATGTCCCACTCCTGAATACATGTAAAACTTCTACAAAAATATCTTCTATGACAATGATTTCTAATGTGTAGACTTACAACCTGGGAGATGTTTTGAGATGTGGGTTTGAGTTGTGGATTTTTGTGTTGTTGTTGTCTCTAAATGATCTACAAATTTTTAAAAATCCTAGAGAAACAGTATACTGAAAATATTGTATTTAAGCAATGTCAAAAGTGTCAGTGATGCTCTAAAATTATAAGTTCTGGCTCTTAAAAATGTTGCTAAAATTAAAAAGACAAACTCTTCAGCTCAATATTATTGGTAAAATAAATGTTAGTCTAGTGTTAGCTATTTTTATTGAGTCCTGATTTAAAAACCTGCACAGTAAATAAAGGTGGTCTCCTAGAGATGTGGGGATATAACTTTTCTTCGTATAAATTCATTCCTGGTGCCAAGTGCTAGCTTTACATCAAAGAGCATGGGATAAGGTAAAGTGTAACTCCCTGGTAGTACAATGAAATTGGTGTAACTTTAACTTGAAGATTAAGAAAAGGATTATCTATTAAACAGGTCAAAAATAAAAATAGGGAAATTGTAAAGTTTAAAGACTTAAAAAATGAGGTTAATGTGTTTCTGACTCTTATTTCCTCAAAGTCTCACCTTACTACTTATTTCTGTCAATCATTTTGGGCAACATTTTCTAAAATTATTCACTCACTATACATTGTCCCCTAGTTTGCTTTTCTGGTATATTTTTCTTTTATAAGCAAGCATATTGTGATATTAACTGAGAAATATTTTTGTAACAGTAAACAGTCACATGACCCACGAGAGGAATATTTGACCAAATCTAATTTTGAAGCTGGGATTTGATGAAGATTCCATAGGAAGAAAATTAAAGAGAAAGAAAAGACCATTTCCAAACCAAGCTAGAAGTTAATAGGATGATTATTATCTACTAACTGAAAATAAGATGAAATGAGTATAAAACAGTGCAACGAAATACCTGTATGCCTCTTTATCATTTACTCATACTATTGTACCACATCATGATGAATTTTTATGGAGGTATAATTTATGCACAATAAAATTCTTAAATTTTATCTATGAGTCCTATGAACTTTGATAAATGTATGTACTGACGTTCCCAAATCAAATAAGGATGAATTTCCATCACCCCAGGAATCTCTCTCATCAGCGTTTATAGAATTGCATTTTAATTGACTATTTGTCTATTTTCCTGAACTAACTCTTCGAGCAGAGAAAACTATCTTGCCAACGACTGTTCACTAGCACAAATCACGGTGCCTAGATCCTGGCAAATGACAAATGCTTAAAAGAAGAATTGAGAAACATACGGGAGATGAAACGAAAAATAGGTAACGTGGAAGAGCACAGGATCGCAAATTGTGTAAAAAGGCTAGGGATTGAAATTGAATGCACCGTATGAAAACACAAACCTTTTACATGCCAGAAGGAAACGGTATCATTAATTTAAACTACTATGTGATTATAATTGAGCATCCCTTGCGATAGCCACTCCAGTAGAAGTCTTCATACACGTAAATCAATGTCTCAATTACAGCTTCACACTAATCGATGACAGACTTTGTTGCAAGTAACAGGGGGACTATATATACCTAAACACTTAGAACATGAGACTAATGATTAACAAACGTATCCAGAAATAATGGCAACCTCTAGAATTAACCAGAAAGAAATGAGCTACACGTCATTAGGATTTTCATCCTTTAAATTATCTACCCTTCATTCTCTATAAGATCAAGATACAATTTTTCCCTGTTTAGAAGAAATAGGACTAGTGTAATGTGGGGATCGTACTGTAGCTTCTAAGCAATGAAGATAAAATTAGCTTCTTATTTTGACTCAATTAAAATGCACTGAGGATATAAATTGTTTAAAGTGAAAATTATTATAAATAGGTTAATAGGCCACAATTTTTTATTAGGAAAATCATGGTGGAAAGAGCAAAAGATTATTGTCAATCATTGAAAGGAAACCTTATTAGGGTTAGTAAAATATTATCCAGAAATCATGTTTTTCAACTAAAATCTGAATTATTTGGAGGGAGAAATGATTTGCAGTCATCACTCTAACTGTGAGGAATACAATGACTCTTTATGGGAGAAAAGAGGCAACCCCTCAAGAATAAAAAAAAATAACTTATTGGATGGAATAGAACATTAGATACATTAAAGGAAGGAGTGTTCCTCTAGGAACTCAGGTGGAACCAAATGATTGCTGAACCTCTATAATACAGACCTCAATATTACTATAATATACACCTCTAGATTACTAGAGCTCTGTAATATAAGCCAATGGGAAGTAAGGAAAAATTTCAGACCAGAGTTGGTTAAGGGCTTACAAAAAAAACTAATTGTAACAGGCAGCCTCCCTAAGGGTAAACAAATTTAAAAACCCACACAGTGCAAATGCAGTCATAGTGTTGATTTTTTTAAATAACAGTGTTGATATAAATCACTTCAACTCATGATCTTAGCATTATTGGATATTCCTATTTATTACAGATGTTTAAGTTGTTCAGCCTAATAACTTTGAGTAAATCTTTCTGCGTAGATGCCCTAAATACTGACATTTACACTGATTCTGAGTAGTTGGACAAAAATTTATGAACAAAGACATAAAACAGAGCACATTGGAGCATGTTAGACCTTTTTACTGGGGCTTCCCTTCTAATACTTCTGACCTGTAGGGAAGCTCAGGTCAATGAGCTGTAGATGTTTTGCTCAGATAAGAGCCAGCATTAACAGGCTACCTTCTGACAAGCTACCAAATGAAGCCATCTCACTTCAGGCAAGCAATCATGTAACAGCTTCCACGTGAGTGCTTTGGAAAAAGCAGGAGAAATATTTCTATGAGTCCAGCTCCAATGAGAAGATAAATTTGCTGTTATTTCACCCACAACTATTTGGTTGTACGTGTGAAATTAAAAATACACATCTAAAATAGAACTAATACTTTGCATTACTGCAACAACTAAAAGCTAAAATCTGTAACTTTGAGCTCACTCAGCAGGTGGAATTTAGAACAGAGGCAAGAGGCTAATCCTAGAGAAAGAAAGAAATGAGGCTTCCCAGTGGCAATGTTGGAGAAATCTCAGACATGCTTGTAGTACCTGTAAAGCCTGTGAAGAGACTACTACTGGATCCTGGGATGTTAAGGCCCCAGGTGTGCTGAGGGAGAAAAATTGGCCAATGGGATGCTTGCAATAGTAACCTGGAAAACAGAAACTGTAGTTACTGCAGTGGTAGATGTGATGGTAGGACATGTCCTAGGAGAATCTACAAAGTGTTGTATGCATCTTTAAAGAAGCCATCAAAGAACAAAACAATGAGATTTTAAAAAGGAATCTTTCATTTTTTAAAAGATATCCTGTAGAGGATAAAATGCAGTTGTCATGACTCACTGGCTTGGAAAATAAAATTTTCCATTTTCTATCTCTCAATCTGGCAAAGATTTTAATAGCATTATTTTGATGCATTTAACATACAGATAATTACATATTTAACATGTATGAATCAGTGAGTTGGGTTATATAGATTCACCCATGAAACCATTAGTACAATGAAGGTAATAACTGTTACTATCAGGTCCAAAACATTTGCTCATACCTCTTCTTTTCATGATTAGAACATTCAACATGATACTGACACCCTTAATAGATTCTGAAGTTCGCAGTACTATATTCACTATAGGCACTATGTAGCATTGCACATCACTAGAACTTATAAACAGCCTCCATGCAAAGACCAAATGGTGTGGTAGGAACATCTTTTCCTAAGACCTCAGGAGACTATACCTGATAGATTTCAGACCTGATAGATTTCAGCTGGCAAAAAATGACTTCCAAAATTAATATGAATATTGTCAAAATTCAGCCTAATACCTTAAAATAGAAACATCTGTCATAAAATGAAATACAATTGTGATTTCAGAGTGTGGAGTGAGCTCGCCCCCCACCCCAAAGTCAGAGGCAATTCCCAAAGTAATTTAAATAATTGAGTTATTAAAATCCTGCTAACTTAGACTATAAGAGACTGATGGAATTCAAAATAAAATGAGACCCCTTGTCCACACTTTTGCAGTGCATACTATAGATGAAAAGCTTGCTTTACTGCAGTCATGAACCATGTCTTTTGAGAAAGGAAGGAATACAAAAGGCAGAACTAGAAACTACAGAACAAAGCAGGCTAAGGTCTCTCCTAAAACGCAAATCTGGAGCCTCAACAAAGGTCATCCACTTCCCTAGAACAGACAGGCCAGAAATGTGTGCTTGGACTTCAGAACTTCCCTGGACTAGTTACTAGTCTGTCTCTGCTATTCCTCCCCTCATGAAGGGGATTTTTATTAGTTCTCTGCTGCCACACACTCATTGCTGGAACACAAGAGACTTACTCTATCTCATATCTATGAGTTTGGAGTCTGCATAGTAGTTAACTGGGATTTTTGTGCAGAATCTCATCAGGCTAAGGATGGCATTAATTGGGGCTGTGATTTCTTCCGGGGTTTAAGTATCTTCTCCAAGATCAATGTTTGTTGGCAGAATTCAAATTTTGGGGGTCACAGAATGAAAAGCTCACACCCCGTACGTACACCCATCCTTTTCTGCCACAGATTCCTCTTTGTAAAATTACATTTTGCTTACCAGCAGCACAGGTAAGCAGCACAGGTCTCTGATGCGTCACACTCTTGGTAAAGCTTTACCTTCCTAGGTCAGACATTCTCAACAGAGTGTCATTTATAAGGTACATAGCTCATCCTCCTCAAAGGTCATGTCACTTTTGAATGCATCATTTAAAAATTATTACCTGGAGGTGAAAATCACAGGGGCTACATAGGAATTTTGCCTACCACAGAGTGAGACCATTGCAGAACACGTGTGGACTGAATAACTTGTCTTTTTACTTCATACATTTTTTAATGAAAATTAGTTTCTGAAAAGCTCACCTCCCCAGAGACAGGAAATGTGCTGGAAAATTGTGTAGTTTGAGCCTGATGCCATACCTACAGAAGACTTTAGGAATCTAGGAGGAAGCGGCTAGATGCTGCCTGTGAAGGATTATAAACCACAGGGAGCAGTGGCACCCCGTGCTGCATTGGTACAGAAATGCCTCCCTATATTATGCTTCTCTGTATCCGTCCATGCACTTGGAAAGTTTCCCATTACACTGGATTTGCCTTGCTTTGGACAACAGCTATTGTCAGGAACTACCATACACACACAGAGACTTGGAAAATGCTTCTACATTATGCCAGAGATCAAAAAAATGTAAACTCATGTTTATTCATTGTCCATAGTGGTATGGGCCAGTGAATCTGAATCATGCATTTAATTTGTACTCTAACATAGTAAATAAGATAAGGTTATTACAGATAATGAGAGATGTGTTTCTCACAGCTGAGCAAGAAGACTAAAATATGAAAAAGAGGAGCTGGGGATTTAGTTCAGCGGCAAAGCGCCTGCCTGGCAAGCGCAAGGTCGTGAGTTCGGTTCCCGGTACCGGAGAAAAAACAAACAAAAAAAAATATGAAAAAGAGTATATCTACAAGTAACCTTGTGCTCCTGGACTCAGAGGGGATCGAATGACTTAATATGTACTTATAGTATTTAATACATAGATATACATACACTTCTGCTGTGAAGAAATAGTGACATGGCTATCCCCATAGCAGTGAAAATACTAATACTCAGGTCTTGATTTCTAAATATCATGCTGTACTTGCAAGAAACAGGCATCCTTGGCAACATTATTGATCCAGAATAGCTCAGCATTAACCTTGAATATCATGCTGTGCCAAAAATAAGAAAGTACTTATATGCTCAAAGATTGATAGAGACAGGTTGAAAGGTTACAAGAAACTGCTTCAATTTCTTGTTGTTATGATGAATAGGAAACATCTACCCCCTTCATAGAGAAACACCGCATATAAAATATAAATTAGGAAAAGAAAAATTAAGTGTCAACAATATGATGGAATATTACCATTTTAGAAGGCAAACATTATGGCACTGCAGACTATTACACACATTTATTTCCATCACCTTTTCCAAAATAGAGTTTTAGTCAGATTAGCTGTCAAATTAAGAAAAAGTATTCCTAAACAAAATGTAAATACCTGTTCCTTGTCCTCCTATGTTATTTCAATATTTGACCTTAAATATAGTAATAATATTTACATAATAGTAAAAGTACATAATTCTTTTCAAAGCTCTTTACACACAAAATTTAAATGCAACATGAACCTTATCAAATGATAGTAGTATTTTGTCAACTGAAAATATGGAGAAACTGGAGCACATTAATATTCCCAAAATCAGATAGCCATTTAATGGTACAGTTCACATTTGGTACAGTCCCATCTGTGATGTTGGCTGTTACTATTTATACTGTTCTGCATTTAATCATTGTGATAATGATGTAAAAAGAGCTGCTTTATTTCTAAAAACTTATGATAAGGAACTATGTGTATGCTTCAAAACCTAAGTACACCACAATCCTTATTTGTCGTGATCTAATTTGTTTCTGTGATATACATTTTGAAAATCTATGAAGCCTGTTCTCTACCATCTATGCAAATGAAAAAAGAAATTCTACTAATACCGAAGGCTACTTTTTTATCGACTGCATGGATTATTGATTGAATTTTTGGTATCCCAAATATGACAGACAAATATTTTCATTAAATTGAAACAATTACAATCCTGAAAATGTGTAAATAATAGTGATCATTTTAAAACAATAGTTTAAAACAAAAGAAATATTAAATGTTGAAAACTTCTAGGGACATTTTAAGTTATTATGCAATTTAATTTTCTCTCAAATAGTTTTGGAATAACATAATTCTTCTGTCACTACGTTTTATATATACCAGTTTTACTTAAAACATATTGTTTATTAGTGATCTTTGTTTAATTGAAACTAAGAACCAGAATGTATGTATAAATTTACATATATGCAATACATACAGAGGTAGTACATAACTGTCTGAGTTAATAATAAACATAAACCATAAATAAAAAAATTTTCATTTTAAAAGCTCTTTAAACAAGGCATTTACAGCGATTGTGAAGCTAAGATTCACAATATTCTTACGTGCTTCTGAAAATGTTGTTACAGGTTTAAATCTCATGTATTAGAAAGAAATCCCACAAAGAAATCAAAGTTCCATAGTCAAAAATCTCTCAGCTGAGAACACCCTGGCACAAAGTCCTTCTCCCCCAGGAAATCAAAAGATAACCAGCATGGTCCTTAGGATATCCTTGTTGTTGCATTAAAAAGTAACAGTTTTAGGGGTTGGGAATTTAGATCAGCTGCACAGCGCCTGCCCAGCAAGCGCAAGGTCGTGAGTTCAATCTCCAGCACCAGAAAACAAAACAACAACAAAAAAAAGTTAAAAAGTAACAGTTTTAAATCTCCAAATATTCCCTGGGGATATAACTCAGTGGCAAGCTCTTGCCTGGCAAGCGCAAGGTTGAGTTCAGTTCCTGGTACCAAAAATAAATAAATATATAAATAAATGTAAATCTCCAAATAAATATATTACTTCATCTAAGTTTCATAGTGCTCAGATCTTTAATAAGATATTCTCTTATAATGTTTATTTCTGATGTGATTAGTTCCCCATTTCAATTTGAAATTTTAGAAACTATACAAAAGTAGTATTTAATAAAGTAAAAATTAATTCCAACTGTAGATTAAAAATGAATTCTTTCAATCATTGTAAGTGTGGTCAGAGTGTTGTGTGTGAAGTTTATTTTTAAATCAAAATAAAGTTTTCCATTTCTGGCATCTGAGAGCATGTCATTTAATGGGCTTCATTCCATTTTGCATAAATAATTATTCTGAATAATTATTAAAACTAGAAAACAAATATGAATTAATAAATAAAACCACAAAAAATGATATGAGTAAACTGGCATGTCACTGAAGCAGTAAGACTTGAGAAGAAGATGAAGATACGAGGAATCTGTCAGAAAGGAGCATGGTCTGTACAGCAATAACTTCTTACAGCATAGTTAAGAGTCTGAGTTTTAGGTGTGGTCTGGGCAGAGGATTGTTAACATGCAAAGTACGTAACAGTAAGAACTGCAGATAGACAAAGAAGGTTGGGGTAAGAAATGCAGTGAAACGGAAGATGGTGAAATAAACTAAAATTTCTACGTTATTTTCTACTAAATAGAGTGTCTACAAGAAAAATATAGACATGTCAGCAGTTCGCCATATTAATAACTGTCCAGAAGGAATAGCTACTGCTTTGAGAATCTCTAGTATAGAGGCCGAAGGTAACTGTATTAATCTCATGATGTGTCAATAAATTTAGTACTAAAATATTTATACATTTTTCTTTCCCTGATGCATACATTTTTTGGTGAAATCTGTATTTTGGTGAATTCTCGAACATTATAGGTTAGTGGACTAAAGCCAGGAAGAAATTTGCTGGAAATTTTCTTAATTTTCATAAGTCTTCAGGAGTTGATAAAAAAAAAACTAGATTTAAATCTATTACGCTGGTGGATCACTGATAATACAACACCCTGTCACTTAGAACTTCAGAAAGAGCTGGACAGGAGCACCCAAGAGGAGCCAGCACAAACAGAGGCTGCCTGACACTGAAAGTCAAGCTGAAGTGATTCAACCCCTTTTCCATCAGTTTTAAAAAGAAGAAAATGATCTCCTTCTAGAGGAGTTTTACTTTCTCCAGGGCTTCATATTTGTCAGTCACACTGTCTGGCTTTTAAATGAAAATTCTGTAAAGAAAACTAAGACCCAAATGAAATAAAAAGTTTATAGAAAAAGTGTCACTATATTAAGATCGTAGGTGACCAACATTTCGAGGATAACAGAAAAGAACTTTAAGGATGCTCTGGCTAATTTTTAAGAAAGACTCACAAGATATATAGTATATCTTCAAGAATTCATTAAAAGACTCAAATGGAATTTCTAGAACTGAAAGGTGCAGTAACAAAAATTAATGCAATAGATTGTTTTTAAAATATCTAAAATGTTGACAAAACTGCCAACCTAGAATCCCATGCTCCTTTAAAATATTATTCATAATGAAGATGCTCTAAAAACATTTAAACATACAAAAACTTGATGAAAACTTGCATTAAGAACATTTATAAAGCCTAAAATAAAATATAAATATAAAACAAGATGAGTAACACCTCTATGCTAAAAACTAAAAAAAATTACTTGAGACACTAATCACAATATGAAAAAGGGGATATTCTATAAGAGAAATTTAAAAAGCTCAATATTGTAAAGATACCAATTTAAACCAAAGATAGCAATTTATCCCAAAAGATACCAATTCATAACAAATTCCAATCAACACTGCAGCACTTTATAAATTATAATTTTGATTTTTAAAATATACATGGCCATGCAAATGATAATACAACCAGAATACATGAAAGAAGAGCCGGGGTGGAGGATTAGAAGGGAGTGTGGATCAATGCGGGATACATGAATAAGTGAAAAGATAAATGTGAATCCCATTAATCTGTAGAATTGATGTGTCTTGAAAAGGAGTGGTGATAGTGGACATCCCTGTCCTGACCCTGATTTTAGAGGGAAAACATCCAGGTTTATCCCACTTAATGATGTTGTCAATAGGCGTGTCATAAATAGCCCTTGTCGGTTGAGATAAGTTCCTTTACCAGTTTCTTAAAATATGTATCAACATAGTACCCAAACATTAGCAAGAACAATTAAACAAGAAAATAAAGGAGATTGGACAGGAAGAAGTCAAATTATCATTATTTGTAGACAGTATGATCCTCTACATACAAGACCCCCCAAATCCACCAAAATACACCTATAATTAACCACTAAATCCAGTACAGTAGCAGAATAAAAGATCAACAGCATTCTTGAACACCATTAACAAACCCACTGGTAAAGAAATTAAGAAAAAAACACCATTCACAATAACACCATAAAAATTAGTTAGGAATCACTCAAACTAAGAATATAAAAGGCCACTAAAATGAAAACTACAGTATGCTGAAGAGGGAAACCAAAGAGAACATCAAAAAATGGAAAGCTGTCCCTTGTTCCTAAATGGGCAGAACCAATCCAGTTAAAATGGCCTTAATTCTAAAATTGATATGTGCATTTAATGCATTCCCAATCAAAATTCCAATAGCATTCATCACAGAACTAGTGAAAAGAATCTTAAAACCCACATATAACTAGAAAAGACATAAAATAGGAAAAACAATCATGGATAATAAGACTGAAGCAGGAGGCATCACAGTCCTGGACTTGAAGTTATTTTACAAAGCTACACTGATTAAAACAGCACTGCACTCACACACACACACACACACACACACACACACACACACACACAACATGTGGATCGAGAGAAGAGAATGGAGAACCCAGAAAAACCAAACACATTCAAATATTGCATGTTTGATGAAGGAGTCAAAAACACACTGGATGAAAGATAGCCATTTCAACAAAGGGTGTGGGAAAAACTGGCTTCACACACGTGAAATATTGAATGTGGACCACATCTCTCAATACATACTAAACTGGCTCTCAACACTTAACAAAACTGTTCAAGAATTAAATGTTAAAATCAAGACTCTTAACCTGCTGGAAGATTAAAGATAAATCTCTTAAAGTCATAGGTATAAACGTGGACTTTCTGAACAGAATCCCAAAGATATAAAAAAAGTACTAAGAATCAAAAAATGGGATCATATCAAATTAAAACCTTCTTTGCAGCAAAGGAAACTTCCAACAAATAGGAATGAAAACCTATGGAACAAGAAAACAATTCTGCCAACTATTCTACAGAAGACTAATATCTAGAATATACAAAGAACTAAAAAAGAGGTGCCCCAAATGAAAGGCTTAATGAAAAAATGGACAACTGAAATGAATAGATACTTCACAGAAGAAGTACAAGTGTCGAACAAATACCTGCAGAAATGCTCAGTATCACTATTAGTGAAATGTAAATTAAAATAATGTAGATTCTATGTTACCCTAAACGGAATGCCCATCATGAAGATATCAAATAATAAATACTAGGGAGGCTGCAAGAAAAATAGAACACTTTTTACACTGTTGGCAGGAACAAACTAGTGCAATCACTACAGAAATAGGTATGGAGATTTTTTACACTAAAACTAGATATTCCACTTAACCACCTAGTCTCCTTCTAGGCATCTTCAAAAGTTAAACTTCAAATTACAGATGTACGTGCATATCCACCTTTACAGCAGCACGATTCATAATCACTAAGTGTGGAAAGCAGTCTGTATGTCCACCAACAGGTGAATGCATAAAGAACGTGTGATCTTCACACACAACGAAGTACTCTTCTGCCATAAAGAAAGACTCGATTCCTTTATAGGAAAATAGATGTACATTAAGAGCATAACATTAAGGAAAATAATTCAGGCAAACATATTTTGCCTGGTTTCTCTTATATGAGAACCCCAAATTAGAAAGAGCAAAGTAGGATAGATAATACCAAGGAGAGAAATAGTACTTCTGAAGCTGTGAAGAGATAAAGAAATGGAGGAAAGCAGGTGATGGCATGAAAAAAGGATAAAGGAATTAAAATGTATTATGTACATGTACCAACTCTGCACAAAGTCTGTAAACACTACATATTGCAAACATGTACTAATAAACTTTTTAAAACTAAAAACTCTGTCAATAACAAATAAAGTTACACAGGTTAAACCAGAAATGTTGACATGATAGTACATACATATGAAAAGGAAAATAGCAAATCCAGAAAAAGATAATATTTGAGTTATAAGAAGATGCCATTTCACTGAAGTGAACAAATTTAACCTTTTAGCATAAAGTGTAGTCAGTTGGATATCTGTACAGTCGTGATGGAATGAGGTTAGCTACTTCCTCCACCATGCACAGTAGCAATTTTAGTTGAATTAGGAATTCAAATGTAAAAGGTAAGACAATAAAGTTCAGAAAAAACAGGGAAGTATCTTTATGACATGCAAAGTAAATAAAGATTTTAATAAGGAAACAATTTATTAATCATAAAGCAAAAAGAAAGACAACTGATATGCTGGTCTGTATTAAAGTTAGCACCATAAGTCAATGAAAATAGCCAAGTATTGTGTTTGAGAAGATACTTCCAACAAATGTATACAAAGCCACACATTTATCTCTGTGTACATAAATGCATGGAGGGGCTGGGGATCTAGCTGAGCAGCACAGCATTTGCCTGGCAAGCGCAAGGTCATGAGTTTGATTCCCAGTACCAGAAAAAAAACACAAAAAAATAAAATAAATTAAATAAATAAATAAATGTATGGAAGTATGCATATGTATAATGTTTGTATATGTTTACACACAATATGGCACATAAGTATATACATAATAAGCTATTTGAGATTCTAATGCTATTTAAACATGCAAATCAATTTAAATCCATTCATTATGAAGGATAATGCAAATTAAAACCACAGCAAGCTATGGCTCAAAAGAGTCAAAGTAGATAAAAAGGGTAAATATTTTTTTGAAAATGGTGAAACTAAAACCCATACTCTTTAACAATAAAATGTTAAATTAGTACAATTTTTTTAGAAAATTATGTCCCTGTATCTACTGAAACTATTAAACCCAAACAACTCCACTTATAGGCAAAAACATAAAAAAGTACAAACATGGGTCCAGGGAAAATTTGAATGCTTATTAACATCATAAAGATGGAATGCTACTTAACATGTGAATTGTCATTATTGTCACAGAACAACAGAGATAGACTATACAGACATAATAGAGGAAATATTTTTATAGACAGTGGTAGAGACAAACACAGAAATGTCTCCATGGAGAACAGATACTGACTGGGAGAGGAAGCAGATGGATATTTTGGTTTCTACCAGTGCATTTGAGGATGCATGCATCTCCATCTCCATCTACATTTTAGAATCGAATTTTCAAATGGAAGGAAGGAAGGAAGGAAAAATATGATTTGAATATTATGAAATCTATAGATACAGAGTTTATATAAAAGTCAGGTCTTAATTTCTTTAGTATGTTTACTCTGTGCAAACCATGGAGAGGTACAATTATGATTTATGCATTTTTCTGAAAGTACGTATAGTTTACTAGAATAAACTAAAAAATACATAAATAATGTGAGAAAATGGGGTGAATGTTTATATTTTTAAAGTTATACTCAAAGATGTATCGCCATTGCTCCTACCCAAACTACCTCCCCTCGCTTTGAAGGCCCCTGTCCCATGATTCATCTGAACTCCAGACCAGTTCTACATCCTCATTTATGAATTTCTTTCCTTGTGTTGTCATGGCTACCTCAGTGACCTGCACTAAATGAAAATATTTCAATTTCATGATCATTTTGACTTTAGGGAAGAGTCAGGGGTCTCATGGTCCCAGATACGGTGAACAAGATAGCTGGAGACATGATGTTTTCATCAGCCTGTCTTTCCATTGGGTGACAATAGCGTTCACTGAATCCCTACTAATCTTGGCAGTAACATTCACTGAACGTTTTGGTCATACCTAGCAAAGACACACACAAAGGGGACTTACAGAGCTTCTTCAGAAAGTGGCAAGAATAATGGGATAAGTGGCTTTGAAGGAAGGAGAGTATTTTGAGGAGACTTAATGGCAATATTTTTATTATAATTTTTTAAAATGTATTTTATATTTGTGTTTTCCTCAAAAAGAGTAAGTTCTATATATAGGCTTTCAACTAAATATTTATTATGGATAATGTTGAACAGCAAACATAGGTTTTAGGCTTCTTCAGTATGAAATTTATATAGTTTTTATTTCCTTCTGTAATTAGACATTATCTTCCCAAGGAAAATAATTGACTTCTGAAAGTTTATCATTTTGTCTAAAAAGTCACACTTTCTATATAATTTTTCCAAATTTATGACCTATTCTAGAATCCTATCATTAAGAAATGCTTCAATTAAAAAATGTTTGAAGGAAAGCGCTTTATGAGAATTTTCACCTATTGGCCATATAATGTTAAATTACGTATCTTCAAACAAAAAGAAAATATCTTTTGGGTTTGTTTTTTTTTTTGTTTTTTTGGAGGGGAAGGTGTAGTTTAGACTGGAATTGAACTCCAGCTATCTTCCTGTCTCAGCCTTCCAAATGCTGGGATAACAGGCATACACCATCACGCCCAGAAAATTTTCATCTATGTTATATTCTGCATTTCAGAAAAATAATCTAGATTCTAAAAATTTAACATATTTTATACCATTAAAAAGAAAATGTGCATATAATTACTGACTTGATGGTTCTTAGTTTAGTTGTTTTTTTTTTTCTCCCTGAGGGAAGGTCAATGTTTTTACAGTAGTCACTA
The DNA here is from genome assembly GCF_000276665.1 of Chinchilla lanigera. Lineage (NCBI taxonomy): Eukaryota > Metazoa > Chordata > Mammalia > Rodentia > Chinchillidae > Chinchilla > Chinchilla lanigera. Next base: position 31,526,571 of record NW_004955406.1, on the reverse strand, counting down.
TTCTGTTTAATCTACAAAATGATTTTTCTCTGTTAATAGTAAATGAATACCGGGCCTGGCTCTACCTTAGCCCCATTTTGGAGGGCCAAGTGAAAAGCTGGTTACTAGCTTTCCAATCTGCCACTCTTCATAACGGGTAAGGGGACATCTGAAAACATAGCCTATCCTTTTGCATATTAATCCTTTACCTACCCAGTAAAATTCAGTCACAATTTCTTCATAATACATCTTTTTTTTATTCCTATGTACCTTGTGAAGTACATCTTTTATCCATCAAACCATACAACAAAACAAAAAGTTGAGAGAGAAAGGGAGGAGCTGTGATCTCACTAGTAAAGAGGAGAAAAAGAGATGGGTACAGAGAAAGCGAAGAATTTCTGCTTTGTTCCTTTCATTCCATATTTGGATGTTTTGCAACACAGTTACTGGAATGAGTAGTTCATTTGACTGAAGTCTCTGCCTTTTCTTACAGTTACTGACTGATCTGAATAACCTCCCCTCCCACCCAACTTTCCATCTTTTTACTTTAAGAGCTGGAAAAAAAAACAAATGAATTTGCTATAGCCACATTCAGCTTATACTCCGATGATCAATCTCCCTCTTTAGGATTCTAAATTCAAACTCTATATTCTAGTCTTCTTAGGAGAACTTAGCGTGTAAGAGCCACCTCCTCTCCTGACTTTAGTTTGTGTGTCTTTAATTTGGGGTGACACAAATTTGGCATACCTTATCACAAATCTACCTTGATAGCAATACAGCTGAAAATAAGATAGAACTGTCAACAGTCTGGTATTCCAATGTATGGGTACTGATTTGTGAGGACTGGAATCCTGAGACATGAGTTTGATAGATTAGATTCACTTGCAAATCTTGAAATCACATACTTCCTTTACATGTAGCATCAGCAAAAGTCTGCTTTTTTTCAAGATAACATACATCCATCACAATATGTATTTCTGCTTCCTCTCCTGGCCATAAGATCCGCTAAAACAGGAAAGGTACTATATCTTCAAGGAGCTTCAGGATTTAGTCCACATGGGCCTGGTAGGAGAATGGATCTGATAGGAAATAGAAGAAGAAAGGATGGACATCAGTGTCATAGTTTTAATCAACATAGAAGCAACCTCCTCTTATTAGAGAATGAACATCCTGGTAAAGATGTCAGAAGACAATGCTATCACACTGTTAAAAAATCTTGAAAAGCTTAGAGAAAGTTTTGGTCCACCGTAAGAACACAGAAATAGTAGAATAACTATTGTATGTTGAGGAAATGTAAAAGGACTTACAAAATTTTGCATGCTATAGTGGAAATACAATGTTAAAGGTAGATGCTACCCACAGACAAAGATTTCCATGAAGTCCTTGAAAACATTAGGATTCCAGGGTTATTAGGATTATTAAGAACTGGTAGATGTTCTCAATAGGTCAGAGCTGATAATAGAAAATAAGAGAATTGACTCTTCAAGTAAACAGGACACAGCATTAAAGAGACAATAATGAGTGGTGGCCAACCAGTGGCAAGGTATTCTCAATCTTTGAAAACAGCAACAGCCTCTGAGTTGTAAGTAGGCGGCTGATCTTTAGAGATCTTTGGGGATGGTTACTTGAATATGACCTCTCAAGAAATGAGATAGAAAAACTAAATAAAAACTTGCTTAATCTATACAAAAGAAAAAAGGTGGACAATCAGTAGCTGTCATAAATTAAAGTCACAAGAATTATGCCAATGTATACATGAACTAGCTTGTACATTTTGAGTAGAGTGACTAGAAATATAGTCAGGTCTCCAGAAAAAAGGACCCCACAAAAATAGGCAAACATCTTTCTCCAGTAGGACTATGGCTACTTGCTGCAGTAAATGAAATGGAGAAGCCCCTTCATATCAAGAGCTTTTTGTTTTGTCAAGAATTCTCTGGACCTCTAAGTGTCAGCACTCGCATAAAGTGACAAAATAAGTGTGCAGTTAAATATAAACAGCTGTGAGTGCTTCCAAGTCTCTGTTGTTTCCTTGTGCAAGGATTTACCAACCTGGTCCTCAGGAATCAATGGGTTGGTTATAGTATTTGGAAAGGTTGCAAAGAAGTGTGATCTATCTGAACCTTTTACCCTGCTTAAAAAATACATGTGTATCCTAACAGAGTTTCAAAATGCTGCCAAAGAACATGAGACTCCTTAGTAAAAATAAAGGCCTTTGTGATTCAGGGCAGTATGTTACAAACCTCCAGTCTTAAGTTAGGGTGCTTGCTAACATGCCTATTCTTTTTTCTCAATGGATAAATTATCTTTATGACAGTTCCCAGGCAATCTATGTGTCCTCAGTCCTGAAGTGAGATCCTGTATCTTCTGATGCTGCTTGCTGTACAAATATCCCTGAAAAGAGAATCTAAACAACACATCATAAAGAGACTTGTGAAGAATTATTTCTCAGTAAAATCCAATCCTTCTTTCTATACCATTTAACTATTGATAAGTTATTTCATTTGTATACTTTCTGTCAACTACTGTGATAATGATTAATCTGACTGATGGGCTGGGACCAGATCAGTTTGATTTGTCTTATGCACCATTTAACTATAGCTACTATCAACAGAAAATGTAGGGGCAAAATGAGGACAACGTGTACTATTGATTTCGGCCTGTGTCTCACATTCTCTGCTGAAGAAAGCCGTAAGTGTCTCCCTTAGAGTCAGGTAGCGTTCTCTGTAAATTGTTGCACTGTTTTCTACATGGCCCAAGGCATTAATTCAGTACAACAAGATATACTAAAGACTGCCTCAACTACTCCTTCAGGCTACAAGGACAATTCAGCCACTAATGCTTGACATGGATGGCGTCCATACTCAATGTAGCATTTGAGCAAACACTGGAAGGAATTCTATGATGATCCTAAGGCATAGGTTCCTACTTTTAGAATGAGGGGGGTAATTTAATAACTGAATTCTCCTATAAGGAATACAGTCCCTGTAACACACAACGTACTTTTGGAAAGAAAATGTTATGTATAATTTTTTGGGTTACCCATCAGGAAGCACTCCCATTTTCAGTAATTTCTTGGGGGACACATTTAACGCTTAGCTGTCAGGCATTCAGGAGAGAACAGATTGGAATGATGTCCCTCAAGGAGTTCCTCTAAACACAGAGCAGACTCATCCATTTGAAGTGTCCTAGGGACTAGCAGTGGGAGGTAGACTAGGTGTCACCACTGTCAACCCGTACCTCACAAATCTAATGTGGATGACCTCCACAAAAGCTCTTTCTTGTGGTGGTTGTTGCACTACGCACTATTCCAGTCCCATCTGAGAGGTAAATAGTTTTACTTCCAAAAGAGTTTATTTTTGTACTTGAATAAAACTGAAGTGCTAAAAATAATTATATATCTATTATATACAGCAGAAATCTCAATGGAATGCCCAAAATTCTCATGAATTAATCATTTTAAAAGTCATATTTTAAAAAATAAAGTCATATTTTAAAATTAATAAATATTTTGCTACATATATTAAGCAGTACTTAAAGTGATAACTTGGGCAATATTAGAACTCTGATTTAAATGAAGGATGTTTGGTTGATTATAAACAGTGTATTCATTTTTTAAAAAATGGAATTCTAATTAGCCTTGGCTTCCTGTCAAAATCAGTAATTAAGAAAGTTGTCAAAGTCAATCCTATTATTCATCTTGATAATGAAATTATTTAAACATCAAAGAGGAATGTTCTATTAACATGAAAAGTATAATTGTTGTTAACATTGCTCACAGGGCTTGATAAATATATCACATCAGCTACATTACCAACATAAATACCTACACACAGATGCTTGTGATTAGGAATGTGTGAAGCTTTTTAAGATTAAGTATGAGATAGATTACTTCATTAATACTTAACTTTCCTGAGCTGTACATGGGACATGTGGGCAAATGTGGATGGATGGGTCAATAGATATATATGCTCTAAAATGCTCTTGTGCCCTGCAAAATTATACTCCACTTATTTAAAGTGTTAATGTTTATGGCTTTTGTCCTACATATCTGTAAAATATATATACATTCTACATATCTATAAAACTGAATATGAATATATATATATGTATGTATTCACTCATATCCATTACCCTGGAGAGTTTTTTTCTCATGTATTAAATTTTTTCTAACGTTGCCCAAATATCCAGTAATTCCTAGGTAACCACTAATCTGTTTTTCCTCAGTGTATTTTATTTATATTGTCTAGAATTTTATATGAATTCAGTGATAGAATATGGTTTGTCAGGGCTCTTTTACTTTATTTTAATTATTTTGAGATTCATTCATGTCATGTGATCTATCACTAGTTAATTCTTTGTTATTGCTAAGTAAACTTCCATCATTTTTCTATACCATAGCTTGCTGATTCCTACTTTGTTGGTCTTCATGTCTTATTGATTACAAATAAAGATGTTATATGAATATACATGTTCAAGTCCTTGTATGGACCTATGCTTTTATTTGTCTTGAATAAATAACTATGTATGAAATACTTAGAACATAGACCAGGTGGGCCTATGTTTATGTATGATAAAAGGACCTTACACTAGTATATTTCTATTTCTCTTGTCCACTTTTATGCTATTACTTTCATATATTCTAGCCCACATTTTATAAATCACAGATTTTATTTATATTTTGAAGCAGTTATTTACTTTTAAAAAATTTAAAAATATGTAAAAGTTATATATATATATATGTATGAGTAAGTATGTGTAGGTGTACATATACATATGTGTACACAGTATTAAATTTCACTTGTGTATACTTACAGAGATAGATAGATAGATAAATAGATAGTTCTTAGCACTGCTGTTTATCATTATTTTCCTCTAGTTTGAGTTACTGTAGGATTTTAGGTTGTGTAGGTGTCCTGGGGATAAATTATTTCAGCTTTTATATGTTGAAACACATAACTATTTTTAATTTTAAAAGAGTTTTGATGTGTGCAGAATTCTAGTTTAATTGCATCATGTTTGCCTTTAGTCCATAAGAGTGTTAATTCCACACCTACTGGCTGACCTTGCCTCTGATAAGGCATATGTCCTGATTTTTGTTCTTTTGTGTAAAATATATCTTTTCTCCTTTGATTATTTAAAGTTGTTCTCTGTTTTATAAGCTGAACTGTGTCCCACAAAATTTATCTATTGGAATCCTGAGTACCAGTACTTAGAAATACAGCTGTATTTAGGAAGAATATCTTCAAATAAGTAATTCAGGTTAAATGAAGTCATCAGGGTGGACCCTCACCCAACACGACTGATGTTCTCATAAGAAAAACAAGTATGGGTACAGAGTCGCACAGGATGAAGGGCACCTGAAGACACAGGGAAGGATGTCCATCTGCAAGCCAATGGTAGGCATGAGGATGCAGTTCGTCCCTCCAACACCTCAGCCTCCAGAACTATGAAAAACTAAACTTCAAATTGTTTAAACTACACAGTCCATGCCCCTTTTTTATGTTACCCTTAGCAAAATAATAGACTCTGTTTTTAACGTTTTGAAAATTTCTTCTTGAATTTGAGGTATTTATTTGGATGAGAGTGGGTAAATATATTTGTTAATGATCGTAGGTTTATCTAATACTGAAAGTTTTTGGTGATTGTTTTTGCAAATATTTTATGCACCCCTCCCCCATAGCTCTGTTACTTCAGGAATTCCAAATACGTTTATATATACACACATTTTTTAAACTATCTCATAGCTCAAGTGATAGTTTCCTTATTTATTTATATTTAGTCTTTCTCTGTGTTTCATATTGATAGTTTTGATTGTTATATCTCCAAGTTTACTGATTTTTTTCTTACCAGCATTTATATGGTCATTAACTGCCCCAATTTAGTTTTTATTGGGGACATTATAGTTTTCAAAACAAGAAATTTGACCTAGTTATGCTTTATGTCTGTACTTAATATATATATTTTTTTTTCTAGGCTACTGAGTACATACAATATAGTTATAATCATTTTTAACATTTCCTTGTATGCTAATTCAAAAATTGTGTTCATTTTGGGGTTTACATCACTTGATTGATTCTTCTCCTCAGGAATATTGTTCTTCTCTTTTTGTTCCTAGAATTATTTAATGGATACTCTGCTTTGTGAACTGCTGTGGGTAGGAGATATTTTATATCCTTATAAATATTTCTGAGATTTTTTTTTGGCAGATGCTTTAAAGTTCTTTCAAAACAAAATGATGATATCATGTTCTCACTGGGAGGCCAGATCCGGATACAGTGAGGAACTAGCTACTAAATTCTTTAGTCCTCAGTTCTTTATTTGTTGATGAAATAATTCAGTCAAGACATATCGGTAGTCATGTAGAGTACAGATATAATTTATGATGAGGTAGAGACAGCGTTACGCTTTCAGTGATAAGATGTGAATTGTCACACAGACAACTACACTGGGTGTGAGTCTGGATATCTTTTATGCACGCAAAAGTTACTCCTGAGACTCAGGGAAATAGGATAATTATGATGCTTAGTGAGATTTTATTTAGAAATTATTATGAAATTCCAAAATGTCTTCCTGTCCTTTTTAAGTGGTCACTTTCCTTAAGACATTAAATAATATAAGGGACTTAGAAATTTAAGAAGCATAAGCTCTTAATTTAAACCAGGTTGAAGTCCAAGGCAGGAAGGTCTTTAAAGAATCTTGCCCTTTTTTATATCACTGGGCTACAGGCTATTGCAGCTAGAAATTGTATATGGCTTGTTCTGGAACTGAAAGGCTCGAGAGCCAAGTATCAAAAGGAATGTGCCCAAAATGTGGCCTTAAAATGTAATTTTGGTACTTGCTCAGGTTATGTGTCCTGAGCCCTGCAATTGAGTTTTTTCTCTTTTTTTCTGAAAGTAGAATAAGTCTTCCACCTGGATCATGAGGCTAAGATTTTTGGAGTGCCTTTGAGGGACAAAGTTGCAATGGAGGCCTGATGGCATTTTGATACCAAAGGTAGAAGGGCCCTAAGACCCAGTCTCACCTGCTGAGAGAGGGCACAGCAGGCTCAGCTTTCTGAGCTGTGTGCCTTTTGGCTATAGAAGTTGTGAAGACATGGAGGTGATTCCCCAGAACCTGGGAATGTAAGGTGATGAAATGCCTTGGGATGCCCTCTTTTGCAGTTTGAAAGATACTCAGCACACCCAAACTTCTGCTGAAGGGAGGCAATTCTCACTAGAGCTTCCCTGTTAATCTGAAGAAAGTTCCCAGGCCAGTCATCCTGTTCGCCACAAGCCCCGAGATATCCAGTCAGTTTAACAGACAGTGTCGAGAGCAACCACAATGACGGAGGAATAGTCAGGAGCACAATTCAGCCTCTCTGAGACCTGGTATCCAGAAGTCTGGAAAATAATAACTTGGCAAAGAAAAAAAAAATTTAAATGTTTGGGAATCAAGAAGGAACTGACAGGAAAAAATAGAAGCTACAGAGAAGTTAGAGAAATGGACCACAGTGAAAGAAAAAGAATGACACATTCTGGCCATTTTAGCTGAAAATGATACCCGTTTTCACAGACGAAAAGTAAGGCCCAGAGTCAGCAGCTCAAAGGAAACACAAGGGACTAAGTCAGCAGTGCTAGCTAGGCCTAAGAAAATCTTGTGGCTATTGTAAACTGCCAAGATAGTATGGGGTTTTATTCCAAAACGACTCCTTCCACATGGCAGGCAACAGCTGCAGAAAAAATCCAGTGTAGTGCCTGCCATATTGCCGGGAGTGATTAATCAAGTAATATTTTGGGAAGTCTTTGGTTATTTAATACTGACACTCAGAGGAACAGCAACAAAAACTTTACTTTAGGGTTCCCGGCATAATTTCCTCATGATGACTGGGGTAGGAGACAGTCATAGAGAGAAAGCAAGCTAGATATAGACCCCCTGAGAAGTTTAAGCTCAGGAAATGAAGGATGTACTGGCTTATATGGCTCTCAGAAGCAGCTGAGTCGAAAGTGCTGAAATTAAGTACAGTGGCCTGGTTTTGTCCTTGTCCCGCTGCCTATTATCTTGCACAGATCAGAAGTCTGATTACTCTCCCTGTCTACCTAACTAGCAAGGACATGCCTCAGCTTGAACAGTTGGCCCAGCCTGGGATACACAGACAAAGGTGACTCTCTGGAAGAGCAGGAAACCTCAAAGACCCACTGGCCATAAACCTAAATGGAGAAAACTACGCCTTACTGGATTTCAAAAGTGCAGATCCTGGAAAGAAACCACTCTTTCAGAAACATAGATTACTTTCTCTGAATTCATATATTTTTATACTTTTTTCTTTCTTTCTACTTCACTGTTTTTGGTGGGTTAGGGGAATTTCCTTTTTATGTTTCTTTTTTCATCATTTTTTTTAACTTTTATTGTCCTTATCTTTTCTCCTTTTTTTTCTTTTTTTCTTTTGTATGATCTTTATCTAATTCTATTATTCTTCTACTCCTTAGTAGCATTCTTCATCTCATTTTTCTTTAACTTTTATTGTCCTTGTCTTTTCTCCTTTTTTCTTTTTTTCTTTTGTATGATCTTTATCTAATTCTATTATTCTTCTACTCCTTAGTAGCATTCTTCATCTCATTTTTCTCTCTTTATCTTCCATTCTTAAAAACAAGAGTATATGAAAAGAGGATCCAACAGCTGTTAAATGACGCGAAGAAGACTAGTTAGTGAAATGTCAGAAGACAGCACAAATGGTACCAAATAACTGTTTACATAACTAACAGCAGAAAACTTATGAAACACTGGGAAATAAATACATGTACAGATAAGTGAGGCATATACAACCCCAAATAGCTGAATAATAAAAAAACTTTCTGTAGAATTTTAAAAGCTATTAGAGAAAAAAAAATCATTAGAAAGGTAAATCCAGTAGAATTATAGCAGACTTCTCAACATGACCTTAAAGACCAAGAGAGCTCAGAGAAAAGTGTTTCAATTCCAAGATGAAAACAACTTCTACCCTATACTTATATATTCTGCAAAATTATCTTTCTAAGTTGACAGAGAAACAAAGTATTTCCATGATAACACAGTAAGAAATTCAGGATTCCCAAACTGGCAATACAAAAAATTACCAAGGACATTCTACAAAGAGATGAGGAAGCCAATAATGCCAATGAGCTAAATAAGATGAATACTTAGGCAGAGTGAGCAGTGAAGCAATATGGGAAAAAATACCGTTTTGTTCTGTGGGATTGCTTTGAGTCTGAGACCTAACATTCTTCTAAATGCAGTATGCACTGAAATCTTTGTTTCTTTACTTAACTAGCAACACACGCTACCACTTCTCACTTTGGCCCTCAGGCCCACTAATGTCTAACCAACTGCTGAACAATGTCTTTTAAAAACTTCTCAGGCAGGTCTATTGAACATTTCTGTGGCTAGGTCTAACAATCCTGAGTACTAAGGTAGGTTTTGTTTGCATACTCCACCGGCTGTTTTATATAAGATTTGCTAGTTTGGGTGCTTTAGAACAAGTCTTGTTTTGGCTTTGTGTGAATCCAGGTTACTGCTTCCTTTGGAACTCTCAAATGGCTGTTTTCATCAGTATTCCACTCAATTTTCAAACACATCTACTTGTGACATTCTATGAATTCCTTTCCTCTCCGCTTCTCTTCCCTTTTATTTATACCAGCCCTAGCTTCCCTGAATTCCTAGTTCCACTGTTTGCACTAAGATGGTCAACCACATCCTATTACACATATCCTCTCTATCACAGTCTGCGAAATCTCACAAAGCGGTGAGCTTCTGTGTTGCTCATGTTATCTTTGTTTCTTGCATAGCAAGGATCCCTCGTCTGTACTACCTGAAGTTTAGTGCCTTGAAAGACATGGTGCCATGCATTTTGCTTTATATTTTATCTCATTTTTTTAGGAGGATAGATCTGCTCTCTGTTTACCTTAGTCAGAAGTAGTATTTATAAAAATGTGTACTACTAGCAATATTAAAATATTTTGCATTTCATGATAACCTGTGCAATTTTTAGGTGTTGAAAAGAGAAAGAGTAATTTTCTACTACGTTTAAATATGAATGCTACTGCAGAGTTTTGGTCCTTTGGATAGACAGTCTTGACAATACGTGATGAAGAACTTGTAGCCTTCAATAATTAGTGCATATAGAGAGATCTCTGTTATTTTTAGCAAACACCAAGTGACAAGAATTGGTGGGTATATGTGTTTTATAAAATATTTTAATGTGAACAATAGGCATGGCATGAAAAAGTAAGAAAAAAATACAGCCATGAAATAGATTAAGTTTAGCAATCATTATCTTCTTTTATAACATATTCAAGAGGATATACATATGTCTAAGAGTATCTTTGATAATTAAATGCACAAGAAAATATGTGTGTGAGTCTCCCTGGTAACTAGCTCAGTAAAAAAGGGATGCACCCTGGCACAAGAAAAAAATCCAATTATCTGTGTGTTTCTCACAAAAGAGGCTGCGCAATGCCAAGTAAAGCAAATAGTGTCAGGAGTGTGTCCAATTAGACTTTGAATCCTTGCTGTTCTGTTTACTAGCTAGGTAAAACTGAGAAAGTTACATTTCTGAACCAGAATTTTTCTCAATTTTAAGATTGTAAAATATAAATGAGTTAAACAAGACACTCTACACAGAATTCATCTATGTAAATGTTTAACAAATAGTATATATTTGTAAATGATGAGTAAATATCAACTGAAAACCCACAAAATGGAGTAGAAACCTGAAATACATTTTTAATGGCAAGGATTAAAGACGACATAGAAAGAATGGTAGATGTTTTTCCCTTGCTAATCACACTTATAAATCTCAGAAATGATGCAAGATAAAACCAAAAGAGAATTCTGAAAAGTGGCAAGAGGACAACTGGGTGGGATCTCTAGGAATGGAGAACTATCACAGTGCCATAGTAAATATCTTATTGTTCCTCCAACCAGCAGATAAAAGCCATGCAGAACTCCCTCTTTACAACTCCCAGACTAGTAATGTAAGTCAGCTAGGAAAATGCTTTCTGCATCATAATAAATGGGAGTCCTCCTGAAAATCTTAGAAGAATTCAATACCCTGGGATAAGGGAAGCTGATGGGAACTTAGAAATAATTGGGCAGAAGCAGCAGCTACATACAGGGAAGCGTTGTGCTTTGCTGTAAGATTTCCCTTTCCATGGAGAGATTCTAAAGTGCAGTGAGCAGCATTGACAAGAGGGATCCAGTGACAGCAATGACAGTAGCTAATAAGCACAGCCTTGAGGACCAAGATTCTCCTTCCGATACTTACAGATACTCAGAAAAGCTTACAGAACCAGAAAAAGGAATTTAGCCACAAAAAGTGGCTCTGCCCAGGAAACCTCTTTGTCTATGTGTTTAAGAGTCTCTTTGCCTGCTAAAAATATTTCATGATCTGCATACCAGGCAAAGGGGACAAAGGACATGATCCTCACAAGCCTGGAAACAAGGCATCCAGAAGGCACTGGTAAGGGATCTCCTCACAACCCTCCGCCAACCAGAGACACCAAGCAACCTGGTAATGGGAGATGACTTCTGCCCACACAAGGAGCACCAGAAGGGACCAGAGGAAGCAATGACACCACTAGAAACACCAAGCAGAGAAAAATTACATTGTAAATACAGAAATTAACCCAGCACTGGAAATGGATCTCAACAAAACAGGTGAATATCCACATGCTAATCCTAAATAATGTGACTATTTGTTAATGCAAAAGATGTAAAGACAACCCTGGATCTCCTAATGTCCTAAGAAAAATATCCAGAATATAAACAATTCCTACAGTATCCAATAATCCAAAATTTATCATGTGTGAGATAAGGAAATCAAGTAATGTTAACAAGAAAATAAATCAGATGTTGGAAATATCTGACCATGATTTAAAAGCAGTCATCATAGATATATTGCAAAACTCAATTCCACATTCTCTTAAAAGTCAAAGAAAATCTTTATCTGATTTTTATGATTAATTTTAATTTTTGAAACAGTCTAGCTAAGTTGCTAAATTTCCCAGGCAGCATTCCACCTTCTCGAGTGCTAGAATTGCAAGTGTGCACGTTCACACCTGGCAAGACAAATATTTTTAAATACCATCTATTACTCTAGACAATCATACTTTTACAAAGAGTCCTAAATTAAAATATAGTTTGCATATTTTACTGAACATGATAAATGTTATCAGTAGATCATTGTCAGTCATGTATCTATGTTGTAATACCAAAGCAAGCATGGTAAAATTTGTATAGAAGGGAAGTCCTCAGTAGTATAAATAAATCAAGATCATCACATTGAAATATTTAAGTAACCTATAAGAAGGAGTGAGAAGGAGAAAGTGGAAAAGAGAGAGAGAGAGACAGAGAGACAGAGACAGAGCCAGTGAACCAACAGGTGTAGCAATTTATCCTTCACCTTAGAAAATAGTTTCACAAGCTCCATGCTACCGGATTCCAAAAAAGTTTACTAATAAGGAAGTCCCTAGAATTTCTGCTGTATTTATTCCCCATCCTCTTTTGCACAAATACCTGATTAATACATGTAGAATACTTTCTAGTTATTCACTAGGTCCAGTCAGCAAAAAAACATCAATTTATGCTGCAAGGCAAAGGTTACAACACACAAATAAAGCCAGGATATAATCCCAATGTTTCTTTCTGGAATGTTTCCTCCTATATTTATAGTGAACTTATCGTTAGTTCTGAAGGTATAATTCAACATTTCTCTAGAAAAGATAAGAGGGAGTTCCCTAAGCAAAGTTAACCACCCACTAATTATTCTATTATAAATACTACACACCATACGCCAAGAATATTGGTTTTGCTTAGTTTTGTCCATTTTTAACATCTAAAGCATTGAGGTGAATTAATTACACTTCACAGTTTAATGGAAACCATAATATAATATGCAGTCTCCTTATTACTTCTGTGTAAGTTAATTTATTCTGCTATTTTAGTCCCATGTCTCAGATATTCCCGAAGGCATTAATTCCAGCCATTTATCTGTTATGCTATGTTTATCATTGTTATTTTTGACATGTGTTCAATACCTAAATATAAAATATATATAAAGTATTAATAATCTTGTTTGTGATACATATATTTTACCAATTCTCATGTCTCTTTAATTTTATATGTCAATCTATTTATCTTCTGCATAATAATCTTTTTTCATATTATAGAACTTGTGTATTTTTTAAATGTATTATTTTATTAGTGAGTGTTTGCAGTTTATAAAGTTTACATTTCTTGCTGGAGGTAGCACATGTACATAGTATATCTTAATTCCTTTTTTATCCCCTCTCACTCCATTTCTTGATATCTTTCCCACTTAAGAAAGTTCTGGTTCCCTACCTCCTACTATCTCTTTTATTTTGCTCTTTATTTATAATTTATTAATGTAAAAATTGATTGTAACTTTCCAATGTCACACATAATGTACACTGAATATTTTAAACATTTCATGCTATAGATTGCTATGAGACTTTCTTAGAAGTATACATTGAGATATGGAGTAATATATGTATATTTTCATTTCACATATACAGATTGATTTTCTGGATAGCTTCTGGAATCTGTGTTCTAATTAGGAAGGATCACTTAACTCTTCACATTTCTGAACTTTATTGTAATTTTATTTTCATTTATTACAGTCATTATAAATGAATTTTTGAATTTTAGCTGTCTTGGATTCCTCTTCTACAGATGTTTAGTTATTTTCTTTATTTATTGGACTTCCAGTTTTCTCTAGCAGATATTCAGGAGTTCCATGTATATTCTAATCCTTTCTCAGTTTTACATGATGAAAATATTTTTTAAAATGTTACTCTATGATAAATCTATTTTTCATATGTTTTGCTTTCAACAGAAATTCTTAAAGTTCATTTTTTTAGTATATAATTTATGCTTTTGAGTTACACAGAAATATTTTCCTACTGTATGACACATTGGTACTCCCCTGATTTTCCATACTATTTGTATATTTACAGTTACAATTAGATCTTATTTTATCTGGAATTTACCATTGAAGAAGACACTCATTAGAAATTCAGTCTTATTTTAGTCACTTAGTTTTCCTAATATCATTCAACCAAAATAAGTTTTACTTCTTGTCTATGTTGCTGGTCTACACAAATTCAATTGTATTTGGTATTCTATCTGGGATTGGTATCCTTGCCAGGCAAGATGGAGAGCGATCCCTACAGACAGCCTGTACCTCTTAGGCACTACAACTAAAAAGATTCAACACGCAGAACAACACTTAGGGGGACATAAAAAGTTAAGCACAGGTGGAGTGTGGAGAAAAGTGCAGTAAAAAATAATGACCCATCAAAAGATAAATGTCACAAATACTTTTCTCACTTTTCTCTGATGATTTGTACATAAGGATGGGGCCAACTCCTGAAATGCATCACACGTGAAACATAGCAACAACTGGCAGAAGTCCTTGTCTTTCTAGCTAAGGACAGAAAAGGCATCACATGAGCCAGAGAATGGGAAGAATCACATCCATTTCTTTTATTCTTCTTTCTTCACTTCATTTTGTTTCTCCCTTCCGAGCCTACCCTTTCAGGTAGGTTTAAGGCAGTGCTCAGAGACACTTCTGGCGAGCAATTTTCATTTATATATTCACTGGCTATTTTAACTATTGGAACTCATACTCAATAATTCTTCAGCCTGTCAACTAAGAATTGCTTATTATGCCCTGACCAGCAAGTTCCAAATTCCCTCTCTAGATAAGCACATTCTATTAAATAACATGTATTAATTCCTTGTAGTTTAACTCTTCCTGTGTCTACCTGTATTGTACATCATTAACAAACAGGAACCAATAGTAATGACCAAATTACAGCGATGATTCAAATACGGGGGTGATTTGTGTTGTCACTAACTCTTGTTATATGACTCCATGAGTTTCAGTAAGAAAACTGGGCATCAAATGTGTTACTTTGACCTTTGATGGTCAGAGTCCTATTGCAAAACAGAGGAAATTTAAAGGTGTTATGATGGATAATTGATCTGATTTTGTCTCATATTCTTTACAGCTAGTTTTCATGAGTTAAAGGTACCTTGTATTTGTCAGGAAAGAGTTTCAGACTAAACAGTGCTTTTGGTTTTGGCATGTGTAGTTCAACACCAGCTGTAAAAGCTACATAACTTTAAAACTCTGAAATTCACCAACCTTTCTCTGAGCTCTCTTATAAAGAGAGTTCTAAGTTCTCTTGCATATATTCATTTTTAACACTGTAACACTTAAGATTCAAGAGTTGAATGAGATTTTCAACACGTCAATGAGAACCTGTGACTGTAGGCACAAGCACGTCAGAAGGGAAGTAAAAGTGACAGAGAGCGATCGAATGTAAAGGGCTGGGAATGTGTACCATGTTTATACATGGTACAGGCCCTGCAATAGGAGTAAATTATTATTATTTTCATGAATACCTCATGATCACAAGCAAGATGATTTTCTTTTTGGACTGTATAGTTTCCAAGGTTGAATTAATGATGTTCTTCTCACCCATTACTTACTAGAAAACTAATATCAATCTATTCATAGGTAAAATGTGTTTTATAACTGGGGGATTCCAAAACATAGAAGAATGAGTGCTAATAAGACAAAGTGCTGTAAGAAAATGATAAGAAAGAAACTTTTCTGAGGCCCTATGTCCATGAAAATATTCATGGAGAGTATAATATTATAAAAAAACAAACAAGCCATAGCAAAGATTTTAAAATCTTAAATTGTTCACTAAGGAATGTTATTTTACTGGCTTGTACAACTACCAGGCTGTGGTAATTAGACATATTTTCTGAAATTAAGATAGGTCTTGGAGGATAGGTTTCACACACAGTGTATAACTTGAAAATTTTTGAGGTTTACCGATCTCCAAGTATATATGGTTTCAAGACCAAGTACCAGTAAAATTATCAATAAATATGAGAATAGGGATGATAATAGTGATAAAATAGCACACATTTAGAGATGCAAAACTAGAGATAATATTATACTTGGTTAATATATTCTAGAGAGTGGACCAAGGGGTAGGACAATAGAAAACAGAACAGGATTGAAAGCAAAACTCAACTTCCATGCAGAAAGCAGTTGTTGGACAGTAACAAATAAGCCTCTTTGCTGGACACAAGGATTTGTGTGGAAATATAATCTACCTAGGAACATGACTACATACCAGAATTTTCCATTGTAAACTCCAAAAACCTATCATTATGCAGGAGGATAATAAATGCCCTTTACAATCTCCCTATTCACTGATGCTGATAGGAAGGAGAAAAATGCCTCAACCTGCAGCTATCCTGATTCTGACTTCTCCTGAAGCTCAGCACAACCATCATTCTCTGCTAAGATTACAGCCAGTTTTTCAGGTTTTCAAAGGCAGAGAACAGAGTAATCAGAGCTCTCGCTTTGAGAATTTCTAACCTCTGAGGATTTGCAGTCTTCTTGTTCTCCTGAATGAAAATTGTTCGTGTATTTTGTCCAGTTTCCAGTGCTGGTAACCCCATTATAGTTAAAGATAGACTTCCATTTAATTAATTTTTTAAAACACACACTTAACCTAAGACGTGAACAATACATCTTGTATATCATGTCCAGAGAAACATTAACACTTCCAAAAAGTCACCAATGAAAAATTCTTAATGATGGGAATAATAGCTATTATGTAGATGACAAAGATGTGATGTTTTACTAAATATATATCAAGATTCAATAAATCAAGCACTATCTTTATCTTCTAGTTGTTTAGTAACATTATTTCTTTGGGCATTTAACTTTCTTATTTAACTTTAATTTATTTTAACTGTCTTATTTGACTTTATTTTAACTTTCTTATTTTTGTACATTGTTTTGTTCTTAATGCATTAGAGTTCTCAGCCTCAGATTAATTTGACAGAAGATGCTATTGAGCCCTGTTTCTGGCAGTTAAAATTTTCCATAAATAAATGCTACCACGTGAAAAACACTCACCTATCTACAAAATTCCTTGTGTTAAAAGCTCTCATGCTATCGTCTTGAAATGATAAACTTTCAGGTTTTTCCCCAAGTTTTTCAGTCCTGCTATTTTAGTTGAAATGGATATTCACACTTACATGAAGTTGTTCACTGACTCTAACATCACTTCTGAGAATTGTGAAGAATTCATTTCAGAAACTAACACTTTTCCTCTAGAAAAATCGTATTATGTCACATCAGAAAGTATTTATTCTTGTAGGAGCTATGGAAATATTGCATTTACACAGAAAATACCCTGAGCGTACTTTGTTCAATATTGTGCTCGAGTCAGATCTGATTAGGTGTGCCGTTTGTCCACCTTGATATTGCCTCAGGGATGGCAGGTTATGGAGTGTAAGGATGATTAGAAATACAGGTGTACTGGCTGTAAAAAACAAAGTTCAGCAGTTTCTCTGAGAAAAAATAGGAAAATATAGTTTACATTCTTTGAAAGAGGAAATATTTAATCTTTACATTTTTCCTGTTTGTCATCCATAAATCTTCCAAAATCAATTTTAAATCCTCCATCTTATTGTATTTTTGTGAGGCTTCGGGGCAGTGATTTCTTCCTCAACTGGCATTCACCTCACGTATCAAGGGAAAACAACATACACCTTCCAGTTAAAAAGTACATGTCATTTTACACTTTAAGCTCTGAATTATTTTCAAAGATCCTTATTCATTCTACACTCATATCATTTCAAAGCAGAAGCGGAAATATATGTAATAGTCTTAATATTTAAGATCGAGACTATGCAGTTCCATTGTATTAGAATATTTTGCTACCATGCTTTATTGATATCAAAATAGATGTGAGTAACGAAAAGAGATTCAATACCTGAAGCTAATGCATGTCTAAAGAGTCTCTTAAAGTTACACAAAATACATCATATTTCCTTATTAAAAAATCTAGCCTATTAATTGACATTTTTAATTAAATGCATCAGAGACAAACATCCTCTTCCAAAACATGCTCCTTCTGATGAGTAAGAATTACAGCAGTTGTTTTGATTACTGGGTGTCCAAAGACTGAATTCCGCAGTCATTTTTATTCAAGTATTTTAAATAATAATTCACATTTCTACCATAACAGCAATGTAGGCCTGCGGGAATAAGCAGGTTATCCAATTTCTAAAGGTTTCAGTATCACAAGAGTGGAACCATCTGTGTTTCCAAGGCTTTGAACACACGCAGCTGTGAGAAAGGGCTAATCATTCCTTCATTCTCTTCCTTTCCACTCCAGGTATTTAACTTGTTCCCACAAGCTTATCTTATGTTTGGGGAAAAAACAAGCACTAGAGCTGCTAAGTCTAATAAAGGAGTCTATAAGGGAGAGGATATAGGTTAGCACATTAATCAATTTCTATAGGTAACTCTTTTGGTAATGTATATTTTAAGAAAATAATTTAGACCAGTAGCTCTAAATGTGTGATTTGTGGATAAATTATATTAGCATCACCTAAGATTGGGTTGAGTACTAAATTTTAGGCTCCAATCCTGAATCTAAGAATTCAGAGACTCTAGGGGTTAGGGAACAGTTATAGCCCACCAACTGACTCTGAAACACACTAAAATTTGAGAAGCACTGATATAAATAAAACAAAAGACTGTAAAAACACTGATAAACTCATTAACTCAGTGTTCTAAAGTCAATTACTTCTGTGAAGGGGATAATCCCACTTATAAAGGCTCCAACCCTATAATACGTCTCCCAAAAACCACCCTCCTAAAAGCACCACTTTGGGAGTGGAAATGTCAACTTGAGATTTTAAAGCATAAACATTCAGACTGGCCAGGCGTGGTGGCACACACCTGTAATCTCAGCACTTGGGAGGCTGAGGCAGGAGGATCGTTGCGAGTTTGAGACCAACCTGGGCTACAAAGTGAGCTCAAGGCCAGCCTAAATGGCATAGCGAGACCCTGTCTCAAAAGGACAGAAAAAAAAATTCAGACCACAGCATGATTAACATTACGGTTGATATTGTAGTTATCTGCCAGGCTCTCAGAAGTTCTCACTTTGGATTTAATGCCCCTCTTGATTTCACTTCTCCCAAGCACTAGGCTTTATTTAGCATGGAGAAATTAATAACAGCAAGAAGAACTTGTTCTCTAATTTCAGTAATAGGCAACGTCTGAGTGGACATCTGAGCGCTATTAAAAACCATGGCTGCTTTTAAGTAATTATACAAACCAGTCAACCCTTTTATTGTAGTACTGACCACAATCTAACTGTTTATCAGTTCCAGTGGCTGGAAACACCTAAATAATGAAGTTTCTTATCGTACTTTTATTACTATGATAACTGCTAGGAACAAAGCAGACATTAGAAAAAGAGAAGTCAGATGCTGCTGGATACACAGCTTCAAGTAGCACAGCTAGTTGGTACATAATTTTCATTTTCAGGATCCAGTCTAAATATAGTAGGTCAATATAGTAGGTCATCATGAAGATTTCCTTGAGTCTTTGGGTGTATGTTTGTGTTATTCTATTTCTAGCCTCTGTTCCTTTTGTTTTTTAAAATATTTTTTTCTTTTTATTAAGCATTTTTTTAAAGAGAATAAAAAGAACAACAATAAAAATGATACACAATTTTGAAATAAGATGATAGGAAATTAGCAATGGCTGTTAAGGAGAAAAGAAGGGAGGGAAAATATGTATAAAAGATAGCTAAGATAATTGTACTACTAATTTCTATTATTGAAAGAAAGAGTTGATGCTTAACTGTTTGATCAATTTTACATGACTAATGCTTATGTATGATAATCAAAACAACTAATTTGAAGAAAATATGCAATAAAATAACCATTGTTGAATTCCTACCATCTTTTTTGATAAAGCTCTGAATCATTTCTAATTTTTTATTACTTGTTATTGTCTTTAATTGTCTTATCAATCGAGTTTTTGCATCTGTGGTCTGAGCAACTTTGTTGAAGAGGCAGTGTGTAATATAACTACCATTGCTGATTCCTATCATCTTGTTATGAAATCCTACATCATTGTTGTTGTTTATGCATTGTTCTATTTTGTCGTCATTGTTGTTTTTTTGTTATTGTTTTTTCTCTTTAAAATAAAAAATATTTTCATGCCTATATCTGACAATCTGAGCAACTACTTTGAAGATAATATTTTTCTATTTAGTAAGAGATATACATCATTTTACATGAATAATATACAAATAATTTTCCAAATTATATATAAGGATAAAGTATTAGATAGTGTATTTAAGTTTCTTCAACTAACAAATGTGGTATTTTTGACTCACTTAACAAATATTATTTTAGATATTTGCCCCATTTAAAAAAATCAACAGCTTATTTCTCTCCAAATAAAAGTAAAGCTCCTTCCTGGAAAATATACATAAAATATTCCTTTGTACTGTATATTGAAGGCTTATTCCTTTTTTTTGTTTGTTTGGTTTTTTTTGTTGTTGTTGTTTTGTTTTTTTCTGGTAACGGGAATCGAACTTATGTCTTTGAACTTGCCAGGTAGGCCCTGTGCTACTGCACTAAATCCCCAGCCCCAAAGACTTGATATACCTTAATTATACCACACGAAACTGAGCCAGTAAAAGTCATGCTTGTGACACTTTCAGCCACTGCCTTAAGACTGAGGATACAGAGCAGTTCAAGTAAGAGAGTCAGTTGCTCTGATAAGGTATCTACTGGTGTCAACTACCTGTAGGTCAGTGATGGTGAACCTTTTACTTTCCAGTGATATAAACTGCTCACTGCAGCACACATGCCATAGGTTCATCACTTCAGCTCTAGACTGTGGTTATTTGTTTGGATAAGTGCAAAATTAGACATTTGATACAATAAAGAAATGACTAAACAAGGAGCATCCTTGGGGTTTAGTATGAGCCCATGCTTTGTGATCAAAACTTAATTCACCATTTAAGAGGTGCGCGAATCTGGGACACATTACAATTTCTGCAGTTGCTACATCCATATTAAAGAAATCACTTGAATATTTTCCAATTTTAGTGTATATGCTGCTGAAGTGAGCAAGATCTTCAACATTTTCAATAAAATTGTATAAATAACATTCTACATCTACATAATTCTACATCTACAAAATTCTACATCTGCATAAAAACAATTCTATATCTACATAAAAACAAACACAGCATTATGCACTGGTTAGAATGATTTTCTCCACTGTTCCATTAGCTATTTATTTTTACATGATTTTACTAATTCTTCTTTTCATCTCAGATAGTTGAGCTTCTTTCTATTTATTTTTAGTGATTTTTTCTGAATAAAGACTCTACTTTCTTAAGTCTCTCTCTTTATAATTGGTCCCTAATATAGGAAATGATTTTAAGTCTCCTTGCCTGCCTTTGGTCAAATAACTCCAATATAGATGTGATGCTTATTCATTGTGAACAGAGGTTTATATCATATGGAAATACCTTATTGTCTATTTCTATGTAGTAGACATTTGTTCCCATTACTTTTTGATAAAATTATTTTAAAGACCAATTCTGGTTTAAGGACCAATCTTAGCTGTGTTTCATATCCATAAGTTGTAAATTTTTTGTAAAAATATCTAAACAGTTTTTCTTCCCTCTCATTCAGAATAGATTCGGTTAAGATGTATAGTACCTGTCAACTCAAATCAGACTATACATTCTAAGTCTATTAAGCAAAGGTGGACTCTTGACTGACTTGCTGTCTTGTTCTGATTAATAGCACTAGTAAGTCTCATTGGCCCTTGAACACATACAGCATGTAAGGACTGTTCATTTAAGTGATTAACAAGTAGAAGGAAGTAGCATTTTTGGAGCATCTATTCAAGAAAGACTATGTGCAACAAGGGTAAAAATGTTGCCTAAAGTGCCAACCTTCCTTAAAAGAAACAGTGGGCTATAGAGCAACATATTAAGAATTAATAGAACATTAGTTAAGTGCAAAAGGTTTTAAGCAGAGAAAACCAATGACAAGTTCCAGCTGTATCTTTTACTAGTTATGATACTAATAAAGGTTAGAGAATTTCTGGAACCACATTTCTCTTTTGCTATATGAGAATAAATAATTGCTTCACTTTTCATAACTCAGACTATTAATATATAACACCATAAAGGGAAACATGTCCTGGAAGTTTTTCAAATATATTCATAAAAGGTAAATGTACAAAAATAAGGTATGATGGAGAATCTAAATAACACATTTCAAATTTTTGTCTCATTTGAAAAAGTTTTAAAACCTCAGTAAATTAAGAAAAGGTTTGAAAAATATTGTAGATTCTAAAAGTATTATCACTAAAGCTTCAACTAAAGATTTTTTAGTAACAATTTATAAAGTAGATATGTATAGAAGTTTAAGAAGTAAAAATATATTGGTGGTTATTTCTCTGGAGGAAGAAGGAATGTTATCATGTATTCTTTCTCAAGGTGAGTTGTAAATAAATGATTATTTTTCCTGATATTTGTATTATATTGCACATTATATAAAATGTTCACTATTTAATAGTGTTAGGCTATAATTTTAAAAATAAAGATCTTGTTAAAAGAGGACCATGAATATCACAATGCCAACCAAGTGTATTAATAAATATATTAATATAGGAAGAGTTATCTTGGTCAAATTTGTAATATACTAATGTGCTTTAATCAATTAAATATTTTATTTATTAAAGGGTGTCTATGAACATCCTAGGAAAGTGAGTCCTACAGGACATGGATGAAGAACTCTAATAAAATTCCTGACTTCTAAGGAGGTTCACCTAATACAAAATGAGAACACCTAGGTGTGCAGGGGAATACATTTCCATGGACCAAGGCAATTTCCCCAAGCTAGTGTTGCTCACTTCACATAGTTCCCATACTATCTTGGTGCATGCTGGATGTGTAATTCTATATAACTATTGACAAGCTGAATAAGTGTGATTTAATTCATACATATATGGATTTGATCTTTGAGTGCAATCTATTTTCTGTTACATATAAGTACATACAACTATGCATAAGACTGAGTAAAAAAATATTTTGGAAAGCCTTTACATACTTAACAAATTTGTAGGCAAAGGAACACAATTTAATCCATAGAAATTATTATGGAAAACTTTTTAAAATAAACTGGAGAAATTACCTTTACCAAAGAATTAATTGTAGCTATATCGACTGATCAGATTGCATCTGTATTAATATTCATGGTATTGTATATAATTTCAAAGTGCTAATAATAAATTTAAATACTGCAATCTAAATATTCAAAAAGTAAAACAACTTGTGTCACATTTAAAGAAAAATGTCACATCTGGCCTGAAAGAAATGTAGAGTTGATTAACAGAAAAACTAAACATATATTTTATAAATGTTAGGTGTCAACAAATTATTAATTGGAAAAAATCCAGAAACACATTTAACTGCTAGAATTTTAAAATTGTTTTTCTTCAGAAACCAGAGAACTTGGAAGATGCAATGACTACCATGAATTGGGTTCTACACAAAATCAAGAAAATAGAGTAAGTGAAGCAAAAAAATGTTACCAGTATTTTTATACTTACAAAACTTGCTGATGTGCCTTGGAATAGTGTGCAATTATGGACAAAACCTGAAATCCTAAGTAATGGACTTCAAAATGAACCAAGTCAATGTTTTCTGGATTTACTATTTTTTATAGGGATCAAAAAATGTGATGCCAAATTATGATCTTTTAGTCAACAAGAAGAACAAAAGAAAAAAAGTCCAGGAAAAGACATACACCAAATTCAAACAATTGAGAAACTATAATAACATGGCTCCATATCAATGCCATAATGACATGGGAAAGCAGCACACTAATGATGGTAATTAGCACAAAACTGCCAATGAAATTTGCAGTTCTAATAACCACACCAAGTGTGCTTCTATTTAAATTAGAACAACCCTATGGAGTTTATTATTATTTCTATCTTATAGATGAGGAATCTGAAGCATGGGGAAATTAAAAATCTCTGAAGTAAGCGGTGAAGCCAGAATTCAAAGCCAGCAGTCTTAACTGTAGAGTCCACTGTACCAGATTGGACTGGTACCAGATTACTATTGTACCAGATTACTGCAAATGCTCTAAGAATTACACAGCAAATCTCTGACTTCTCTACATAAAGGAGTAGACTTTGAGGAGACATTTTCAAATCACAGAAACAAGAACAAGTCACAGGAAGAGAAGAGTTGCATGCAAGCCGAAACGCTCTGATGAGAACACAGAAATCTCCCTTTCAGGGGTAGATCTTTATCCTTGCCAGCAGGAAAGCCGCTTTTAAAAGTGAAAGTAAGTATTAACTACTTTTACAGCAATTGTTGCAGAAAGTCAGATGCTTAGTACCTGAAATGGGGTGCCACACCAGGCTGAAGTTCTTTGAGAGCCGGGAAAGGTATCTCTGCTTTTTTGAGGGTCAAAACTCATCACAGCCCCTCTCACATGGAAAATGGAGAGCTGAGAATCCAAGCTAAGTCACTATACTGGCCAGAAAAGGTGAATATAAAGTCTTTTATTTTTAATTCTGCTTCAAGTTATAAACCCCTATGTTCTAAAGACTTCCAAACCACTGTGACACTTTACTTCTGTAGATTGTAATTTTTGTTTACAAATATTTGTTCAGCTTTGATTTTATTTAGTGTCTATTGTATTAAGTGATGCATTACACAGATTGATGTACCACAGTCTGGTGTGAAGCTTAATCTGAAAATGAACTCACTTTTGTGGTACTGAAGCATAAAAGTGACCTTGCTCAAAGGCAACTTTGGTTTGTGGGAGAATTCTTTGTTCTTGAAAACCAAATTTATTTAGTCATATTCAAATAGATTTTCTCTGTGGGTAAAATAATTCTAATTATACTTGCATGAGAATTACTTTGTTATTAACACCATTATTTTTGTGTTTTGATTTTTTTAAATGAACCTACCAGTAACACAGAAAACTGGGCTACAGTACATCAGATCATTTCTCTTAATTTAAATTTTGTGAATTGAAAGCTATGACTATAGTTGAGAAAATTATAAGGTTGGAGAAAAACAGTAGGAAGACAGTAAAGAGAGGTATTCTTTTGTTCATCTAAAATGAATAATCAAAGTAAAAATGGGCTCATCAAGAAATACTTTGGGTAAATTTTTTAAAGTTTTAATGAAAATCAATAAAATGATTTGCTTGAATTTCTTGGGATTGAAAGAGGAAAAGTTGAGATAGAAGTAAAGAAATTTTTATCTTTCATAGATGAGACTCAAGAGACTGGAGATTACAATAAAAAGAGGGGAAGCTTAATACATCCTATCTTTCAGTACCAGGATTAAAAAAATCAAAGATAGATAAAATTATCAGTTTGAGTTGCATATAGACTTAGATAAGGCACTACATTTTTTTTTTTACTTAGTGTAGCACTTTTTATACTGTTTGGCTTTTATAACATGTGCTCCTATTAACTTATAAAAATGCATTCATTGGCTGTAAAATGTCATCCTAAGAAAATAAATTAATATGTACTTTATTTTTAAATTGAAAACCCCTCATAACAATAGTGCTACAAAGTGAAATCTTGCAACAGATCTGTTTCAATTGTTTGCTATGCTGATTCCATTCCTAAGAAATTTTCTGCTTTCTCGAAATAATCATCTATACAAAAGCAGCAAATATTTATATCACGTATTTTTGCATTTGAAAGTCAACACTGCACATTCCATTAAACACAATACAAATCTGTCAGTTGGGTTTAATTTTGAACAAAGATTTCTTATCCATCTGTAAATTGTGGGACACTGGAAAAATAATCTTTTATGCAAAAACTTGTAACAGCATAAAGACATAGAGACTGACTATGACTACCCACATATCTTCATTATGCAAAAGTAAGTTAAGTGTGCCTTGATTTATAAAAAGAAAACAAGCATACAAAATTAAGAAATGTGCTTTGAAATAAGAGCAGTCTTCCCTTTCATATCAGAGATAGATGCTTATATTATTCCAGAAGCCAGGTTACTTTCTTTTGACTGTCTCCCTTTTAATTTCTTTGTTTCTGCTTTCTTATGATACCAGTTCACTAAAATACTACAAAGTAATTATCACTTATGAAACTCTCATAATTAAGATGCAATGTTGTCATCTTACATTTCTTCAGGAATTTCTGTGACATTTAATCCAATTCATTCCTCATTATGAATCTGCTAAAACAGTCCAAGTCAGGCTTCAATCACTTCACATTGTGCGTGTCATCTATGTCACATGGTAAGGAAACACACAGTGCTTTAAGGCCAAGAGATTCCTTCGAGAATGAGGCAGTTAATTGTGGACTTTAAGCTGGCTCCCAAAATACTTGTCTATCGGTGCAAACACTATTGTCATCTCATTCACTTTGGGTGGAATCTGTAAATATGAAACATCAGTCGCATGATTATAAAGCAAAAGAGAGATTACCCTACCTGGCCTTGATCTAATCAGTTGAGCCCTTGAAAAATGCAATGTCTTTGGTGGTTGATTGTAGAGAAAAATATAACCATACTCAGGGTGTCTTGGTTTATGCACTATCCAAGTTGGAAAGTGCCTATAGGACCACAGAGTTAGACACTGGGAAGACTCTAGGGTCTATGAACAATCCACACCTGCCAGCTGGAAAGGAAATGAGAACCTCAGTCACACCACTATACAGAATTGAATTGTTCCAATTACTTGGGTGAAGGAGGAAGAGCATCCTAAATTTTAGATGGGGACATAACTTCTTTGACACCTGAACTGCGGCCTGTAGGGCCCTGTGGAAAGAATCCAGCTAAGCCTTCTAAAAACTCCTGGCCTATTGAAACGTTGAGATAGAAAATATGTACATACCTTTGCACCTCCTAATTTTATGGTAATTACACCTAAAATGACTATATCAGTGAACCTTCTCTGCTATCCTATCTAATCCACCCAGCACCTATCTTGTTCACCAGGGAAGTCTGCCCATCAGAATTTTCTGTCACGGTGGAAATGTTCTACATATTGTCCAAGGCAGTAGCCACTAGCCACGCATAATTCAAACTCTGTTAAGAGTTTGACATAGAATTATTATGACTGAGAAGCTAACATTTCAGATTTATTGAACTTTATATTATCTTAGTAGCCACTTATTGCTAATGGATCCTATAACGGACAGAGCACGTAGGGTGTTACTTTTGAATTTCCTTCATTTTTCCCTTCATTTCTCCCATGATAAAATACATGCTTTTCTTCCGCTATTACTAATACCAAAGAGGGGGCTTCCATTCTCAAAAAATTTTGTGTGTGAAACTTACAAATAGCATCCATGAGAGTAAGAAGGGATGGAACAGTATTTCATACTCCATCGCTTACTCAGTAGCTCAGATCTGCCTCATCTGTCTATGGAGAAAAACAACATAAACAGCAGAAGGCACACGATAATAAAATGAACAGGCTGGACACCAGTAAGCACCCACTTAGAAATTTGCTCTGGATTATTTGGAAGGTAATTGTAATTGAAGCATAATAGCAAACCCCCACATGATACCAGGACCTGCCAGCAAAAACACACCAAGAACATGACGCTGTAGAATGTACCGAGAACAGATGCTTCACAAGTCAGGAACAGCATGGTTTTGTTCTGGATTGGATAATGCCAGACAGTGTGAACTGTTTTGTGATTAACCATCTTTACTAGGTTTTTTTGTTTTTGTTTTTGTTTTTAAGCAGGAGGAAAAGAACAGAGAATAGGGCCAAAGTGATGATAAATAACAGAAAACCAGACATTCGAGCTAGCCTGGAGAGGGAGATATTTGTTCATTTTTGCAGTACGGACAGTGTTGTACTTATCCATGCCCAGCCATGGTTATGGACAGGGCTCGTTTCTATCTCACTCCATCATTCTCACAAGTGCCCTTGTCTGATGTTGGTATTCTGTGCACTGGTTTTGCTCAGCAGGAGCACGCCACGGCCTAGCTTAGTGCAAGGTCAGCTCTCAGCTGACAGCTGAGGGGCTACTCCTTCTTCTTTTTCAAAGGCAATAACTGGATAAAAATAAAAGCATTTTGGATATGCACATCACTGATTTTCAGATGGGTCAATAAACTGGTAATGTGCTGATGATACACATCCTTCATGTTGCCCGGGCCTCTCACCCAAACTTCTGACTCATGCACCCAGCTGTGTCCTTCAGAGCCTCAGCTAAATGTCCCTGCGCACTTCAAAATTAGCATGTTCAAAAATGCTCGTAAGATCTGCTCTTCCCATCTGTTGCTCTTTCTGCATCGTGCGCCTCTGCTTTATGTTAAGCAAGAGCCACACCCCACATCCTCTATGAAAAATGAGCCTCTACCTATGCAACAAATCATTCGTCAAGTTCAGCCAATGTCAACCCCCACTAACTTTTAAATGTAACCTACCCTGTAAGCCTGTTCCTGAAATGTGTACAGAAAAATGATCTTTAAGTGTATAAGGAGAAAACACGACATATTTTCTAAACAATCTTGACAAACTTTAGCATTGTTTTTCTCCTCCACTGAGTGGGGTAGTCTTAACTCTTAGCACAGCTGGCCTCATGGGTTTACACCAGTGCAGTCACGCAGAGTCCTTCATTTAGAAGAGCCCACACTCAATTTAATGCTCTGCTGCTGCCACATTGAAATGCTTAACAATATTGTCACAAAAGGCCTCACATTGTCATTTCATGCTAAGCTCTGCATAGTAGTTGGTCCTGTTCATGAGAATGATTCCCACTGACTTCCATTTCTTTTCTTTTCTTTTCTTTTCTTTTTTTTTTGTCTTTTTGAGACAGGTCTCCTTATGCAGTTCAGGCTGGCCTTGAGCTCACTTTGTAGCCCAGGCTGACCTTGAACTCTCAAAGATCCTCCTACGTCAGCCTCCTAAGTGCTGGGATTACAGGTGTGCGCCACCATGCCCAGCCCCACTGACTTCTAAAAGAAGGCCAACTCAAGAAAAGATTCTGTCACTGTGCTTTGAAACCCACTGTCACATTCTAAGGCCATGCTTCCTGGGCTGCTCCCAGGCAGTATCAAGCAGAGCACAGACACCAAGCAAGTTCTATTCCTCAGATAGAGGGAATGCATAGAACTCTCCCTCACCTCCCTCAAGCTCTCCCTACCATGGCAAAGCTGTTCTGCACTTTATAGCTATGTAGGTCACTTCCCTCTAATCTTCTTTACTTATTCCCTGTTATGGTTGATACATTATGTCAACTTGAGGAGTCTAGAGGTGTAACTATGTTACTCAGCAGTTCTACATCCTGGGGTGAAAAGAATATTCACTACTGCTCTAGGATGTTGTTCACTGTGTCAACTTGAGAAGTTTAGAAGGTTAACTATGTGACTCAACAGGGAGCCAAGGTCCTTACATTGTGGAAGCCCTCAGCTTGTGAAAGAGGAGGGTATGGAGGGTGTGTAAGTGCTACACCCGTCCTCGGGGGTGGAATAGACTGCTTGCAATATAAGAAAGGAAAAGAGGCTTGTTTTCCCCCCACTTGTGCTCTTGATGCTTTTGCTGTCTTCTGCCACCTCGAACTATTGCCGCTGTGCCATGCCACCCTGCCTCAGAGCCAGCTGATTACAGACTGCAGCCTCCACAAGCTGAGAGCTAAGTAAACCTTTCTTTCCTTAATTAGGGGTGTCAGGTATTTTGTCTCAGAAACCAGAGAAAAGTAACCAAGACACTAACTCTGGATTAAGTTTACAACAAAGTGTCAGGACAGTCTCACCCCTCTCTGGATCGCTCTATATTTCCCTCTTGGTGGTTTGTTGAACTATAGTTGCACATTTGGTTGAATCTCAGTGCCTGTTTTCCAAGGCACAGGATTAATGCTATTAAATATTAATACCATCCTGGTAGTATTTTCTGTAGTACCATGATGAGATAATGCTCAAACCTATTAATAGAATGCTAGTATATACCAGACATAAATAAATACAGTCATTAAAATTATACTTACATTACTAGATATTATAATACTTTCTTGGCAGAAATCTCTATTTCTGGGAAATTCCAACAAGCTCTGATCCTTCTGTCTTTTGACCTGATTGCTTCAGACCCATCATCTATGACAACTCCCATTGTGATCCATCTGATTATCCAATTGACCCCATGTCACTGTTTTGGAATTCTTTTACAATTTTTGTTGCTTCTATGTTTCATCAAATTATATCAGTTTAGTTGGATTTTAACTGACATTTTGCTTCAAGAATGAAAAATAAAAAGGTTTCTACTGATCAGAATACAATAGTGTGTGATCGCTGATGTGCCGTAAAAGTTACCTCTCCTGACCATGAATTAGTTATTCTCTTTTCCTGCCATCCCCAGATTCCACTTGAGTAAAATCAAATTGTTTGCTCTTCTTACCACATATTTTTGTAGACGCCATAGCTTTCCTAAATTGCACACCTCTCGTCAAGTAAGTTCTGTTATTAGCAAGCTTTTCTTGATAGTCATAGCTACATTAAGTGGCTGTCCTTGTAGAGGAAGAAAAAAGCAAAAACATAGGAATTATACTTTAGTGCTGTACTTAGTGTTTTCTACTGTTTTACATTTGTCTACATACCTATGTTTTTAAAAAGATAAGGAAACTTTGAGGTTGAACATGTGTTGTATTCATTGATATACTCCAGCTTAAAGAGGGTGAGCTCAGCATAGCCTTGGGAGAAAAAAGAAGGAATTAGTAAATAAATTAAAAGCTGATTCTCTTTGTGATATAAGGAACAAAAGTTTTATAATGCCTGTCTCTTACTCTACATGTAGGATTAGGAATTTCTAATAGAGAAAATCTTATTCATTTCTGATTTTGATGCTGTTTATGTATGTTTCTTGAGTAATTTCTCTTGCTAAGACTTTTAGCTTATGTTGAATAAAAGTGGGTCTTTATCCCTTGTTCCTGCTTTTGGATGGAGAGAATTTAAATTTTTATAATTGAGATGATGTTAAGTGTGAGTTTATCATATATGACCTATAACATTGTGATAAATTCATCTTTACATATAATTTGTTGAGTTATTTTATTATAAAAATTACTGAATTTTTGGGCCGGGGATACAGCTCAGTGTCATAAGCACTTGCCTGCCAAGTGCAAGATCCTGAGTTCGATTCCCAGTACCAAAAAAAAAAAAAAATAAAAACATAAAAAATTAGTGAAGTTTTAAAAATTTCTGTTCCTCATTTAGTAAGACAATTGTAGTCTTTATCCTTCTATCTTTGGCATACCATTTATTAATTTCTATATATTGAACCCATATAAAGACATCTCAAAAAATCTACTGGGACTAGTAAGTGAATTTCATAAGGTTTCAGCTTACAATGCCAAAATGCAAAATTCAATTGCATTTCTATACATTAATGATAAAAAATCTCAAAAAGTTAAGAAAACAATCCGATATACAATAGCCCTAAAAATAATGAAATTCTAAGGGGTAAATTTATCCAAGAAGGTTGTAAGTTTTATGAAAACTATAAAACAGTGATGAAAGAAATTAAAGGCATAAATAAATAAGTGAATCCATGTTCACTAGATAAAATCCATGTTCATGGATTTATTTATGAAGACAATAAAATATCTACACTATCAAAAGCAATCTACAGATTCAGTACTATACCCATCACAATTCCAAAGGCAGTTTTACAAAATGAAAAAGTACTAAGATTCATATAGAGTATAAAAAATCTTCAGAAAAAACAGAGCTAGAGACATAATAATTTTCTTTATTACCCTGCTAGAAGCCATAGTCATTAAAATGATATAATGCTAGCATAAAGACAAATATGGACCATGTTGGGCATGGTGGTGCACACCTGTGATCCCTGTACTAGAGAGGATGGGACAGAACCATTGTCGAGAGTTTGAGAACAGCCAGGGCTATCTCATGCGTTCAAGGCTAGCCTAAACTACAAAGTGAAAACCAGCCCCCAACCAGAAAAAAAAAGGAGGAAGGAAAGAGGGAAGATTGGAAGGACAGATAGACAGAAGGATGAGTGAAAGAAAGAAAAAATGATATAGATAGATCCATCGATCAATCAACCACCAAACACAGACCAATGGAAAAAGTCAGAGAACTAAGAGTAAAATCTCCTATGCAGAGTAAGCTGACCTCTGGCAAGGTACAAAGGTGCTAAGAATGCACACTGGGGACAAGGAAGTTTTACAAAATGAAAAAGTACTAAGATTCATATAGAGTATAAAAAATACTGTTTCAATAAACAGTATTAGATAAACTGGGTATTACTTGCTGATGAATAAAATTGGACCCTTATTTTACACCATACATAAAACCAACTCAAAATGAATAAACAGCTTAAATATAAGAACAGAAACCATCAGCCTCTGAGAAGAAAACATAATATGTAAGTTCCATGCAATTAATTTTCAATGATTTGCTGGTAACATCGCAAGCACAAGCAATGAAAAACAACAGAAAAATGGGATTGCATTGAGCCACAAAATTCTGTGCAGCAAATAAAATAATACCATTAAAAGCAACTATGGAATGGAAAAAATTGCACACTATATATCTTTTGAGGTTCAGTTCTAAAATATACAATGAAATCCAACAACTCAATATCTAAATCTGAAGTAACTTGATAAAAGTACAGTAAGGTCCAATAAAAATATTAAATCAGGTGACAGACACATTAACTAGCTTAATTTATTCAGTCCACCTTGGATATGTATATCAAAGGGCACAGTATATTATGATTTTTCAAGTAAATAACATTGACATAATTAAATTTTAAATAGTTTATTACAACTAAGAGAATGAAGATCCAAAACAAAGACGAGCTGAATGATTAAAAAAATGTTAAAAGATCTTGAACCTTTCCCATGAATAAATTTCCAACCAATGTAATCATATGGAGTCCTTAGGGAATTTAAAAATTCTCATTTTATGGTTAAGTTTGTCTTTTTCTATGTGTAATTTTTATCTTCAAATTTAATTTTCCTTGCACAAACATAAATTTGTAACAAACTACCAAGCGAAGAAAAACTTATTTTTATTCTTCCCTGATGGGATTTTCCCCCTTTGAATCAGAGGTAGTATTTGTAACATTGCTACCAAATGATAAACACAAATAAAATGGATTATTACAAATAAGAGAATACATTTATAACCCATGGTCCTAAGTTTTTCCAGACAATTTGAAAAAAATTGGTCCCTAATTTATGTTCTTTAGTAAAACAGCATCCAAGTAGATAACACACTCTTCTGCATACTATAAAGTTTAGTACACAGATAACACCAATAACAATGATCATACATTGAGGTTATGTTATACTCTACTTCCTAAAAACATGACTTTGCTAAATTCAGATGAGTTTGGGACAGGTGTAGGTTGGTATATATGAAATGCACTGCAAAGTTATATCTTTGGTTCATCATTATTTACTTTTACATGAATGAGATATTTGCACAAATGTACTGGTATAATACTGTATCTGCTTCATATTCTGATGAAAAAATCTTTACAGATTGTCAGTTCATCCCACATTAGGAGAAGCATAATTCATCCTTAAAAATAAAAAAAAATCTTCTGCATGTTATCTCAATAACAACTAAATAAATTACCTATAATTACAGCAAAATTAGTTTTTGAGATTAGTCTTTTTTCTTTTCAGAGAAAAATGTGTATTCAAATACAATACAAATGTCCTATAATATAATCATGCCCTACTGATTATCACTGCTTATATGAGATAACCAAAACTATTTGTTCAGGATGGTATTTAGTCCTCCAGCCCCAAAAGACTTTGTATTTTAAGACAGAAATTTACCTATTCTCAAATCCGTATTCTATGACATCATTCCTATCACACATATAAAAGCCAGAGAAAACGCAATTTTGAAATACACATTATATTCTGGAAAGAAAATAGTCATGTCTTTTTGTAACTAAGAAGGTTCAATATGAGGGAAATAATTTTTGTATATTATGATATCAAATGAAATCATACCATTAGCTACTACAGAGCAATGAAAATATTTATATTTTTGAAAAATATGTCTCCAGCCTGTGACGAAGATCTACCTTCACAAAACAAAACAAGGGGCTGGGGATTTAGCTCAGCAGCACAGCGCCTGCCTGGCAAGCATGAGGTCATGAGTTCAATTCCCGGTACCGGAAAAACAAACAAACAAACGAACAAAACAAATAAATTTCCATCTGCTCTCACAGAGCAACCCTAAAATGACACAGGAAAGCCCTTCATAATTCATTATACTAATCAAGGTGGCCAATATAAGCACAGCATTTCGTATTTAAATTCCAAAGCTGATGCTGAAATCCTATGATGTTTGTATTTTTAAATTATATATATATATATGAAAATATGTTTGAGCCACAAGATAAGCAATAACAAATTTAAGCAGCAAAATAAAATTGCTTATTATTAGGAGTTTCCTTCTTGCATCTCAGAAAAAGTTCTAGTAGTAACTTTTTAACACATATAATCTCATGGAAAACTCATGGAAAATTATATATATA
>NW_004955406.1:31478746-31492049 GCF_000276665.1 Chinchilla lanigera | reverse complement strand
ATGTATTAGTTAATATTTGTGGTCATATATACAGGGGGGATTTAATAGCAGATCCAAACATAGTTATCAGAAACATCCAAATATTACAATTTAAACTCTGAAAATATGTGAGAGCTTATGGTAAAGTATATCATAATTTAAAATTACAAAATCATTGAAAAATGTCTCCATCATGTGTAAATTACTGCAGCTATCAAGAAATGAAAATGTTAAACATGGGATTGTGATGTAAATATTGATTGCTCATAAGGTTGTCAAATCTTATGTTTTATCACAGTAAAGGTTTGGTCTAAAAAACATTTTAATTTTAAAATGTGCTGTAGATCACACTATTGTTATAGAAAACCATTAATCATATATTGAGTCCACATAGATAGAAAATTATTTTCTATATAATATAAACATTCAAAATATTACATATTCACTACTAAATTAACAAAAAATTAATTGACTTCTTTCTGACATGTATTTTACTCACTGCAAAACGTCACAACTCAGAAATAAATTAAGGAAAACAATAAAAAGTAAATAAATGCACTCTATCCTGGAAATAAATTTTATACAAAATTCAACCATCATTACCTTTAGATTTCTACTTCATTGGGTTTTCTTCTTCTTAATCATTCTGACTTTCACAAGCCTCTATTTTGTGCATAGCAGTGATTTTAATGTTGAACATAAAATCAGCGATAAAGTATATATAAAAATGTATGCTTATGCCTTTAATCATGGGTTTCATGAAACCTCCATAAGCCTATAGACCAATATTTACCTGAGTGGTAGGTTGCAGTGCACATTTATGTAGTAATATCAAGGAGCTGCTTATTTGACACTGCTGCTCTTTCTTTGGCCCTGAACCAAACACCTTAAAATAATATGTAATTAACCCCTAACTCACCATCATGCCTGAACTTCAATTCTCATCATTTAGCCTAGAAAAGAACTGAAGTCTGCAGGCAGCTCAGGGGCTACAAGCTTCTGGGTACTGTTCTAAAACAGATGACAAATATCAAAAGCTCACAGGAACAATAGTTTTTTGTGCTGTTACATATAATTTTAGCATCATAAAAAATTGGGCAAAACTAATCTAAGAAAGAATAAGAAATGACTGATGGGTGTTCACCTTGGTAAAACCTAAGTGAAAAGAGCAAAGTGACCCTCATTTACCTTCACCAGCTGAAGAACAGAGGAGGCTGCCATGGATATCTACCAGTGACTCCCAGAAGTTGTGAAATGTGGGGACAGACTTCTGTGACACTCCCCCTCCAAATATTTGTCACTTACAACGCAAAAGAGAAAAGGGAAGACACAAATACGCAAAAGAAACATATTTCTTCAGAAATACGTTCTATCCTAACGTCTCCTAAAAATTGTATCTTGAAACTTGTATGCTTTGAATTTCAGTTTTGTTTAAGTAGGGAGCTTTCTGAATTGAGAATGTGACAGATACCATGTAGACTCATGTTCAAATATACTAACATTAAATGTTCTTTCTGCATACAAGTAATCTGAGCTGATATTTTATTCTATCATACATAAGTACTTCTGAGTAAAAAGTGGGTTGTGTTTGCCTTTTCCTACTCAATCCATATTGGTTTACAAAGAGAGACTGCCTTTGGAAAAATAAGTGTAGTGGATGGACACCTGGTGGTCAACTTGTAACACCCAGCTGAATTGAACCAGCATGGTGCCAGTGTGGGAGGCCCACCTGAGGACTGTTGCTGGCAGCATAAGAGGCAGAACTGAGGAAGCTGTTAGGGAAGCTGTTGGGAGCTGCTGGTTTTCCTGAGGCTGCGGGTGGTTCTCTTGGAGGACCTTGTCATGCTTGTTGTCCTGATGAATTCAGCTGTTCTCATCTTAAAAGGAGCTCAGGACCTTCGTGTCCCTGGGAATGGCTATGGTTCATTTTGGGGGATTTCTGGTCCTTGCTTTGAGCATAGCTTCCTGGCTCTGGAGGGGAAGATGGTGCACTGCTCAGTCTCCTGGAGACCCTTTTTGTACTGGCTTTCCTGATAGGAGCATGGCTGTTCCTATTATCAGAGGAGCTCAGGACCTCACCGTTGCTGAGGATGGCTGTGGTACCTTTCCAGGGAGCTCTGGTTCTTACTTTGAGCATTGCTTCCTGGTTCCATTGCAGATTCATCAGTCTGCTAGCACAGATTCTTCATCCCACTAGTATAGACTTTCTAGCTTCTACCACTGATCTTTGGACCTTCCCAGGGCAGATCCATGAAACTGGCCTGCATGAGTCATTGTCATGAACTCTTGGCCTCCAGTTGTACTTGTGGGGCATCGTTATGGGCTCTAGGTCTTCAGCTGGACTCATGCAGGACATTATCATGGAATCCAGGCCCTCAGCTAGATTTTTTGGTCTTTAGTGTGTGGACAGATTTCCTGCACTCCTTTTGTATATGACTCTTTGGGTGACTATTATAAATAATCTTACTGTATTGTACTGTACTGTATTGTATTGTTTCCCCTTTCAAAATCCCAAAACTTCAATAGGGTATAAAAATAATACTTCTGTCTCTTTTGGGAAACAAAAGCATATTTATTTTGTATTCATACACATGTGCAACAGATAAGAATTGCAAATCACAGTTAAACCTGATTAAGACAAATAATTTTTATACCTTTGAATCTAGAAGCAAATCAAATTTTCACAATTTTAGGACTCTTCAAATTGAGTTGTCAGTCTTTTACAGAAGGGCATGAAAACTAAGCTTTCATCTGACTTATTGCACCTCAGAACCAATAGACAATATACTGATACCACTTGTCTCATTGCATTAAAGCAAATATTGCAGTAGCATAAAATCCTCACATAAGAACACTTTATTACAGTGACTAACAGAAATCTGTTTTAACAGAATTAGGAATGTTATTTGGTATGTGTTGGTGTCAATAAATTATAATACTTTACAGAAATATGTCTTAATTGGTAGAAAAAAATTTAAATGATATGCAAGAACAAATATTTCACCAATTTCCTAATCATTTAAATTGCAGTCTTTTGAAGCTAGATTTCAAATAGCATAATCATCAGATGTTTTATGCATGGCTATTGAACATTATGAGATACACTGTAGCTAGCTAATGATAAAAATTAAATATATTTTATAGTAAAATCAGTCCACATTGACTATAAAACAAAATATTTCATGTATGTGTATTCTGAAGACTCCTCAATAAATTATGACAATAGTTTGTGAGAAACCAAAAGTCCCCAGAGGGAATTCAACTGATGACAAGTAGCAATAACAGTTTTGTAAAACAAATCAAATGATGAAAAATAAAATAATGTAAAAAAATGTACAAAAAGGATAGAATACACATACCTGTTGATGTTGTCCTTACAGATATTCTTGACAAAGCTAAGAATTGTCAGAGAATAAAACAATGTGACATCAAAGAAAACAAACCATGGGACAAAACTAAAACTTTTTAGGCGTATTAAGAATTATGATGACACATATGAAAAGACACCTGAGTATCAGTAAACTCTAAAAGATCAGTCACGTATATAAAAAACTAAATATTTCTAAATTTCAAGCTAAAATAAAACTTTCTCAAGTACATAAGACCAAGTCGAATACTTAACTATTGTAAAATAATTTAATGCAGCATTAATATTTGAAGAAATCTAATTTTGATTTTTGAAAATTCATAGTCTCTGGGTGTTGTTTGTTCTCTAATTTTTGTGACTTAATTTTACATTAGATGATTTACACATAAAAATTTTATTAGACAAAATTTATATAATGAAAAAGGCAGTAAATATTTTTGTGTTTTTATTTTAAAAAATAAAAGAAAGAAAACATATTAACAAACAGACATCCATTTACAAAATAGCATAAGAGCAATACAACAAAACAGAGTTACAGGCAAAGTTGTAGGAAATTAACTATGGTTGTTGTATTGCTTATTGATATCTTCAAAGTGGTTTCTCAGGAAAACAAATAGAGACATACAAGATTGATCAAACAAGTAATCATTAACTGTTCCTCTCTGTAGGGCAATAGATGACAGTAGTACAACTATGTTAGCTATCCTGTATATACATACGTATATAATTTCCCCTTCTTTCCTTTCTCTTTTCCCACACCCCAGTTGCCCTTTACTTCTGAGCATTTTCCTTTTGTTTCACAATGTCTACCATACCTCCTACTTTCTATTCACTCTTTCAGGTCTCATACTAGTGAGACAATATGATGCTTACACATACAGGTCTGATTTATTTCACTTATGAGTATGGTCTCTAGTTGTGACCATTTACCTATAAAAGCCTGGAGTTTATCCTTCTTTATAGCTGAGTGATATTCCATTATATAAAAGTACCACAATTTTTTAATCCAATCCTCAATGGATGGACATTTGGGTTGCGTCCACAATTTAGCAATTACAAATTGCACCGCTATGAACATAGGTGCACATATATCACTGGGATATGCTGTTTTCAGATCTTCTGGGAAAATACCCAGAAGGGGAAGAGCTGGATTGAATAGGACCTCTGGACCTAGTTTGCTGAGAAATCTCCAGACAAATTTCCACAGTGGTTTCGCCAGACTGTGTTCCCACCAGCAGTGGAGGAGAGTTCCTATTCCTCCACAGCCTCTCCAGCATTTGTTATTGGTTGATTTCTTGATGCTAGCCATTCTTACTGGGGTGAGATGAAATCTCAATGTTGTTTTAATTTTCATTTCTCAAATGACTAATGATGTTGAACATTTTCTCATGCATTTATTTGCTATTTGTATTTCTTTATCTGAGAAGTATATGTTCATCTCAGCTCCCCATGTTTGGATTGGGTCTTTGAGTTTGGAGGGGATGATGTTTTTTAATTGTTTATGTGTTCTAGATAAAAGACCTTTGTCCAAGAGACAATCAGCTAAATTTTTTTCCCAATTTGTGGATTTTCTTTTTACTCTGCCGGTGATTTCTTTAGAGGTGCAGAAAGTTTTCAGGAGGATAAGATCCAGTTTGTTGATTCTTTGAAGTATTTCTCTTGTGGTTTGGTTTTTGTTCATGAACTCTTTACCTACCCCTGTCTTCAAGGTTTTTTCCTACTTTCTCTTCCAATATGTTTACTGTTTCTGTTTTAATAATTTTTTTCAGCTCTATATTTCTATTAAAGCATGTAAAACTGATCAGCACTTATTGAAATAATGTCTTAATCTAATCAAAGTAATACTCAACTAAACTCATTGCTTATAACTTTCCAGGACCTGTCCTATTTCCTATGTAGGGCAGCACAGGAATAATATTAACTTATTTCCCATGCCATTTTCAGAGGCGAGGTGATATTAGAATTATAAGACATAGGACAGAAAGGTTTCTAGCATAATGCACCTATCTGGGACAAAGAGTTTTGCAGTTCAATATAAGTATATTTACAGCACCTTGCAATAATCTAAG
Organism: Chinchilla lanigera; assembly: GCF_000276665.1. Taxonomy (NCBI): domain Eukaryota; kingdom Metazoa; phylum Chordata; class Mammalia; order Rodentia; family Chinchillidae; genus Chinchilla; species Chinchilla lanigera. The sequence goes on along the minus strand of NW_004955406.1, from coordinate 31,486,634 downwards.
TATGTGCTTGAAATCATGACAGACCAGAAATGCAATTAAGCAAGGATCTCTAGATTTTAAAAGACTTTGCATTTTTAGTTAATCAAATAACTGAAGGTGAATAAAGATTTAAAGATGCTCATAATAAAATATTAACTGAATATCAAGTCAAGAACTGGCATATTGATTACACACTTTTTGCCTCTCTTATACATCTGTCTTTATAAAAAGGAAACTTAACAAATAAAGCACTTCTACCTAAATTTGATTAATGAGCTAGACAGAATTTGTACAAGTACAATTTTTACTTCTACCTAAATTTGAATGAAAAGAGCAATGATCACCTTATAATTATACATACATTAGTGAAGTTTCAAAAGATCTGGCAAATAGTACATCAAAATCTTCATACCTCTGATCATTTCTATAAATTTAGAGTTCTACAAAATTTAATCTATACTGAATTATCTGAACTCTAACACATGCAAACATTTATCACTCTTGCATTATAGTTTATATAAAATTTTGATGAATTAGAATGTATAGCAACTACTGAGAACCAAATTGACATGGTACAAGCAGGAAATAATTAATATCAATAAATTGGCATAAAAATAAATTGAGAGTCTGTCCTAGGCCTACATGGCTTGTAGCAAGGCTCACTCTGGCTTAGGGACAGATTAATCTTTAAGCTGAGGCCAGCAAATAGCCTGTGAAGTTCTGGCACCTCAAAGCAAGATAATATGGTAGCTGAGGACTTTGACTTGTACAAATTCTGTCTAGCTCATTAATCCAGTTAGCAGAAAATCAGGTTACCAGTGAACCATGATCTGTTCCTGTGTGATTTCCCAAAACTGCATCGTTCCTCAATTCTTGAACCTTGACCGCATCAGCATGCATCGCCACCACTTCCTACAGCAACTGGCACACCCCCCAATCAAGCTGTGCACCTGTTAAAAGCTAAAGACACCATGTCTTGTGGTCTTAGCCTGTTCTTTTGCTTTGACCATTCTGGTGCTCCTTGTAAGAAAAATATTTGTTTCATCTGTGTTTTATTTTCTTGTCACACCTCTGAGCAGGAGATCGGTGGTCCTAGGACTGGACCTTGATAAGTGATTATCTCTAAATATCATGGATCAAAAAGTCATAAAAGAAGCCCACTTCAAAAAGTAACAATAAAACTGGGCATGGTGGCACACACCTGTAATCCCAGCACTCAGGGGTCTGAGGCAGGAGGTTCATTGTGAGTTGGAGACCAGCCTGGGCTACAAAGTGAGCTCACAGCCAGCCTGAACTGTACAGTGAGACCCTGTCTCAAAAAGACAAAAGAAAAAAAAAGTAAGAATATGAATAACATTAATGACTTTTGCATTATGGATTAAAAGATTAAAATATTGTGGCATAAAAACTGATGTCATTTTCCCTCTAGAATTAAGTGGTTTTGTCACAAACTAGCATGGATTCTTAGCCACACATGACATGAAACTCTAGTGCAGACTTGTTCCTGGCTCTGCTGATGACCATCACCATTGCCTACCCACTTTTTTTAGGCCTTCTCAAGAAAAGGGTCCCTCTACCTGTTTCCACGTTATTAACAATCAGCTGGGAGAGTCTGCTCAATTTAGATATAAATCATAAATTGGCAAAGTGAACCTGTATTGATGTTAGTGGCTCTTGGCTTTGACAACCAGGAGCTCTCAGCTCTTAATGTTATAGTGCTGAACTTTGAGGGTAAGCAGCTCCTAGTGGCTTTAAGTCACTTATTTCAGCATCTTAAGGGGCCACCGATTGAAGTCATGACAGCTGTCAGTGAGATCACACCCACTCTGACTGTCAAAAGGAAGGGGAATGGTTGAGCCTTGATTTACTAACGCAGTATTATAATATAATAATGTTCACTGCTAAACTTCCACTAACTTGACAGGTTATTGCAAAAATTTATTACATCTTGCATCACAACTTATATTGGATATAAGAACTGAGACCCTAGTGCAAGCACAGGAAGTTGTGATACCAGCATCTAATTGCACCTGAGGATCTCATTCGTGAATTAAGAGTTCTTCAGGGAGAGAGCTCAGCTCATTTTTTTAGCAAATACTTGTATTTCTTGTATGTGCTGTTTTCTAAACATTGCTTTGCTAATTCATATTAATGAACAACAGAAAGATTTCTTCCTGATGGAACTTATACTATAGAAGGTAAAATGAAACATCAGAGAAATATGTATATGGGATTATACAGCAATAAATGGTATGGAAGGAAGATACTCAGCAGAAGGACAAAACTACCACAATAAAAACTATATATACCACATGTGTCACTTCACTTTTTCCTTAACAACTTAAATGAGTAGAATCCAGGTGAAGAGAGAGAAAATAATGATATGTTAAATTGCTTTCATATCCAATTCTATCATTATTTGGAAGTGAGTGTCTAGCAGTGGTTGGAAGAATACATGAAATTTTTACATTAAACATAAGTAGAATTTGGTGAGCAGAACTACAAGGAGGGCACATTTGGTGTGTTATAGCAAAGAAAAAGAAAGTTAAAGCACATTCAAGAAATAGTGAATTATATGGCTCAAATATAAGGTGGGAACTAAGAAAGAAATGGTGTATTACATTAATGGAGTATTTAACTAAATTAGAAAAACAAACAAACATAGAGCAACTATCATTTGATGGAGTAAACATAAAACATTACTTACTGAAAACCTCCTTAACTGATTTCCTTACTCCATGAAGGACTACCGTGTGTCTGCATCCAAGTATATAATGTAAATAAGGCAGATACCCTTTCAGATTCACAATACACGTACAATTTAGAATGTATGACTTTTATTTTAAAAGAAAAATGATAGCTGATGTTTATATTGGGGTTTCTCCAGAAAATTGACGACTACAAATGGATATCAAATTTGATATCAGCAGAAAGATTCCACAGTCTCTGCCTACAACCATTCTGCATATATCACCATGTGTGGCTTTCTTATCAAAAGCAATGACTTCCCTGTGTATTTAGGTTATGAAATAAGAATTTTTTAGCTTTAAAAGTATCTCTGTTCCCTACGATCTCTTCTATCATTTCTTGAAACCATATGATTTGTGCACCACTTGCATTTTTTCTGGCTGGAAAAGCATTTTTCTGGCAGCAGTGGACTACAGATCTTTTTTCCTGTTTTTCTCATTATCCATTTATTATGATAAAAGCTTGTTAACCTTCTATATTAAAAAAGGAATCCTCCTCCTGGATGATTCTCCCTCTTGAATTCTCTAATTTGCATAAGTTTGCAATATACATTTCAATCTAAAATGCATGTCAAGCAGTTTTGTTGACCATGTTCTATTGGAGGAGATGGTTCACTTTCTAATTTTTCCTCCGCAATAGTGTTGTCCAGTACGATGCTTTAAGGAATACTGCTTACTGCTGAAACTAGAACTAAAAATATTTGGTCTGTTTTTTCCTCACAGCGGCTTTCTCTCTTTATATGTTGTTTACACAGGCCCAGATATAGAAATCACAAAGATACTTTAATTCTGATCTATTTTCCCAAATGTTTTCATTTGTTCATCAAGTAAAACTAATATAAAAACTGCCACTGATATTTGGCATAATAAGGAACTATTTCATACTCAATAGAAAACAAATTATTTAGAACCAGCAAAAGGACTTTGCATTTCCTCTTTTAAATATGTTAGTTCAATATACTATTTAGAAATTTGAAGTGACCAAAGAAGTCATAATCATGATGAAAACTTACTCTATTCTACTCACTTAAATAGAAGAATAGCCACCTAAAATTGAAAAAAACATATTCGTCTCTCCCAAGGTTATCTTCTAGGCTTAGAACAAAAACACCTTAGACTTCATGGAATAGGAAAAGTATTTGATGTTTTCAAAATGTTGATAAATTGAAAAAATAGTTTTATCCATTCTGAACAAGAAAATTATCCTTATATAAAATTGATTTTATAAGTTCTATTTTGGTATACAATGAGGTGAAAATGTATTAATGATTTGAACTCTCACATACTGAAATTATTGCTTCCAGCACTAAGTGCTCTATTATATTTACTGTGTTTAAGGCTGGGGATTAACCCACAGCCTCATTCACCTAGGCATATACCCTAGCCCTGGTCTACATCTCTAGCCCATTCTATTATAAACTATATAACTATAAACTACTATAAAACAAGCCTTAGCAAGAAGGAAAAGACTGAAAATTACTCTTAATTGGTTCTACTGAATTAGGGAACTTCCAGATGAGAGCAAAGAGTATAGCTTGTAAACACCAAAGAAGTCACTCTCCACAGCTGCAAATGATTTGCCTTCTCAAGTCACAAAATACACTTAATCATGTTAGACATCAAGAAAGCAAATTGGAAGCTGTTTTTGATGATGCATCCTTGTGAAGAAAAAAAACCTAATGTTTTGACCAATACACAGGTGACTAAGTTAGACCTTAATTTACCTTGGCATACATGCATGCAAAATTTCTTTGGGGATTGACAGGATTCTAATAAAAATTCATATAGTATGAAAATGCTGTCCTTCTCAAAAATCAATAATGACACTGATGCAAACATTCTGCAAATTATGTTAAAACTATAAAGTCAATCAACCCATTTTATTACAATTTTTATTGAATGAGTTTTTATGCTTTAACATGATCTGCACCATACACTGCTCTGGGTAGTTGTGGGTTAACGCTCACAAGGTTCACAACATTTCCTGAGCTTAGGGCTTAATGTTTGGGGGGAATCTTTGCTTGTTTGTCTGTTTGGGTTTTTTTGGTTTTTTTTTTTTTTTTTTTTTTTTCTGTTATGAACTCACTACGCAGTCCAGACTGGCCTTGAACTTGTGGCACTCCTGTCTCCTTCTCTCCAGTGCTGGGATTACAGGTATGTACCACCACACCTGGTATGAGTCATCATTTTTGATAGTATTTTCTTTGTCTCAAAACGTCTCATGTTAATGGCTGAATTATTTTTTCTGGGGGGGGTGGGGTAAGATAAGGCCTCTCGATATAGTTCAGGATGGCCTTGATCTCAATATGTAGCCTGGGATGGCCTCAAACTTGCGGTGATCCTCTTGCCTCAGCCTCCCAAGTGTTGGGATTACAGGTGTGTACCGCCAACACAATGGCTGAATTACTGCTAGAAGAAAGAAACATAAGTCAAGGGAGGGAACAACCAATGTGCTCCTTTATACTCCAGCTGAATACAAAGGCAACACTCTGTGGAGGAGAGCCTAACAATGGACCTAAATGGACTCGAGTCTATCGGATGTTGAATCCATATATGACATGTATTTTGTAAAGTTGGGACAATCACTACTTTGTAAAAGAGTCTATTTGTATAATCAATATTATTTATGTCACCTGAATAGTAGATATTCATCATCATGCTTTTGTGCTTGAATTTGCAACTGAGTGGAATTTAAAAAATAATTATTTAATGAGATCATGAGCAGGAAATGGGATCCTGCATTATGTGTTTTAATTACTTATTTTTGCCATGTTTATATTCTGTATCTTGTAGAAGTATATCCAACTTTGTGTTTAAAAAGTTGAAGCTATATAGCTAGGAAGTGGAATTCTTGTCATTTCCTTCTAAAAGAATTGCAAAATTTTCACTTGATTTATTTTGTTTCACAATTTCACTAGGTGGACTTTTTGGTAAATATTTAGTGTCTTTGACTGTTATATATGAAATTCAAGGCAAAATAGTATTTTCTATTACTCTTCAGGGGAAATGGATGGATCAATACATGCAATTTTAATGTAGTAATTCACTTCTCTATATATTTTGAATGTATATTTCTATTTCTAATACCAGTTTGTAAAGAATTGCACAGAAAAAATGGACTAGGAAAAATTATGTATCTGGCCGATTTAAACTGTGCAGATACAAAAATTTTTCAAAAATCATATTTTACACAAAGACTGCATTTTAACTGGCTGTACAACTGAAACATCACATAAATGGTATTCACCACTTACATATTGGATATCATTGCAATAATTATAGGAAGTCTAGGTATCAAGCCAATCGAGTTGTCAGGAGGGGCGAGGGTTGTGTCAAGATTATCTTTTCAATTTTGGAGAGTTTTCCTGTGGCTACAAGGAAAGTAATAGGTTGGAAAAAGTCAAATGTGACGTGGCGGCGCACACCTGTAATCCCAGCACTCGGGAGGCTGAGGCAAGAGGACTGTTACATATTGGAGAGCAGCATGGACTACAAACTGAGCTCAAGACCAGCCAGAACTGCACAGCAAGACTCAAAAAGACCAAAAGAAAAAAAAGTCTGACTGTAAGAACTGGACACCTTCGTAGTGTAGTGTTTTAGTCACTTTTTAATACAATTCTTGTTAATTACGTACATGCAGTGGAGTTTCAGAATATTTGTTTATGCATTAATTCAAACAACATTCCCTGTTACTTGTTCTTGATGAGTGAAAACTGTAGGGAAATAAAGAATACATATCAAAGCATGAGAAAGAAAGAAACAGGGACATATTCATGAATGCTTTTCTGTGAAAGGGATATTTCAGATCAGCTGGGGAAGGTTGGAATTTTCCACTGATAAGAGAATAACTGATTTTTCAGTCATTCTTTGTGTGGCGGGGAGCTGGGGAAGGAAAGAAAAATAAGAGGAGGGAAAAGGGAGGGAAGCAGACCCTTGGATTCTACACAAAACTGTTTATCAAGAGGATTATATATTTAATGTGAGAAAATCAAACATCTGTAATTTCAGAATAACATATGGAAAACAATATTCTTCAGATGAAACTTACTATTGAGGTCAGGGATATAGCTCAGCAGCACAGTGCCTGCCTGACAAGTGTAAGGTCCTGAGTTCAATTCCCAGTACCAAATAGATACATATAAACTTACTATTTATATAGTGTTTACTATATGGTGCATTGGCTTGTGCATTACCAAGTGATTATGTCACCTTTCCTTGGTATTCAAAAATTCTCTGTCACATTTGTCATTGTACAATGCTAATTCTCAAGTTTATACTAATTTACAGTCACTTTGATGAGGAAAATAGTAGTACTATCTTCAGTTCACAAGAGAATTAATCAGCCATAGCAGATGTATTTACTCCTATTACTGAATAAAACTACAACTTTATCAGTTTATAATAAAAATTTACCAATTTATTCTCTCAATTTCTGTGGGTCAGGCACCCAGCACATCTTGGCTGGGTTTTCTGCTCAGGGAGTGAAAAGGGTGAAATCACTATGTTGGCTGGCTGTGTCTTCATTTCTAGATTTATTTCAGGTTGTTGGAGGAATTAATTTCTTATAGGACTGAGGTCCCCACTGTCTTTCTTCCTATTGGCTGGGAAACTCTTTCAGGCTTTTTCCACATGACTCACTGTGTAAACCTCCCCACACTTCTAGGAGTTCTATCCCATTCTCCTGAATTCAATCTTCTCTTTGAATAACTACGATCATATAATTAGCAGTATCTCACAGGCATGGTATGCTATTATATCACAGGTGAACACTTAAATGTAGGGGATTATACAGAATGTGCACACTAGCAGTTAGAAATCTTGTTTTGTGTCTTAGAAATTGTGCTCACCTCAAGGGAATAGCCTTCCCAGTATAATTTTTCTTGCAACTTCCATCATGGCGCTATGTTTATATCTATGACTTTTGGTTCTTCCTCAAAATGAAAATGACTGTGAAAGGTAAATGTTTTGAACTTGTTTAAAGCATGAAGGCAGCCACAGGAGCAATGACATAAAGACAAGGGAAAGGATTCTGAGAAGGGCTTCCAAGAGTGGCAAAAATGATGGTGTGTTTTCAAAGACAGGGAGTACGCTGAAGGCGCCAATCGCAGTGTGTCTTTTTTTTTTTTTTTTTTTCCGGTCTTTTTGAGACAGAGTCTTGCTAT
>NW_004955406.1:31448779-31478638 GCF_000276665.1 Chinchilla lanigera | reverse complement strand
TGATTTTAATTTTCACTTTTTGTAGTTAAATACTTAAATTTTTCTCATTTTATAATTACAGAAATTGAGTTTCTTTCTTGATTCTAGAATTTAATTTAAGCAAACATTATAAATTTATCCTAAATGATAACTTCTGGATTTGACAAAATTTTCTATTTCGCTTAAATGTGGCCAATATTAAAATACGTATAATATTGCAGATACTACTGTTCTAACAAATAAAAATGCAACTTGTATTCTAATTACAGGATGTACACAAGTAAATAAGTAAATTTATAAAGTGAGGTTATTGTAAATAATGTGAGATAAAATAGAGTAAATAGGTGAGGCTTGCTTGGAGTGTCAGATATTCCACGAAGCCCTACAATCACGGAATAACCTGGGGCTCTGGCTCCTTTGTGGAAAATTGTATATAGTGATGTATGGAGTTAGCAGATTAGGTCTTCTGATTTTCTCATGACAGTTGTGGTAAAGAAGAATTGCATTAATGCATCTATCACCTACATTATTTCATATCAATAAGAAATATTTTCCTTCATAATGTTTTATAATAGTTGCTGCTGTTCTTATGTTAATATTATCATATCTGTTTCTCTTAGCTAACAACTCAAGGTAGTTTTTCTATTATGATTTGACATTATTCATCATTATTATATATTTTTCTTACAAATAATACATCTGATTTCAGTTTGTAAAGCACTCTGAAAACAAATAGTCAAGACTACTAATAAATTTTGTTGGCTTCTTCCTCAAACCAATTTTTCCCTCTATGTTACCCAACAATATCCCAAATATTTCATGTCTGTGATTTGACTGATGTTGGCATTATCTCTGCATTCAAAGATGAGATCTGATTGGCTTATGTGACTGACTTAGATAAGGCTCACAAACAAACAACTCAACAAAGGACAAGGATATATTATAAGACTTTAGATTACAATATTTTCTTGTATATGGAAAAGAAATAAACCCTAGGAGTTACAGAGATCTTCTGGGTACTACTGCAGTAGGAATGCGATAAGATCGTAAAGAAACATAAAGGTAAAATTGCAACAGGAAGGACTGGGATGCTGTTTTGTATTATTTAGGACTACAAGAAAACATGAACAAAAAGTATACAGTTGACATGCTTAATTAATTATTAAAATAATACATTATTTTGAAGTTGTAGTTTTCATTACTTGTTTACAAATTTAGATCATTTTGTATGGTTTGGGGATGGGTGAGAGAGACAAAAAATAAAAATAAGATGTGCCCTAATTGAGATAAAAAATGACTCCTGACATAATATCAATTTAACATATTCAGAATTTTTCTGTATACTTTTTACTTTGCTCTATTTATTTTTAATGAGTACTCTTATCCTATCGTCTTATTCTGAATTAAGTTTTCTTCTTGCTGTGGTGTATATGTTACTATTTTTTTAATAAAGCCTCTGAGGACACTAAAACCACTGAATATTAAGATAATTAAAAAACTCTTTTCTCAAAGTTTTTGTTTTATACCACGTTTACATTCAGAGTGACTTTTCCTATGAAGCAAAACTTTTTTCTGATTGTAGCAATAAAATTTGAGAATTTATAATGTGATTCTAATTGACTCATAATGCCTTCTTCCTAGAAGTCTTCAGTGGAGAATAATTAGCTTGTTTTACTTGGACTCTAAATTTTCATACATGTTTTTCATTCTTCTGCATGTGGATATCCTGTTTGCATAACATCATTTATTGAAGGGACTGTCACTTTTCCATTGTGTGTACCTTTGTCCCAATTCAGCTGACTGTAGATATGTAGCTGTATTACTAGGTTTATACAGCACCATTTGTTGAAGAGGCTGTCTTTTCTCCAGTGTAAGTTTTGCTTGTCAAAGCTTCAATACTCAGGGCCGGGGATGTGGCTCATTGGTAAAATCCTTGCCTTTTATACACAAAGCCCTGAGTTCTGGGTTTGATGCCCAGGACCAAAGAAAACAATAAACAAACAAACAAAAACTTCAAACTTCAGTTGACTATAGATGCACAGGTATACTTCCAGAATCTCTATTCTGTTCCACTGGGGTGTGTGTGTGTGTGTGTGTGTGTGTGTGTGTGTGTGTGTGTGTGTGTGTGTGTGTGACTGCAGTACCATACTTTTTGCTGGCTACAACTTTGTAATATATTTTGTTATCTAGTAGTGAACCCTCCAGCTTTACATTTTTTTGGTCAAGACTGACATGGCTATGCAAAGCATTTTATACTTCCAAATGAATTTTAGATTTTCTTTTCTATTTCTATGAAGGAAGACCTTGAAATTTTCATAGAGTGTTTTCATCTTTAAAGAGGTTTGTATCACATGAACATCTTAAAATATCAATTTTTCCAACCCATTAACATAGAATTATTCCCATTTATTTATGTTTGCTTCAATTTCATTTATTACCCTTTTGTAATTTTTAGAATACATACCTTTAACCTCCTTGATTGAATTACTTCTGAGTATATCATTTATTGTTGATACTATTCTGAATGCAATTGTTTTCTTAATTTCTTTTCTTTGATAATTTATTCTAAATAAACTTCAAACCATGAGCCAAAATAAACCTCTCCTGTAAATTGTGGGTGCTAGATATTTGTCCCAGTGATGGGAAAGTAATTAACGAGACATTTAAAAAATATTAAGAGAATATTATATTAACTTATTAATTAATGATATTGTTCAATGAGTGTACCCAGAGAATATCTTATTTCCTTTAAAAATTTAAACTGTTTGTATAGTATATAAATATTTTTAGTACAATTTTTGATAAAATGGCCATTGTGACAATGCTGATTCTGCCTAACCAGAGGAACAGGGCTATCTTTCTATTTTTTTAACATTCTCTTCAGTGTCTTTCTTTAGAGCAGTATAATTTTCATTACAGAGGTCTTACACTTCCTCCTTAAACTGATTCCTAGGTATTTAATTTTTTTTTAAACTTCTGTGAGTGGGATTGTTTTCCTAGATTTTTTCTCATTAGTGGTACATAGGAATAATACTGATTTTCTTGTACTGATTTTGTATCCTGATACTTTTTTAAATTTGCTAAATTTATTTATTGGCTCTAAGATAAGATGATACATCTACAAATATAGTTTGACTTTTCCCTTTCATATTTGTGCCCTCTTTATTTCTTTCTCATGCCTGCTTGTTTTGGTTAAAATTTTTAGTACTGTATTGAAGGAGAGAGGTGAAAACTGGCACCCTTGTCTCCTCTTGAGATTAGAGGGAAAGTTTCAGTTTTGTCCTGTTGGCTGCAAGTTTCTCATGAATGGTTTTTATTCATGAATTTATTCATTCATGAATGGCCTATATTCATTTTGGTTAGATTTTTATCATGAATAGATGTAAGATGTTGACAAAGGGCATTTTTGCAGCTATTGAGATGATTATCTTATTTATATCCTTAATTCTATTTTCCTGTTATATTACATTTATCAATTATATATGTATCCTTACATTCCTTAGATGAAATATGGGCAACTGAAATGCATAGATATATCTCAAAAGAAGTACAAATGGCCAAAGAATACATAAAACTTTTCATCTTCTTCGGCCTTTAGGGAAATGCAAATCAGAACAACACTGAGAATCCATCTTAGTCCACTAAGAATGACCATCATCAAGACACAAAAAAAACAAATGCTGAAAAGGTTGGGGAACAAAAGGAACCCCCTCTGACAATGTCAGTGAGGAAGTAAATGAGTACAACCACCATGGAAATCTGTACAAAGTTTCCACAAAGACTACAAATAGAAATTCCATTTGACCCACCTATATATCTCCTTAGTTATCTTCCCTAAGAGTTAAAGTTGACATGTCACAGTGACACATGTATATTCATGTTTATAGCAGCTCAATTCACAATAGCTAAATTACAGAGACAGCCTAGATGCCCATAGACAGGTGAACAGATAAAGAACTTGTGGTATAGAGACACTATAGGTTAGTACTTGGCCATAAAGAAGGATAAAATTGAGTTATTTGCAGAAAAATAAATGGCTCTTAAAACCATAATGCTAAAAACAGACACAAGTTAAATGTTACAGGTTTTCTGTGATATGAGAAACCCCAAATATAAGTAATTTAAAGAAAAACATATGGGAGAGATGGTAGAACTGGGAGTAGACTGGGAGTGGGAAAGGGATCTTGGGAATGGAGAGAGGAGTTAACGGGAAAAGGGGAACAAAAAGATTAAGATATTGTATATGTACCTATTCTCCAAAGTGATTGTAATTATTATGTATCACAAACTTACTAGTTAAAAAAGGTGAGCTGAAGCCTAATATTAAAATCAAGAATGGCAAAGCATGCTAATTATGTAGTTTTGGAAATAATAGCCTAAACTTCATCCACCACAGCCAAAATTAGCATCATAAAAATAAATGATTTACTGATTGGAAATTAATGATATACAACATGTCCACTTCCATATATGTATATTGAGCTGATAAAAGCCAGTCAGTATATTAGAATTCTTTTTTTACTTTCTGCAATACATTTAATGTGTAACCCTAAGGATTTTTTTAAAGATAAAAGAATGAAAACATATTAACAAAGACACATGCATTTAGAAAATAACAAAAATAATACAAGCAGTACAGTCTTTCAGACAAAGTGATAAGAAATTAACAATGGTTGTTGTATTACATATTGATATCTTCAAACTGGATACTCAGATAAACAAATATAGACATGTAAGATTGATCAAACACTTAAACATCAACTATTTCTTTCAATAGAGCATTAAAAGTCATTAGTACAATTGTGTTAGATACCCTGTGTATACATATATACATATTTTCCCTTTCTTTCCTTTCTCTTTTCCCTCATCCAAATGTTCTTTCCTTTTGAGCAGTTTCCTTTTATTTCACAATGTCTATTGTACCTCCTAGATTTTATCTACTCTTTCAGGTTCTTACACTAATGACACATCACAGTCACAGTCCCTGACTTGAAATTATACTACAAAGCTACTGTGATAAAATCAATAAGGTACTAGCAAAAAAAAAAATAGACCTGAGGATCAATGGAAAAGACTGGAAGATGCAGCCACAACCACAAATACACTCAGCCACCTAATCTTTGACAAATGATTCAAACAAGTTCACTGGAAGAAATATAGTCTCTTTAATAAATGGTGCTGGAAAAACTGGCTCACCACATACTGAAGACTGAAAGTAGACCCATGTCTATCACCATGTACTGAACTCAAGTCAAAATGGATTATAGCTCTAAGTATTAAAACAGAAACACTAAGTCTACTGAAAGAGAAAAACACTAAGTCTCTGAAAGAGAAAGCAGGCAAAAGTCTTGAAGACATAGGAGTAGACAGAGAGTTCATGAACAAAAACCAAACTGCACAGGAAATACTTCAAAGAATCAACAACTTGGGTCTCATCTTACTGAAAAGTTTTTGCACTTCTAAAGGATCACCAGGAGAGTAAAAAGAAAACCCACAAGTTGGGAAAAAATTCTACCTAACTGCCCCTTGGACAAAGGACTTCTACCTAGAACATACAAAGAATTAAAAATTCAAAGTTCTTCAAATTCAAAGACCCCCAAAATTCAAAGACCCAATACAAAAATGGGCATCTGAGATGAACACATACTTATCAGATAAAGAAATACAAATGTCAAAAAAATACATGAGAAAAAGTTCATCATTAGTTGTTCATGAAATGCAAATTAAAACAACACTGAGATTCCATCTCACTCCAGTAAGAATGGCTGTCATTAAGGTGTGGGAAGAGAGAAGGGAAAGAAGGGGAAATTATATATGTTTGTATATACAGGATAGCTAACATAGTTGTACTACTGTCATCTATTGCCCTACAGAGAGGAACAGTTAATGATTATTTGTTTGATCAATCTTGTATGTCTCCATTTGTTTTCCTGAGAAACCACACTTTGAAGATATCAATAAGTAATACAACAACCATGGTTAATTTCCTACAACTTTGTCTGTAGCTCTGTTTTGTTTGTATTGCTCTTATGCTATTTTGTAAATGGATGTCTGTTTGTTAATATGTATTCCTTCTTTTATTTTTTAAAATAAAATTTAAAAAAAAGAAATCAACCAATAACAGCTCATGAGGCTGTGAAGAGAAAGGAATCCCTCTCCAGTGCTGGTAAAACCACTCTGGAAATCAGTTTGGAGATTCCTCAGTAAAGTAGGACTAGAGGTCCCATTCAATCCAGCTATTACCCTTCTCCGTATTTTCCCAGAAGAACTGAAAACATCATATCACAGTGATATATGTGCACCCCTGTTTATAGCAGTGCCACTTGTAATAGTTAAATTGTAGAAGCAACCCAAATGTCCATCCACTGAGGAATGGATAAAAACGTTGTGGTATTTTTATATAATGGAATATTACTCAGCTATAAAGAAAGATAAACTCAAGGCTTTTATCAGAAAATGGACACAACTAGAGACCATACCAATAAGTGAAATAAATCAGACCCACATGTGTAAACACTATGTTTTATAACAATAAACCTGGATAAAGCAACAATTCTAGCATATACAAAACATTTTCTTTATGTTAAAAGAATTCTTCTACTCAACTATGCTTTTAACTTTAGAATATAAGAAATATGAGTGTAAGAAATTTTAAAAATTCAAAATAGTAATTCCCTAATTATATAAATATAAAACAACACTTAAAACCTTATTTATCCTGTGTTTGATGATAAAGGTGAGTTGCACTGGGAAATATAAGAAAATAAACTGTCAACATGGAGAAAGATGTAGGAAACAAAAAAATGTAAAGTCACCTCATAGAAATCATACGTGATATCCACTTGGAAGTAATAAAGTGACAGAAAAACAGCAAAAAGCAACAGTAAAGTGACATAAACACAAGTTTTATTCTTGAACACCAAAGGCAATAAATGAGAAGATACACTCCTAGCAGCCATAAACACAAACACTAAAAAAAGACTGTGCTTTAAAAAACTAACAAAACTGGCAAAAATTCTCACATTTTAGAGCATACAGAAGAGGAGGTGGAAAAGGCTGAATAATAGAACATAGAATTCAACATACAGCAAATGAAAAACCATGAAAAATGTCTAGTAGCATTTTCTTTTCAATGAAAATGAGCAAAAGAAAAAGACGTGTTTCAGAAAGACTACAAAAATGATCAAATAAATACAAAATGAATGTCTTTTTGAACCAATGTTAAATGATATTCATGTGTCACACACTGGTTGCATTTTAAAAGTCCATCAAAAATGATCTAAATTTTAAGTAAAAATTAGGTTAATAGACATACCAGTATTTGCCTTGTTTCTGTAATATTCAATGACTATACATCAGAGCAATTTACAGATAAGTTCAATTGGAGAATTCATGAAATAATTTACTTTTGTATATGTAACTTCTAGCATGAGTAATTTCCCTAAAAAAAAAAACTTTATTTTCTCTTGATATTTTAACTTGTTGAGATAGAGTCTGCTAGTGTAGTTCAGACTGGCCTTGATCTCACTCTGTAGCCCAGGCTAGCCTTGAACTCAAAAGGCTCCTCCTGCCTCAGCCTCCTGAGTTCTGGGATCATAGCCATGACTATATTCTGAAAGTCATATGTGTGGATGAATGTCATTTCTGTGGCCAGATTACCTAGGTAGCATCCCCTTTCTGCTTCCTACTAATTTCCTACTTTGGTGTATATGGCTTAAGTTCTGTATTCTCTGTTTTTCATTTGTGAGACAAAGAATATTCATAGTACTTTTGATTTTCAACAGGGAAATGGATTCAAAATTTGCTATTTTCCTTTGATACTTTTATGATGTATATAAAATAACAAAAATAACAAAAGTGTGAAAAATAACAGAAACATAAATGCATGCATTACATTTTAATAGAAAAGGTAATGGCTGTGACATCTAACATTGCAGATTAAGTCTGTATTGTGGCCAAAGAGACAGTAGGAGCAATCTGAAAGAAAAAATAATAATATCACACTAAGAGAGGTAAGAGGGGACCAAAGAAGAGGGTAGTAAGTGAACGAAAATACAAGAAATGTAAGAGCACTTTAACATGAAAATAGCCATTATCCTTCATTCTTTGCTAAAGACACACACTTTGCAAAGTGGTTTTGAAGCTACTTGACTCAAACAGCAGAGTCCATTTGCCAGGCCTTGGTACATGAACTGCTCTTCAGGTGTGTTTGTGATTATAGAATATAATAGAGGGATGAGATGCTAGTTCCACTTTGCACAAAACACTGTACACAGAGAGGACAAGTTGTTTAACACTGGTGCACATTGTCTGGGGAAGTAATTGAGTTGTCCTGTTGACAATGGGAGACCCAAAAAGCATACACAAAACAAGAGAATTCCAAATGAGGACCTTCTGCATGAGCATGTGGGACCACTCTGGTATTTTGAGGGCAAAGCAAAAGTGAGGCCATCTGAGACCAGTAAAATTTCCTTGTCTGTTTGAAATCAGCTCAAATTGCCTGTTCAAAGACTCTTGTTGTAAATAAGGTTGATATTGTTTATTATGCAGCAATGGAAAATGAATGAGAGAATATTACTTCATATGAGAAAGGAAGCTATTCAGATAAAAATGTAAAATGACACTAGAGAAATTATATAATGCCAAAAATTTTAAAATATATTTTAAAAGGCTCTTCTTTACTCATAAATGAAAAAGAAATTACTGGTGAAAGATATTTAAGACTTCCAGCTAAAAAAAACAAATATAACTGATACTATATGTAAAAGTAATTAATATAGCAAGCTGGTTATATCTAATTATGATCAAAATTTAGAAATTGAAAATAGACTGTATCTGTTTAGATTTCCATTCAACATTTTCAAAAACTTATTTATATTAGTGAATAAAGCATAAATATTATAAATATTTCCTGATCACTAAATAATGAAATTAAATACTTGTAACAATAATGGAAGGAAAAAAATCTTTCCACTAGAAAATATAAAAGGGAAATATGTCCATTTTGCACTGATTTTTTTAAAAAAGAAAAAAATCATATTGAAACACCACATATAAAGATATATTTTATAAATTTCATGTAGAGATAAAAATGCAAAACATGTATTTCAAAAAAATAGCAGAAAATGATTTAACAAGTCTTCTCTAAAAAGTCTCAGGTATAAAGGGAGTTTGAAACTTGGTAGATTTGAAATAATACTGGAAAATTTTTGTCTGTATACCCTTTCATATTTTGTACATTTTTTAGTATTATAATAACCATCATAAATGTATACATACATAAACTGCTATGAAATAAAACTAAAGAGTAAATTAATTACCTACATCATTGTGTTGTAGTGAAAATAAATTAGCTATTTCAAGAAAGGTACTTAAAATGGATTTTGGCAAAAAAGAATAAATAAGATGTGTTATTTGTATGTATGTATATGTGAATTCCTCTCTGCATCTAAAGTCATGGATTTTTTTGATATAATCTCACCCAGCCCATTTGACAACCTGAGTAAATTACATATTACCCATCAATTGTACGTTACTCCTAATGTGATCCTTTAAACTTGTTCAATTGCAAATCAGAATCAATGTTATTTGAAAGACATAGCCACATTACAAAAGTAAATGACCCTATAAAACTAGGACCTTCAAATATCAAATTATAACTAATTATTGAGAAGATGCTTTTCCTTATATGAGGAATCCAACCAAAATGTAGAAATGACTGGAAGGTAGGCTAGTAGAGATAAGAGACCAGGGAGAGGGGCAGAAAGAAAGAGTGTGGTGCATTAACTAATGATCTACTTGTAACACCCAGCAACTGAGTCAGCATGGTGCTGGGTGTGGAACGGCCACCTGAGGGCTGCTGACAATAGCATAAAAGGAGAACTGGAGGGGAAGATGGTGCACTGTGGAGAAGCTTGTCATGCTGATTTTCCTGACACGAATTCACCCCTTGTCATTATGGAGCAGGTCCTGGTGCTCTCTGTCACTGAGGATGGCTGTAGTTCTCTTTTGGGGGAGAGCGCTCTGGTCCTTACCTTGAGTGTCGCTTCCTGCTCCAGTGCAGCTCTCTCAGCCTGGTGGTGCACACTTTCTGGTTCCCACCACAGACCTTTGGGCCTTCCCAGTGCAGACCCTTCATACAGACTTGCACGAGACACTGTCATGGGCTCTAGGCCTCCAGTTGGACTCATGCAGGAGATTGCTATGGGATCCAGACCCTCAGTGGGATTCTTTGCCTCTCTACTGCATGGACAGATCTCTTTCACTCTTCTGCATTTGACTTTTTGGGCGAATGTTATAAAATCATCCTATAAGTGATGCATTCTGTATTAAATCTGTTCCATTGAAAATTCTAACTGAAATAGTGAGGTTGTAGGGGCTGAAATTAATCAAACTATGCTTATATGCATGTGCTATGATAGAAAACTGGAAATTGTTACTTGCTAAGACTAATATGCATTAATCAAATAAACTAAAAAAGTTATATAAGACTGATACTTTTGCATACCCGAGTAAAATACACAGTATTACATAATAAACTGCACACTAAAAAAGGGACTGTGAAGTATATGTATGTAAACAGTGCCTTTTTTCTTGAAATATAAAGAAATATGCAATATACAATACAATGATATAGTCAACCAATGACTGATATGAACATTAGTCAAAGTATTTTCAAACCATTAATAGAATTATGAAAAAAGAATATATTATTTGGCTATTATATTAACAAATATTTTTATCAAAATTTGTTAAACTGTTTTTCTTTCTTTCTTAAAATCAGATTTGTTTAAAGGTTGCCTTTAAACTTTTCTGGATAGCAAATTTTAAAGATAGATTTTGATGTCATCTTCAATTCAGAAAATAAGAGGACGTTTACCATCTTTATCCTTGCAAATTAGATTATTAAATATGTATTTGAGAGCAATCTTAAGTGCAGTCTAATCATGGAGAATTTCATATATGTCTAGGAAAAAAGCTGCAAGTAGGCAGATGTCTTTGGTATCATTGTTCCTTAATCTAAAGCAAGAGCAAAGATGCCGCCTGCTTCCAAACATCATTTGTCATGAGTCGCTCTAGGATAATAATGGCTGTTGATGGAGAAAGACTGAGTTTTCCTCCAGGAGCCTCTGTACATAGCATACTATGAAATACTTCCAATAAAGTTATCACATTTTAATAAAGAAAAATAAAACTATATGAGTTTTCCAGCTTGTGGTTATTTTTCTATATCAACAGTCAAGGTCTCCACCTTCGGTTTTGTTATCTACTTTTGAAGTATTGTTATCTACTTTTGAAGTACGGCACTACCACACAATTACAGATAATAAAATACAGCATGTTTAGAAAAACAAGATGCAAAAGTTCTGCTTTGAAAGAAAAAAATTATTATTAAATTAATAATTATAAAATTATTAAAAAATTATTATTATATTATATTATATTCTTTTATTCATATAAAGCTAAAAAATTATTATTATATTATATTATATTCTTTTATTCATATAAAGCTGAGAAATAAATATTTTTAAGAGGTACTATTATTTCTGTAAGAGTTCTAGCCGTCTCTAAGAAAGAACTGGTGAAACTGTCTACCAGACTTCTTGTACAGCATGGTGGAGCAATATTCCTTTAACTGTTTAGTCACAAATCTTTGCTTACTTATTTCATGTGCCTTATCAATGAGTTTCCAAAGTAAATTATTATTTTTAAAGTATTTTTTTGCTCTCTCACTTTATCTCTTTATAGCTCTTTCCTCCTTCATGATAGGAATATAGATTTTCAAACTAAATAACAAGCTATAAATTCTAGGAAGTGGAGAGGAAATAGTTTGGTAAATTAAAGTCAAGCGGGATGGCTCATTTCAAGGCCAATGTGAGCGTATTTCCTACATCTGAGTATATTGATTTGAGAGCATGGAATGGTTTTGTTATGTTGGGTGATGAAGACTAGGTCTCATAAAATTCTTAGATCAACCTTTACTTATAATCAGAATTTTAGCTTTGTGAAATACACCATTTATAATGAATTTAAAAATGGCAAGGAAATATAAACTAAAAGTAATATGAACTAAAAGTCATTTATTCTTTAATTCAAAAGTCAAGGAACCGAATGATTGTCACAATCACAACCACTGTTGATTCGTATTATTTTGTCTTGAAACCCTGTATCACTTTCAATGTTCTTGCTTTGGTTTGTTTATGTTTGTGACATTGGTATGCTGCTATTGTTCTTTTTTTTCTCATTTACTACTTTCTTTAAACTACAATTATAAAAACATTGTGTTGCTAATCTTATAAGAATTTCATATATGTACAGATTTCATGTGATTCATAAACTACCATGAATAAGGAGAGGACCCACTGGCAGACTCACTGCAGATCTCCAAGGAGCAGCTACATAGAGAAGGGTTCCTTTGTTTTTTTGAGAGGGCCACATTTAAAAAGAGAATCTCTTCCAAAGTGCAGCATTAGGCCAGTAAGCAACCCGGTTGTTTGTTAAATATCACCTAGGGAGTGCTTTAAAAGTACTGATGTGTAGGACCCAGATTTAATGGGACTGGAGTAGAGCCAAGTCCAATGGGATTGGTGTTTTGTAAAAGCTCCCCAAGTGCCATTTGTGTGGCCATGCTCAAATGAAAACTGCGGTTGTTTTCATTTCTCTAGCCTGTACAGCATTCTCCACTTAAATCCCCTTTCTTGGCTTTGATTTCTTGCCTCATTACATAAAAACTATATACTTTTTTATGAAAACTACATAGAAACTACATACTTTTCAAAATCAAAATCATTTCTCTATTTATTCTTTATTGAGACTTTCTGACTGGAATTCAAAGATTAAAATTTTTTATCTCTGATATATGTTCTAGAAATCTATTTTTATTGAGTGCCACATTTACTTCTGATGAATAGAATAGATGACTAAAAATTCTAAATAATTAGAATTTTAGGCTTTCAAATCAGCATGAGGATTTTTACAATCATGACCGTGAGTAAGTTCATTCACGTCTCTCAGATAAAACTAGTACCACATTCAGAGCCTGTTATGGAGATTAAATTTATTGAATAAAAATTTAACTGTATGATTGGCATATATGTAATTATTCAATAAATATTACCTGTGGACATCATTTACATTTTGTCACTCACTCTGACCTAGATAACTCATATCCAGATAACTCACACAGCTCAGCGTGAAGATCGGTATATCAGAACCTGAGTTTCCTATGAGGCTTCTTTTAGTTAATTCTTTAGTTATTCCAAGGATGGCAAAAATTTACTAAACTTACAAAAATAATGGTTAATGTACAAATGTAATATAAATGCACATAACAAATGCCCTCTTGATACCTATGAAAGCATTTCTATTTGGGAAAGAAATAATTTTACACAAGTGAGGAAGTTAGAGTTAAATGAGCAGATAACCCAAAATATGTCTATTAAGAAAATAGTAGTACCTTTTGCAATCCTGGTTTAAATATAGAATAAAGCAATACAAGGGCAGTATGGTCTCACTCACCTACCCAGACTGGGTTTGATACATTCTCGTATTTACTGTTTACATCCTACAAAGATGAATTATAAACAATATACATGTAACCAAGATTCAATGGCAGGCCCTCCCTCATTTTTATTCACGATTGACAACTGCACTGCTCAGAGTGGACTAAGATATTTGGAAATGTTTGTTTCGGTTTGGGGCTGGCTAGTCTCTCTCAGGGCAGCCAGTGTATAATTATCTAGACAGCGGCATAAATAGTTGATCTATTTACCTGTGGATACGGTAATAGGGCATATTTATATATATATAAGTATGTAATATGAGATAAGATGAACTCTATTTTTGGGGGTAATTTGAGTTCTTAGGGCTTTATATTCTTCAGGTACAGTTAGCATAGTGCTATGGAGGCACCACAAGTAGACAAAAAAGGAACTACAATTTGTTAAATATAGATAAGATAGTAAGTATGACACAGTGTTTAAATATTAAATGTTATTCAATAAATGTTTTCAAATTAGAAACCCTGACCCTCCAAACACATCTATAAGCTAAATATAATTCTATCCATTTCTTTTTAGTTGTTTCACAATTTGCCAATGTTAAACTTTTTCCTTTAATATTGACCTTCTCTTCAAATTAAGAATAAATAAGAATTCATAAGGTTTACCTTTGGGTAGCTCATCACAGTTCTCCAAAAAGGGAGAAGATAAAGAAATCCTTAATAGTAATCTCTAGGAAAAATAGGAGGTTATTGGATGCTTTTGATAGGTCTCAGTGGATACGATGCTGGGGAAAGAGCACTCCTAAAGGTTTTTCTCCTACTTTAATTTTTGTATCATTCTTAAATAGGTATTAACATTTATAGGAAAAAATCAAGTGCTGTATATATATATAGGCCATGTTTTACAGTGCAAACCATTCAAGGGTTGAGATTTATAAAATAATATCAAAAGTTACAAATTTATAGAATTGGCTTATTGAGAAAAAATTGAAAAATTGGAAAACCTTCCAATACCATGACAAATACTGATTTTCTTGATCTGAAAATACCTTAGAAGGAAATGATAGTTCCTATAATTAATATGAAAAACAATGCTTAAAGAATAAAAGTGCCCTGGCTACACCACAACTAAAAATATGTATCACTTAAGGTCAAATCTATTTTTAAAAGGATACTGCACTCATTTTATCTTTTGTGTTAACCTTGCTCTTTTATTTATGATATTATTGATTCATGTTTAGTCTCTTTATTGTTTGGTCAGTGTATTCAGGGATGTGTAAATTTTTTTGATCTTTACAAGAAACCCATTCTTGGCTTTGTTAAATTCTCTGCAATCCATCTGCTATTTTATTTTATTGATTTCTGTTCTTATCTTTATTATTTTCTTCCTTCCACTTATCTGGATTTCCTTTGCTTTTCTTTTACTAGCTTCTTAAAATAGATCCTTACATCAATGGCTATTGAACTATTCAACATAGCACTTAAAATTTTCCTCTATGAATTGCATTGCCTATAGGCTCTAAAGTTTGGTGTGTGGTAATTTTTTTTTCTTTCCCATTCATTTCAAAACACTGTAATATCACTTTAGTTTTTTTATCTTTGACTAATTAATTATTTAAATATATTCTGTCTAATTTTACATTTGTGTATTCTTATTGATTTCTTCTTTAATATTTTTGGTAGGAAGTATAATATGTAAGTTTTCAATCCTTCCAAAAAATTTTGGAAATCTATTTTAGGACCAAGTGCATTGTCTATCTTAGTAAATGTAAAACCACAACTTGAATGTTTATTCTCAGTTGGTAAATATATCATTCTAAAAATATAAATTCAATTAATCATTTATCATTCATTTTAAGGTCCTTGAGTTGGCTCTGTTATGACTCTATATGATAATCTAATGTTTGAGTCTCAGACTGGTACACAGGAATGATTGTATGTGAATTTTTCCTTTATTAATCTGATAATAATTTCCTTGTCTTTTTTTGAAAACCATTTTGGCTATTATTAAAATAGCTATCCTGACCTTCTTATGCTTATTTTTACATGATTTTTTTCATAATTTATCTTAATGTACAAAGTGTGACCTTTATAGACAAAAGTTTGAGTTCCTTCTAACACTGGGCCAGACGCTGAGGATCTGTCCTTTAGTTCTGCCCCAGTGTCAGGCTTCTGGCTGCTCCCTGTGGTCCTAGGATTCAAACGCCCCAGAGTCCACCCACCTCCACTAGACTCAGAGCTCATGAAAACACCTCAGCTCTGGACTAGGTCTCATGTACCTAGACCCTTAAACTGCTTCTGTGATGCAGAATAATGCTCCCGTTCATAGATCTAGGCTGTAAGGCAGCACTCTGACACCAAAGTCCGTAACAGCCCCTTCCATCTTTCCAACACTCAGAGTCAGGGTCCAGAAAGTCAACCATAAACCAAGTTCCCAGGTTTTTCCCACTACCAAAACAATCCCAGGCTCCTGGCTGTTCCCTGGAGCCCTAACTTCCACTGAACCCAGGGTGACAGTCCATTCCATTCACACCTGCCCTAGAATACTCCAGTGCTGAACTGGGCCCCTCTTCCAGGTCCTAGAATTGTCCCTGTGCACCAGATCTGCTCTGGTAGATCTGAGATCTGGACTCAGTTTTGTAATATCACTTTGTAATATCAAATGTTACTACCTCAGCAACAAGCTGGGGCCTTAGACTGGATTGGAGGACAAGATCCATAGATCCAGCCCTCAGGCCTATCCAAGTGCTATTCTAGCACCAGCAAACTCAGGGTCAAGGTGTTCTCCAGCACCTGGGGTTTAGTCTCACCTCCAAGAACAGAAGTTTCAGATCTGCGCCTATACATCCAGCCTAGGTTTTCCTTCCTAGGCACAATTAGTGGGTCAAAACCAGTGGATAAGACACCAGGATGTCCCAAGGACAGAGGATCCAGGCTCAACCTAAAGGAGCCAAACTCATTACCAGTTCCTATGACCCCCTGCTGATCTTCTGTGTCCCAAAATACCAGGTCCACCTACTGACAGCAAGCTGCAAAGTATCCCTCCAAGAATCTGTGGCCTGGCCAACTTGTAAGAGGCATTCTCTGCTGAAGGCAGTCTATAAAGACAAAAAAGGGGACCCACTTCCACAAATGAGCAAATACAACTGCATGGCAACAGAGATCATGAATAATCAAGGAAAAATACTACTACCAAAAGAACAAAATAAAATACCAGAAAAGGACCCTAAATAAATAAAGATTTGCTAAGTACCTGACAAAGAATTCAGTGTAGACTCTACTCAGCAAGGCAGGTAAAAAGAGGACTGCACTGAAATTCAGTATTGGTCAGATCAAGATTTGGAAAGAACCAGAGTTTCCAGTTACCAAACGGAGCTGGAAGCAGCCACATGTACCTGCTGTAGTACCTGGGTGATACAACAGCAACGGCAGGGAAGTTGCAGGTCGAAAGAGGGAGGGTCACAATGAACAATAATTGGGACAAAATCAGATCCAGCACAAAAACCACTCTGACTTTAGCTTATCCAGAAGCTACGTACAGTCCTGGGCTGGTGCTTGAAAAGTGTAGCGTGTTTCTCAAAGCATAAACATGGCGCTATGGCAAGGAGCCATCCTGCAAAGGTTATGCCTGAAATCACTGCTTAAAGAAACATAAAGCCCCAATGAAAAATATATTTTATAGCCAAACATGGGGTGCATGCCTGTAATCCCAGTACTCTGGGCAGCTGAGGCAGAAGAATTACAAATTTCATCCCAGTCTGTTCCGCTTAGAGACTTAGAGACCCTGTCTCAAAATGCACTACTTAAAGTGGGGAGGGGTTGCTGGAGATGTAGCTCAGTGCTAAAGCCCTAGGTTCTTTCCTCTAAAACTGATAGAAAAAAATGAACAAGACAACAAAAAGAAAAATGCTAAGTGCAATAAATGAGGCATAGATTAAATATCACAGGGTTCCTCTAATACTATAAACCCCAAATATGAATAATTTCAAGAATAATTAAAAGAAGGGTAGCAAGAAGCAAGGAGGCAGCCTCTGGGGAGAAGGGAAGGTGATCACAGGGAGGAGGGAGAAGGGAAGGTAGGGTCAGGGAGGCGAGGGAATAAAAATGACCAAGGTGCAATATGTATATGTACCGAATGCCCAAGGTGAATGAGATTTTTATGTATCACAAACATGTACTGATAGAAAAGCAAAACATACTGAGAGATCCAGATAGGAGTTATGAGAGGGAGTGGCACACCTACCCCTCCCAAGTTGGGTGATGGGAGGCTAACAGAAGAGGGTCTGGGGCTGACCTGAACCCTGTGATTGCATCCAGGGGCTGACATAGACACTTGGTCATACGTAGTGGATTTCATGGGACTTGCCATGGCTTCTCCACACAGGGCAGTTAGTCGTCCTGTCCCCGGAGTGGGCTTCTTAAATGTCACCAAGTGTTCAAGCAAAGCTTGCCATCAGCCTACCCCTGGGCATTTGCTGAATTAAATTGTCTGCATTAAACTCATCCAAGGGACAAAACATCCTATTCCTGAACCTTATAGGGTGAGCTGGGAACGTAAGAGTCACGAAAATCAATACTGGTCCAAAACCATCCCAGCTGGCCATTAGAACAAGTTTGATCAAACAGAAGAATTTCAGAACTTTAAGATAAGTCAGCAAATTATTACTTTTATCAGCATTATAAGCCAGAACAAATACAGAAAAACCTATGTGACCTCTGGGATACAAATACAAAACATATTTAAGATTATTCAGGACACAAGATGTAGACCAAAAAGATAGAAAATATATTCACTGAAATAATAGGACAAAAGTTCCCCAGACTAGACAAAAATATGGACATCCAGTTAGAGGAGAAATTTAGAAACTCAAAAAGATCTGTTCAGAAAATAACCCCTTCACACTGTATCATACCTAAATGTCAAATCAAGCACATAGAATTATATGACCTTGAAAAAAACAGTATTGAAAGGCTGTGGAGAAAAATGTCAAATCCTTTATAAGGGAAAACCCATCTAAATAACAGCATATTTCTCAGCAGAAACTCTAAAGGGCCAAAAGGGACTCCAAAAGGATGTAACTGACAAACTAGATTACTATATCACACAAAGTTATCCTTCAGAACTGAAAGAGAAATATGGAGCTTCCAAGACAAATACAAAAGAAGCATTCAGAGTGTAGTTAACACTACACACACACAAGAGGAAGAGCACAGTAACAAGTAAGCATTAAGCACAAAGGAAGAGCAGGAACTGGTAGTGCACCTGTAGCCTCAGGAGGCTGAGGCAGGAGGATCATTGTGAGTTCAAGACCAGCCTGGACTAAAATGAGCTCAAGGCCAGCCTGAACTGCATAGCAAGACCCTGTCTCAAAAAGATAAAAGAAAAGAAAAAGAAAAAATGGAGTGACATCATACACAGAAAGAATTAGTAATTATCTTCCTATAATTAATCTGAATGTAGACAGTTTTAATTCTCCACTGGAATATTGGACTAAAACACAATTCCAGTGTATGTTTCCTACAGAAAGAAATGTCCCATGTAAAGACTGCAAGTAGAAAGATGGGAAGTGATAGTCCATGCAAACGGAACCCAAAAGCTATGCTACTATATGGTAAAGCTGACATCAGGCAAAATAGTCATAGGAGACAAGTTTACTACATGGTAAAGGGACTATACCCTCAAGAAGATGCAATGATTATAAACCTACATTCACTAAACACCAGCATATCCAATTTTATAAAACAAATAACTATTCAAGATAAAGGGACAGATAGCTTCTGATAAAATTGCAGTGGGTAACTTTGATTCCCAACTTTCACAAGTAGGTAATTCTTCCAGACAAAAATCAACAATGAAACATAAAATTCAAACTACATTATAGATCTAATAACTTTAACAGGTATCTGCAGGTTATTCTATTCAGCAAAAAAGGAATGCTCCCTCTTTTTAGTAGCACGTGGAACTCTCTCCCAAATATGACATATTTCAAGTCATAAAAGAAGTCTTGCCAAACACACAAATTTAAACTAATCCCATGACTCATATCCTATCACAATAAGATAAAACTAGAAGAAAAGAAAGCACAAATAATACACAAACAGATGGAGATTGAATTACACACTTTTGATCAGTGTGTCATTGAAGAAATCAGGAATTTAAAAATTTCCTTGTATCAAACGATAATGAAAATACATGATATCAGAATCTGTTGTATATCATGAAGGTAGTTCTAAGAGAAACATTTATGGCTGTAATTGTCCATATTACAAAAATGAAGAGATGACAAGTATCTGAATGATTCGTATGAAGGTTTTAGAAAAATAAGAACCAGCCAAATCCAAAACCAAAATCCAAAAATAAGACCAAGACCAAGGCTAAAATTGGGGAAAAAAAGAATAAAACAAAGGAATAGTTAAGAAAAGGTTGCTTTTCAAAAAATAAACAAGGTTGAAAAACCTTTAGTAAATTGAAAGAAACAGAAAGATGACAAAATAAATAAAACGAGGTGAAAATATTCAATGTTATAAATAATACTCAGAAATCTACAGTATTATTAGGAACTATTTTGAAAATATATATTGAAAATTTACACTGCAATAAATTGGAAAAAATCTAGAAAAATTAGTATATCTCTGAACATGCATGACACCAAACTTGAACCCAGTGTATATTAAAATTCTAAACAGCTCAATAACAAGCAATGAAATTGATTTAGTAATGAGGTATCTACCAAGAAAGAAAAGTTCTGGACTGGATAGGTTTTGTGTTGAATTTTATCAGACATTACTGAACAACTAACATCAACACCCCTCAAACTATTCTGTGAAATGAAAAGAAAAAGAATGTGTCCAAATTCATTGTATGAAACCAATGTCACCTATATATCTGAGCCAGATATACAACAAGAACAGAAAAAAAAAATAATAGACCAACAAGTTTGATAACCATTGATTCAAAAATCCTCAGAAATACTATTGCAAACACAGTCCAACAATGCATTAAAAAATTATACAGCAGGATAAATTTGGTTTCATCCCAGGGCTTCAAGATTATTTCAACACATAAAAATCAATAAATGTAATATCCAATAAAAACAGAATAGATTACAGAAATTGCATGATCATCTCAATAGATGCAGGAAATTCATCAACAAAATTCAATATTTATGATGAAAACCTTGAAAAAACTAGGAATTTACAGGTCATATATATATGGCAGTCCCACATGCAACATCATAATGAATGGAGACACCCTGACAGTACTTCATTCAAATTAAGAAATTAAGAACGGGGTAAAAGTTTCCATGCTTACCTATTTGATTTGAATAATACTTGAGGTGTTAACCAGAGAAATTAGGGGCTGGGGACTTAGCTCAGCGGCAAAAGCACCTGCCTGGCAAGTGCAAGGCCGTGAGTTCGGTTCCCGGTACCGGAGAAAAACCCAAAAAAAAAACAAAAAACAAAACAAAACAAAAAAAAAAAATTGATGTCAACCAGAGAAATTAGGCAAGAGAAATGAATACAAGGAATACATTTAAAGGGGAAAGGAAGCATTTAAATTATCCCTATTTGCAGATGATAGGATCTTTTATTTAGAAGACATTAAAACTTCCAGCAGAACACTTTTCCATGTTATAAACAACCTCAGGAAATTGGCAATATATAAAATTATCATACAAATTCCATAGTTTTTGTATGAACTAATGATACACTCTCTGAGAAAGAAATAAAAAAATTAATATTAGAAGGGAACTTTAATACCGCACTTCAACAATGGATAGATCATGGAGGGAGAAATCTTGTAGGGAAAGAGTGCACTGAACAGCACTACAGACCTAATGAACTTATGTACAAATATATACGAAACATCTGCTTGGACATCAGTAGAATATACATTCTTCTTAAGCACACATGAAGCATTCTCCTTGTTCGATCAGATGTAAAATTATTTTAAAAGTTTTGCTAAATTCGCAACCTTCAAATCAAGCAACTTTTCTACCATTTTATGAAATCAGAAATCAAAGATAGAAAGAAAACAGAAGAATTAATAAAAAGTGAAAACTAATAAATGACATTAATAAACAACAAAGAAGTCAAAGGAGAGGTCAAAAACAGACATAAAAGGAAAGGAAAATGGAAATACAGCATAGCAAAACTTGTAAGATGTAATACATGCAGTTGTAGAACAGAAAGGGAAGGGGATGTGATGGGTGAAGGTGGGGACGAGGAAAGGAAAGAAAAAGGATCAAGATACCATACGCGCATGCACTGATTACCCATGGTGAACGTGTTTATTACGTATGAGAAACATATACTAATAAAAAGCATTTCAAAAATAAAAGACTAACAGAGCAAGGAACAACTACTTTAAGAGACAGTTCTCAAATTTGAGAACTAACTGAATACCTGAAATATCTAGAGAAGTCATAAACTAAGCTCAGATTCCGAAGAAGGAAGAAAATAATAAACTTCAGGACAAAAATAGATGAAATAGAAATGAGGAAAGCAAAAAAAAAAAACACCAAGGAAACTATGAGTTGTTTTTTTTTTTAAGTAAGCAAAACTGACAGGATGAGATCAAAAAGTAAACTGAAGAAGTCTCAGATTAATGAAATTAGAAATTTAGGTGAAAATATCAAGAGATGCCTCAGATATAAAAATTATCAGAAAGGTTTATTACAAAAATAAAATGTCAACAAATTTGATAAGCAAGAAGAAATTAAGCTCCTAGAAGCACACAGGCTACAAAGACTGACGTAACAAAAATAGAAAAGTGAAACAGACCAATAACAGTTCGAGATTAAATCAACAATCAAAAACTTCTCAAATAACAAAATCTCCAGATGAGATAGCTTCTACAAGACACACAAAGAAGAATTAAAACCATCAACAAATATAGACACAAAGTCCTCCACGAATTCGAAGAGATTGTACATATGACTCAGTAAAATTTATTTCATGGATACAAATTTGGATGGATCATGGATACATGATCATCTCAATATATGCAGAAAAGCACTTGACAATGATGAAAGAAAATACTTATAATAAAAGAAAAATTTAAAATATATCTTGGAATTAATTTGGGTTTTTTTTTGTTTGTTTGCTTGTTGTGTTTTTTTTTTGTTGTTGTTTTATTTTTTGTTTGTTTGTTTTTTTCTGTCTTTTTGAGACAGGGTCTCTCTATGCAGTTCAGGCCGGCCTTGAGGTCATTCTGTAGGCCAGGCTTGTCTTGAACTCACAATGATTCTCCTGCCTCAGCCTCCGGAGTGCTGGGATTACAGGCGTGTGCCACCACGCTGAGCTCTTAATTTGTATTTGACTATCACAGTTACCACGTAAAGATTAAACTCTTAACTAGAAGCTAATGCTGTTATCTCTGTCCCCTAGTAATAATTATTAAGTGCAATTGTAACTTTAATGAAAGTTTCTCTAGTCAAAGAAAATGGATGTAAGTACTTGTTACAACTGTAGCAGCAACAGGATTAAATCTGTTTATAAGTATTTACTGTAACAGAATCCTTTTTGTTGTTTAAATCTAGCAGCTTACTTAGACAGATGTGTTTGTGCAGTTGTTAGAAGCGATACCAGCTGTTCAAATTCAAACGTAATAAATATGGGTAATTCCAAATAGCAAACATGAAAGTTGATCCCTCTACCTTACTTTCTGCTGTGCTGCTTGGCAGCTGTAAGGCATCCTAACCTAATCAGTGCCAATCCACTGCCAAGTGTATTCTGGTCAGTACCTAATCCAGTACAGGTTCACAAGCTCATGCCCTCACTGAATCATAGGACACTGTAAGGAGTGCTGCAAACAGTAACGTCAAAATGTTCATAACAACTCCTTATTTATTTATTTGTTCGTTTGTTTGTTTATTCATTTATTTGGGCATGTACTGGGAATCAAATTGAGGACTTTGCCAGGCAGGTGCTGTGCTGCTGAGCTATATCCCTGACCCCTATAGCAACTGTCTGAACACCTATATGGTTTTGTTATGGTTGATACATTGTGGCAACTTGAGGAGTCTAGAGGCTTGACTAAGTGAGTCCGCAGTTCTGCATCTTGGGGTGAAAAGGACATGCCCTTATCCTTCTAGGATGTTGTTCATTGTGTCAATTTGAGAAGTTTAAAAGGTTAAGTATGTGACTCAGCAGGGAGCCAGGGTGCTTACTTTGTATTCATCTTGAGCCTATGCAAGAGGAAGGCATGGAGATAGTGTGGGTCTAGGGGGCTACCCCCGCTCCGGGGGCTGAAGGCTGCATACAAAAAAGAGGAAATGAGGAAGGACTGGCTGCTGCTTCTTCGGAGGAGCTCCAGTCTTTGCCTTCAGCCTGGTCGTCTCCTGGCTTCTGGTGCAGACTGTTCTTCTTCCGCCTGGGACTGTTCAGCCTTCTGGTGTAGACTTTCCAGCCTTCGTCATAGGCTCTTCAGCATTCTGTCGCAGACCCATCAACCTCCTGATACAGACTTGCACGGACACTGCAGTGAGCTCCAGGCCCGGGGCTGGGCTCTTCAATCTCCAGCGTGAGGACACCTTCTGCACACTTCCTCACCCAACTCTGTGGCTGACGGTTGTAAGCCAAACTTGTAATTTCTTGTACATTTGTGTATCTTGTGTTATATCTGTTTCTCCAGTAAATACTGATACAGGTTTATATTTAAAGTTTACACAAATATTTGTGTCTTTGGACCTACAGATCATTGGATCATGACTAAACTGACCTCATGAGTAGAGTAATCCAATGAAGAGTTCATAGCTTCTTGGGCTGTCGAGATGTGAAGCAGATACAAAGAAGGAGGTCTCTGGGGCAAGCCTCTGAGTGGCATATGTCATCCTTGAGTTGAGGAGCTTTGTTCCATCATGACAGTCTGCCTCACCTCAGGCCCACGGCAATGGAACCCTCTGACTGTGGACAAAAACCTCTGAAGCTGAGAGCCAAAATGTCTTTGTTCCTTTAAAGCTGTTTCCTCAGGTGTTTTGTCACAGCAATCAAAAGTGAAGAAAATACCTCACTGTGGAAAGGAAATATTTAACTTTCCAAAAATAGGCATGACATAAAAGAACTGAGCTACTAATAGGGCTCATCTTTCTTTCTGAATACCACTTTAAAATTTGAGTAAATCACAAAAGGAAATAAAACAAAACACTACTTGAGGGACCTGAAAAGTAAACCAAAGCAGATGGGTGAGGGAGATGACCAGCTTCACATCACAGAAGAGCAACACAGTCACAGAGGAATTTCCTGGTTTAATTTTGTCTATTCTTTCCTCGTGGCTTTGCGCCTTGAGTAGACACCAGTCACACAGCGGCTCATGTCCAGCTAAAACTTCGGCAGATGGCCTAAATCTTTTGTTGCAAAGGAACAATGAAATAAGCCAGGAGAAAGGAGAAAGTGATGGAGAAATCCTAGAGAAAAAACTGAAAAGACAAATGAGCATTTTGGGGTAGAAACTTGTAAACCTGACCATGGGTCTGTCAGTGGATGGTCTGTCTGTCTGTTCCCCCACGCCCCTCACACACACACACACACACACACACACACACACACACACACACACACACACACACAGTGCAGCTCAATTAGCATGGTCAAGGTTGCAGGAACTAAATTGAGATTTGAACTAACACACAAAGGTTAGTGTTACTTTTCATTCAGGGAATATATGACCTAGAGATTCATTTATTAATGAATGCCCTTGTTTCTGTACATTTAGGAAATTTACATGAATATAACAACCAATTTTTTCTTTCATTCTGTGTTAAATTCCTTGTTTTAGGGGGAAAATCTACTGCTGGAGATCTAAGAATGCACTTCATATTACAAATAATTAATCACTTGTGACAGGAAAGGGGAAATTTACCAATATGTGCAATTTCCCTTTTGTGCTTGTTTCCTATTTTGAAAAAGATGTTTAGGATATTTTGTGAATTTTACATATGAAATATAATATTTATGCATAGTTATGTAATACAATTGTTCCAATGACTTATAAGTCATTTTTGTTTTACATTTTTATCATAATTATGTGGCTTAGGGACATATGTACATGTGTGAGCTTTTTCCTCTGACGTAAACCATTCAGATTATGTTGGGTATATGTCAGTAAGAACGTTCAGATAGCAATCAGCAAATATCTAGAAATGTGTCCAACTGATGAATATTACTTGTCATCAAAAATACACTCCATATGTGCCATAAATAAAAAATATAAATAACATTTTAAAACACAAAATTTATTAAAATCCTAAAAAATGTATTAAAAGAGAAATAAACAAGAATGAAAACCAAAGGACAGAAAACACAGTTAATGTAGGTAGCAACTTCATTAAGAGATATTTATCTTTGTACTGTAGTATCAACAGTACTATTATCAGATGTTGGCTTAATATTGGCAGACCCATAAGTGCTTCAAAAATAAAATCTTAAAAAGTGGATAAGATAGAAAATCATTTAAAATATATCACATAAATTATATAGGATGAAAAGTTATATAGAAGTACAAAAGTTTTTTTCTAATGGAAAAATTCAGTTCTTTATAAAATGATGAAATCAATTATAGCCTTTTATTTTTTGAAATATTGACTATTCCTTTAAAAAGACAAAATGTTAAGCAATCCTCTGGATATCTTAAAATCTTAAGAAAAAGGTTAAAACACCTTCATGCAAAATGAATTATTAAGTTAATAATTCATATTTGAGGAATTCACCTCAGGGCTTACTTCAATGAATATTTTTCAATCTTTATAAAATTCTTCGTGGTCCTATAAAAAACTAGAATAATGAAGAATGTGGGAAACACTAGAGATACAGCATATGGAAATTAATAAGCTTGGAGAAAAAAAGACACTTAAGTACAGAATAAATTTCTTTAAATAGTTACACTACTGGTTGGAAATCACCTTTGTCTCCTAGTGTCCTAAAGTTTCAAAGCAAGTGTATAACATAAAAGCAAATGAACCAGAACAGGTTCAGTGTGGAGAAATTTCTGACAATGGTATATCTTCACTACACACAGTATTTACGAAATAATTTTAATTCATGTATATATTTCTTAATCCACTGGAATCTTATAAGCAAGATTATTTTATAGTCATACAAAGGTAAACATCTTTATCTATGTTGACAAAAGTATGACAGAAGAAACACTTGAAATTTGTACCTTTCCCCTTATAAGAAACTATCCTGAGGTAAATGTGCTATGATGAGTAAAAATTCCACAGTTAATGTTATATTACAACTTAAGAATGCATATGAATTGGGTGTGGTGGCACCTGCCTGTAATCTTAACACTCTGGGAGGCTGAGGCAGGAGGATCTCAAGTAAAAACAAGCCCAGCCTGAGCAACTTAGTGATTTATTGAAAAGCTATTTCAAAATTTAAAAAATATAAAAAGGCTAGATATATAGCTTAATGTGAAAGATTAATTCCCACATACAAAAAGAAAGTAAAATCTATCAGATGATTCTCAATGAAAGCAGGCATACAACTCTTTGATCTAACACAAATCAAAACTCTGAAAGAGTAAAATCTCCTTTGAAAGACCTATAATCTTAAGTATCTGATGTAGAGAATAACAAAATATGAATACTGGTAGACCACTGCTCTAGGACAAGTAAATTATCTTTTAAGAAGTAATTATCATGTAGAGAGGCAGAGATAGTAGTTTGAAAAGGAAATCTGTTCATTACAGTATTAGTTACTTTCCCATCACCCGGACAAAAATATTCCACATGCACATCTTAAAGGAGGAGAGGATTAATCCGGCTCACATCCTGAGAATTCTGTCTACAGTCAGCAGACCCTGAGGCAGAGACGGGATGGTGGGAGGGCCTGGCAGTGAGGAGGCAGAGAGAGAAGGAAGTCGCCAGGCAGGAAGATGCGCCCTCCAAAGGACACCACCATGAGACAGCTCACCAATCAGTTTCCTGTCTTCACAGCACTTTCATCTGTCCATGGACACATCTCTGATGAGTATAGGGATCCCATGGCCCATGCTTCTGCCAAAAGCCCGAACTCTGAATGTAGGAGACTTGGGGGAACATTCTGTATCTAAGCCATATCAACTACCATTATAATCATTACAAGGATCATTACAAGAACATGTAAATGTGATTATAAACTATGAAAGTTTTGCACATGAATGGCTAATGAGAGATTTTATTAACACTAGAAAATGGAACTTAATTGACTATTTAATAAGAAGGATAGACTTTTTGAAACAGAAAGACAATGTGACTTTTTTGGGTGCCAAAGTGACTGGTATGAAGGATTTAGAGTCTCAGTGCTATTCTGGGGCATGTTTAATTTTCACTTACCTCAATGATACCAAGCAGTTCTTTCTGTTATTAGCTTACACATTTTTAGATATTTGTATCTAGATGCAAATCTTATTTGATATCCTTTGCAGGCACTTGTTCCAGGGAATGGCTTGCTTATTCTCAATCATGTCTTCTGATGAGGAGAAGTACTTTACAAAACATATCTCACTGATGAATTTGTTCGATTGAACGTGTTGGATTACAATTATATTGTTATTTTATCTAAGAAAGCACTGCCTACTTCACTTTGTGAAGGCATTTTTATTAGTTTAAGAAATTTTTTAGGCTACAGATATAGATCTATGAGGAACATGGAATTAATTGTTTTGTACAGTATGAGATAGATGGAGAGTTAATGATTTTCATTCTGTACATATACATATATAGTGCCAATGGTCAAAACTACATTTTGCCCTTTCTGAATTGGTTTGGAAAATTTCTTCCAAATCGTATATAAATGTATACATTTTTTCAGACTCTCTAGGTTTCAGTTACCTAGTTAGCTTATATTCACACATATCCCAGTATCTTAAATACTTCAGCCTTACAGTGAACCTTAAAATTAGGTTGTGTAGTTTTCCTGAATAATTCTTTTTCAAAACTGTTTTAGCTCACTTATCTTATTTTCATCACCATAAAAAATTTAGAATAAACTAGTCATTTTCTTCAAAATTGTCCACCGAGATTCTGATTGAAATATATTGAATCTGCAAATCAGTTCAAAATTTTCTTTGTAAAACATATTCAGTTCTTTTTAATGAACATAGTGCAAAACTTCGCTTTCTAAAATTTTTCAAGGTAGATATTATTACTATATAAATGATAATATTTTATAGAATAAGTAATATTTCAATAGAGATAGTTCACTGTTCCATTAAACTTAATTCTAAATATTTTGTTTCTGAATACTATTTAAATATTTTATATGTTTTATCTTTTAAATATTAATTCAATTAAAATGAAGTTGAGTTTTAACATATTGACTCATTATTCCATTAATTTATTAGTTCTATTTTCTCCACGAAGATTTTGAAGATTTTCTGTTTACCTTCACTAAAGTCTGCTTTCATTTTCTAAAAATAATGTTTATGATTTTATTTTTTGTATTTGATTGACTATTAAATCTTATATTGAAAATTCTAACCAGTTCTTTGTTTTTGAGTATTTTATATGATAGTTGAAAAAAATAAAACCTACTGATAATTTGCTGGGAATTTTTTTCACTGTTGAGGATTTTTTTTCCCAGTGATGTAAAATTTTTTCAATTGCTTTTTCTGGATTTATTGAAATGATGATATAATTTTTCCTTCAGTATATTGATGTGAATTAAGTGCATTGATTTTGAATGTCAAATTAACCTTGCATTCTATACAAAAGCCCTACATAACTACCACAAATAGGCTTTTTAAATGTGTAGTTCAATTTGCTAATATTTTATTAAGGATTCTGCATTTATGTGAAAGATATTGGCCTAGAATTTTCTGTTGTTGTCACTTCACTTTGTTTTATATTTCAGAATTTTACTAGCCTTATTAGATATACATGGGAAATACACTGTCCTTTATTTCCTAGATACATTTCTATAGGGTTGCTTTCAGTTCTGACTATAATATTTCAGGTGATTCACTAATGAAAATATCTGGGCCAGGTATGTTCACTCTGGAACAAATTTCTGTTACAAATTGAATTTCTTAACAGATATAAAACTGTTAGAATGTTCATGTCTCTGCCATACTTAAGTTTTCTAGGAATCTGTGTATTTCAGCTGAATTCAATTTTTGACAAAAGTTTTCAAAATATCCCTTTATTCTGTCATTATTTCTATTATATTTCCTTTAACCTTTTTAGGCTATTGGTAAATTTCATTGTGTTTTTTCTCAAATAGTCTAGCTTGATTATTTGAAAATCTACTCTTGTATTTTGCTATGGTCATGCCACTTTTCTTTCTTTTTTTTTTTTTGGTTTTTGTTTTTGTTTTTTTTTTTTTTTGGTTTTTCTCCGGTACCGGGAACTGAACTCACGACCTTGCGCTTGCCAGGCAGGCGCTTTTGCCGCTGA
>NW_004955406.1:31440661-31448679 GCF_000276665.1 Chinchilla lanigera | reverse complement strand
TTTTGGTTTTTCTCCGGTACCGGGAACTGAACTCACGACCTTGCGCTTGCCAGGCAGGCGCTTTTGCCGCTGAGCTAAATCCCCAGCCCCATGCCACTTTTCTTTCAATGATTTCCACTTATTTTATTCTTTTTATATCCTATAAACACCGATATTACTCTATTTCCATAACAAGGTCTTGGAGTGTGGGATGGTGCTGTGCCATGGGAGGAGAACCTCTGCAGGAAGAGCTTCTCCCAGCTCTCAGCTGGCTCTCCCTCTGTCATCATAAGGACTCTTGGAAAATGGGAGGTTGGGTGCCAGTGCTGGTGACTAGAGTCCTAGGGGTTCCAAGGCATCACACCAGCTCTCACTGAGCTATAAAAGATGGTTAAAAATTCCTCTATTTTTCCTTACTATCATCAACATAGGCTTTTTCCTCCTCCCTCTGCTGTGTAAGAGCTAAAAACAGCTTTGGTTTTTCTCCTCTCCTGGGAGGGCATCTCATGTACTGGATTTTGTTCATTTATGTTTTGTGTGTGTGTGTGTGTGTGTGTGTGTGTGTGTGTGAGAGAGAGAGAGAGAGAGAGAGAGAGAGAGAGAGTGAATTCAGCTATTTGAAGGACTTTAAGAAAGTTTGGATCATTTAATGTTCCCAAAATCTTTCTTAGACTATTTAATAAGAAAGAGATTTAATGTAAAGATACTATTACAGTGTTTTGGAAGAATACCGGAGAGAAGGATTTTGCATTAACTGCTCAAATGTTACCATCATGGTTGCACTACTTTAAACTGACATGTGGTTGAAGGAAGTCACAAATACCAAAATGATCCCACACATCATGTATTTCAATATACACGAAGCTAGCAACCAGCCAACTGAAGCAATACTGACACGAAGAAAAACCACATTCATGATTATACTTGTGAGTCAAATTGTCAACCTGACCTCTCTCTTGGCTTTTATATCTCAGGCATGTACGCCTTCTAGATATGATCTAAGTCATGGAATAAAATAAATTCCATAAGAATCTAAGAAATGATTTGTTTAACTTGAGAGTCTCTGCAATGTAGCAGAGAGTGCTGCAATGAGACCAAATTAAGTTGAATAAGTCTATGTATGTTTGCCACAGTTAATGAATTCCATAATAGCTTAATGACTGTGCAACAGAATGTTAGAACTTCTTATAATCAAGAGGGAAGAGACAGCCTACAGAGTAAGGGGAAATATTTGGAAATCCTATGTCTCGTAAAAGCTTAATATCTCAAAATTTTAAGAAACTAACCTCTCAATAGTAAAATAAAAATAACCTGACTATAAAATGAGTGATAGACCTAAACAAACACTTCTTCCAAGAAGATATAAAAAATGTCCAATGAGTTCATGATCAAAATGCTCAGATCACTAATCACTATGAGAATTTAAATCAAAACCCCACTGAGCTTTTTATTGCTTCACTCCAAAAAATCCTAGCCATTATAAAAAAAGATAACAAGTGCTGGAGAGGATGTGGAGAAAAGAGAAACTGTGAACACCGTAGTGAGAATATAAATTAGTTAAGATCTATGGAATTGAGTTTGTGGGTTCCTGGAGAACTTTTAAAACAGAGCTACCATATTATCCAGCACTCCCATTACTAGGTATGTATCCAAAGGCAGACAGATCAGTATGTTGAAGAGACCTCCACATAATCTTCACAGCAGCCACAAAATGCAAACAACTGAAGTGTCCACCAACTGATACATAAAGAAAACATAATACATATGCATAATGGAATTCTATTCAGCCCTAGAAGGAAGTGCATGGAATTGGAAATCACTATGTTTAGTGAAATAAGAGAGACAAGGAAAGACAAATACTAAATGATCTTACTCATAGTTGAAATATTAAAAAAGGTGATCTAATGGAACAGCAGCTACCAGAAGCCAAGGAAAGTAGAGTGGGTGGGAGGAATTGGGGAAGGTTGATCAATGGGCTCTGATTCATAGTTGAGTAGGAAGTTCTGGTGATATCTCATTTTCACCTGTTGGATTTTCCCTTTAAATGTCTTTACTATCATATTTTATTGAGTATCTACTTTTGATGAATGAAAGTGCTTCATTCATGGGCTGGGGATTTAGCTCAGCGGCACAGCACCTGCCTGGCAAGTGCAAGGTTGTGAGTTTGATTCCCGGTACCGGAAAAAAAATAAATAAATAAACAAAGAAACAAAAAACAAGAACGTGCTTCATTGAGAAACTGCAATAAAGGAGTAGTACTGTGGCCTCAGCAAATATGATTTAGTCTGACTTTGGAATATAGCAATGCTGTAGCCCTCACTAGGTTATAGTCATAAGGGACATTTCCCAGGGTTGTTGTGCCATCACTGAGAACTCACGCTCCACTAAGTACTGCTCCATATGAGAGCTGGATCGCTGAGAGCAGAGTCTCAGGCTCCATCTTCCTATTTCACGCCTTTATCTTTGTTGTCATCTGGAGTTACTTTGCTTCTTTCTACTTTTTCAAGCTTTAATGTTGACATTCAGGTCTCAGACAGTATTTCAAATTTTGCAAGTTTTCAAAATTTAACCTCAGAGTAATCACAGTACTTTGCTTCCTGTACAGTTAGTACAGGTCCTGTCTTTTCTGAACATATTCTAATTATTCAGAATATTGGTCCTGGACCTTCAGTTACTATTTGTGGTGCCTGAAACTGAGTATTTTGGGAGTTGCTTTTTACTTCTAAAGTAGCATCATGGTTATTACATTATATATTTTTTATCTTCATCAAAGTTGGTCAGATTACTAGATGTAAGAATGCAAGATTAATCAAACCATTAAAGAGAATTAAAAATAAAAACAAAAAAATTATAAATGATACGGAGTTTCACCAAACAAGATGATCTCTATCATTTTGTTCTGAAACCCTGCATCATTCTTACTGTTTTTGCTTTGTTTTGTTTTTGTCTATGTTGTTGGCATTTTGCTACTATTCTTTTTTTAAATTCCCTTTAAAATAAAAAATAAAGTAGCATCATGCTAAATATTGAAAAACCTGAAATTTTTCTCACTTTTTCTCTCTCCAATAATGTGATTCAACTTGCATTTTATTTTGGGAAATAATGTATGTTATTTTACAGGTGGTTTACTGTTTTGTCTTCCTAGAACTGTTATATGTTCCTTCTTTTATTTCATGGAGTTTCTGTCATTTTAAGATGTTTTTAATGACAAAGAACATTGATGTTCATAGAACATAATCTTACCAATCTTATATTACTGTCTATAATTTGTTCAGTTATCACTCATGTTTTATATGCTATATTAAAATGAAGTAACAAATTATAAAGACAACAAAGTAAATTATTATTTTTACGGAACTCACACCTGAGAGAAAACTATGCATCTACTAGGCACCTAATGAGCAATTATGCAATTCCGTTAGAATTTCTGATTAATGCTCATTATCATACATCATTGAAATCTTGGCAGATAAATCTAGTACAACTTCTTTTTCTCTACAGATAAATAAACCATAAATTAAAGAATTAAATTACTTGAATGATGATATCTGCTGAGGTTTTTCTAAGGTCAGAAATGTAGTCTTCATAGACCCACTCCTAAGTTTTCTTTTGTTCTTAGTCTCTTTTACCGTATTTTGCTGATTACTGAGTACATAACCTGCAGTCTGTGCAAATATTAAAAATTAAATTTCAAAGAAAATGTGTTCAAAACTATGGAAATGCATTTCTTTTGAGATTATATACATATATATGGAAAGAAAGAGAGAAACAGAATGAGACCTGTAGACTTAAATGTAGTCTTTTTCCCAATGAAACATAATTCTAAACATATAATTCGCAGAAATTTTGTTTCTGACTGCCTTTAAAACCTGTTGCACTTAATAGTTATCATTTCATTATTCGTAAGTGGCCTTGAGAATAAACTGTATTGAAGCAGCACTTGATTAAAGAAAAGTACATCATTTTCCAACATTTTCTTTTAAATCTAAATATATTTTTGTGAGTCAACATTGCTTAATAAGAAAAACTAACACAGATTACATATTATGTTAGCCACATACATGTGGATTAGTGCTTTTTATTCTAGCTCTGACATTTTTGTAAAAAATGCTTTAAAAATACCATACATCTCTAATCTCTATAGTAGAAAGAAGTTCTTTGTCAAATTTTATTCCTTCCACAATCAAATCATTCCTTCACATTTGTAAGTTTCAAGTATAGATTACTTGGATAATATTTCAAAATAAGGAAAAAGGTAGACAATCAATGCATATTCATTTTCAGGAATATCTGAGTTTAGCTATCAAATAACTAATCAAAGAAATAATCTTTAATGTTATACTTCTGGTGATGTAATTCTTTTTTTATTAGAAGTAGAGGGGTTTCACTGTCGTTGTCATTGTTATTGTTACAAGAAAATCTATTCCTAATCAAAAGAATAGGTGAAAGTTTACATTAACTTATACCTTTTTATATGCTGCTTTGGTAGATCACATTTTAAGATTGTTTTGGGTAATCTTGGATTTCTAACTCATTTAAATATGTAATTATGAATTGTGTATCCATTCACCCTTTGATATATAATTTCATCATCACTAATTTTTAACCAAATTCCACAAAAAAATGTTAGTAATGCTGTAGAGGAGTTTTTAATCCTCGTACTACTCCCAAGTTTAGAATGCAGACTATTGGAGGAGCACTGCAGTCATTGGGAAAAAGCAAGTTTCAAGACAGATGAAAATTTTTATTACAGGATTAATGTACAGAGAGGAGAGAGGTATTTTGAAACATACACAAATCCATGTTTCCTCACAGTTGAATTAGGCTCACCGAACCAAATATTCCAGTAGCATTTAAATATTAAAAAACTCTTTTCATACTGATTCTAAATCTTAGGTTACTTCATCAGATACAAATTACAGTCAATTTGGAACATATATAATGTTTAGATATACAAAACTATGATTACATTAGGACTTACTTATGCTATGTATATAGAACTCCTAAATTGTTCACCTTGACAGTTTTAAATGTATGAAGATTAATTATCTAATTAGGAAAAACTAAGAGACAACTCTATTTACTAGCTCCTTTTTTCTGTGTTAAATTCTGCATAGGTTTAAAAAAATTTCAGTTTTGTGAAAAAGTATGAAATATATGAGACCTTGTGAATGAATGTTATTCTTACCGTGCTTCCATTAAAAGTAAACCTAACAAAATATGTCTAATGTAAGTTAAACAGTCACTTGAGCTATTGTAAAATCTCCCTAATAATATAAAAGTGCTCGTAATGTGTATCTGGGAGAATATGGTGTTTCAGATACCCACTTCTATTATTTGAAGGAAATGTAATTAAATGTGGTATCAACTCTTCCTGCTACCATTGACTCATTTCTAATTAACACACTTGTATCAAAAGAAAAAAATTCAAAGAAACTCCGTGACTGAGTTCATCTTCTCATTAAGAGGATTATTTGCTTCAAACCAAGGCAAGAGTTATATACTTTAATCTCCAAGAGGAAAAGTACTATCAAAATGACTTAGTATGAAGGATACAAATTGCAATTTCAAAATGAATTCATGGGAGCATTAGTGAACTAAATAGAAAAGTATTACAATGAAATATTGGCACAAGAAGATTGACAATGATTCTTACACTTTTATTAAAAATTATTGCAAATTTGTTATAATGTATTTCCTATTTATACTGATTAAAACTAAAAGACAGATTAACTTTACCTGCAGTAAGATCTTTAGAAAAATATGTTTTTATATTCAGTATATTTTATAAAACTTGCAAAATGTGAATCAAACAACTAAAATTAAAAGATTATAGGAATGAAAAACTACATTTTCAAAGTTATCACTCTGTAGAATCATTAATACAAAACAAAAAGAAATTTTCATTATGATATGGACAAATATTAAACTTATAAATATAATGAATGAAATTAAGCGGTTAGTTTACATATGGAAACCCAACGTTGTCTGTGTGTGTATGTGTATGTGTGTGTGTATATACAAAATTCATATGTCAGAATTCATCAGGTCAAGTTTAGCAGTTTTATTTTGGGACTCTGAATACTACAGTGTCAAACCAGGTTGGAATTCATCTCTCACCAAGGATCTACCATATCCAATCAGACTAGTGAAATCTAAATGACTTCCTACTTCTATGTCAATATTTCACCTTTCAGATTATAGTAGTTGGGGAGTGACTCTGACTCTAATGAAAGATAGCCTTGGAGAATGTGAATATTCAGAATTTCAACCCTTAAAACTTAGTAGTTGTATACCTTTGTTTTCATTACCTAATGTATTTGACCAAAGACCTTTTCATATATAATGATAAAAAATATTATCCTATATTTGGTGTGTATTATCAAAATACCTAAAAACTTGCTGCATACCACTTCTGTGTGGAAGTGCATTTGTATTGTATACATTCAATGAAATTATCACTAAAAACCCAAGCCATAATAGCAAAGCATCACATAATAGGAAATAAAAAGTAGTTCTGCTGGACATATAAAAGTCTCAAGTTGTTTTATAATAAGGAAGTGATCAAATTTGATTTTGAATTATGAGTCCTTCCAATTCACCTTACTGTTCTTTGTGGTCAAATATATTGAATCTATTTCAAAATATTAAAACTCAGATGTGATCATCTGTACATTTGCAAAGTAAAGTGTCAAGAAATACATTTTTTGATCCTTGGTTCTGTTAATATTGTGTATTACACTTATTAGTTTGCATATTGAACCATCCTTACATCCCTGGGATGTATCCTACTCTGTCATGGTGTATCATCTTGATGATTTGCTACATTCTGTTTCCAGTATCTTATTGAGGATTTTTGTGTCTATGTTCATTAGAGAGATTGGCTTGTAGTTCTCTTTTTTCATTGGGTCCTTCTCTGGTTTTGGTATCTGGATAACTTGTTTTCAGGAATGAATTTAGGGGTATTGCTTCCCTTTCAGTTTCATCAAAGAGCTTGAGAATTAGCATCAAGAAGATCATACACTATGACTAAGTGGGATTCATCCCAGGAATG
The DNA here is from genome assembly GCF_000276665.1 of Chinchilla lanigera. Taxonomy (NCBI): domain Eukaryota; kingdom Metazoa; phylum Chordata; class Mammalia; order Rodentia; family Chinchillidae; genus Chinchilla; species Chinchilla lanigera. The sequence goes on along the minus strand of NW_004955406.1, from coordinate 31,441,646 downwards.
CAGGGATGATTCAACATATGCAAATCAGTAGACATAATACATCAAATCAACAGACCAAAAGACAACAATCACATAGTCATCTTCATAGATGCACAAACAGGTTTGCTGAAGTCCAACACTCATTCATGATAAAAACCATACAGAGAATTGGAGTATATGATCTTTACCTCAATCTGATAAAAGTCATCTATGACAAACCAACAGTCAATACCATACTAAATGGACAAAAATGGAAAGCTTTCTCTCTAAAATCAGGAAAAAGACAAGGATGTCTACTATCACCACTCCTTTTCAATACAGTTCCCAAACATTGGTGAGAGCAATTAGACAAGAGAGACAAATAAAAGGAATAAGAATAGGAAAGGAATAAGTTAAATTACCATTATTTGCAGATGAAATGATACTCTTCATAGAAGACCCCAACACTCCACCAAAAGAAGTCTAAATTTAATAACCAAATTCAGTAGCATAACTGGATACAAAGTCAATACTCAAAAATCAATAGCAGTCCTGTACACAAACAACAAATTCACTGAGTGAGAAGTTAGGGAAACCACATCCTTCACAATAGCAACCAAAAAAGATGAAATACTTAGGAATCAATCTAACAAAGGAAGTAAAAGATCTGTACAGTGAAAATTATAGTACTCTGAAAAAAGAGATTGAAGAGAATATCAGAAAATGGAAAGATATTCCTTGGTCATGGATAGTTAGAACCAACATTGTGAAAATGGCCATACTCCCAAAACCGTTATACAGATTTAATACAATCCCAATATAAATAATATTAGCATAACTCACAGATCTAGAGCAAACATTCCTAAAACTCTTTTGGAACTAGGAAAGACTGTTATGGTTTTTGTCCGTGTGTCCCCCCAAAGCCTCCTGAGGCCCATGGGCAGGCTATTAGAGTTGAATGAATGTGGGTGTGAGAGCTACACCCACCCTGGGGTGGATAGTTTGCATATGTAAGGTAGAGGAAGAA
>NW_004955406.1:31334982-31439981 GCF_000276665.1 Chinchilla lanigera | reverse complement strand
TGAGTTTGGCCAGAAAGGAAGCTCCAGTAAAGCTGTGGACTGCAAATGTGGAGCTGAGGAGATCTCCATTCCTGAGAAGGAACAGGTGAATAGAAAAGATGGCCTGAGGGCATCACAGGAAGCAACACGGCTCCACCCTTTGCAGCCTCAAAACTGCAAAGGTAAAAGACCTTGCCTTGAGGAAAAAGCTGCTGAGCGCCATGTTCCAGAATGGCAGCGGCGGCCGCTCCAGGTTCCAGAATGGTGGCAGCATAGAAAACCTGCTCCTCAGAATTGGATTCAGAGTGCCCAGCAAACCAGGCACTCGACCCCTGTGGCCAAGAGAGGAAAGCTTGGCTACTGCTCCAGGTGGCAGCAGACCTTGGCATCATCTACGTAGCCCTGGCTTTAAGTGCTTGGGGAATGCAAGAGTTCTGAGGTTTAAGAGGCTTCCACCCAGATTTCAGAAAGCCTGGGTGGCCAGGCAGTGTGCCCCTGAGAGGGCAGTGTGGGAGGCTGTGAGTGTGAAGCAAAAGGTGCCCTGGAGACATCAGAAGTTTAGAAAAGCCAGAACCGTGGATGATCTAAGGGAAACTGCATGGAGGGAACAAAGCAGGCCTAAGAGATAAGTCGTGGAAGCTGTAACCACCACAAGTGCCACAGGGGTGGACTCGTGCAAGCCCTTTGGAGCTCACAATGTGCCACAAGTTGCTTCAGATGCTGCATGTGGAATTACAGGACATAATGTTAGCCCTGCTGGATTTTGGACTTGCTTTGGTCCCAATGCTCTGTATCCCCCTGTTTGTACCTTTTGGAATGGTACTGCTTATTTTGTGCCATTGAATGTTGGAAGTGTTTAACTTTTCATTTGTATGGGGGGGTCACAGCTAAAAGTTTGCCTTACGTCTCGGAGGAGACTTGGGACTTGGACTGTTCAGCAATGCTGAAACTGTTAGGACTTTGGCAACTCTTACAGATGGACTAATTGCTGTTTGTATGGTGGGTGTGAGTCTTTGGGGGGGCAGGGGTGGAATGTTATGGTTTTTGTCCGTGTATCCCCCCAAAGCCTCCTGCGGCCCATGGGCAGGCTATTAGAGTTGAATGAATGTGGGTGTGAGAGCTACACCCACCCTGGGGTGGATAGTTTGCATATGTAAGGTAGAGGAAGAAATGCTTGGGGCATTCCTCCCCCATTAGGCCCTGGTGTGTGTGCTTGCAGCTTAGCTGTGGCTGCCACCCTGAGATGCAGCCCTCTGCCACGTGCCACTCTGCCTTATAATCATGCCTAGTACGGATTAAAACCTCCACAAACTGTAAGCGAAATAAACCTTTCCTTCCTTAATTTTGGTCGTCAGATATTTTGTCCCAACAGCGAAAAAAAAGTAACCAAGACAGAGACATAGAATAGCAAAGGTAATTCCGAGTAACAAAGGCAAGATAGGAGGCACCAGAATCCCTTACTTGAAATTATACCTCAAAGCTACTGTCATAAAATCAGCATAGTACTGACAAAAAAATAAACAAAAACAGAATGGAATAGATTCAATGGAAGAGATTACAAGATGCAGACAGAACTACAAATATAATCAGCCACCTTATCTTTGACAAAGGGACCAAACATGTTCGCTGGAAGAAAGATAGCCTCTTTAATAAATGATACTGAAAAAATTGGCTGTCCACATGCTGAAGACTAAAACTAGACCCATGTCTCTTATCATGCACTAAACTAAAGTCAAAGGGGATGAAAGATATAAATATTAAAAGGGAAACATTAAATCTGCTGGAAGAGAGAGGATTTAGAGCTATTGAAGACACAGATGTCAGTAAAGACTTCATAAACAGAACCCAACAACATGGAAAATACTACAGAGAATCAACACCTGAGATCTTATCTTATTAAAAAGCTTTTGCACAGCAATAGAAATCACTAACAAAGTACAAAGACAATCCATAGAGTGGGAAAAAATTTTAGCAGGTTGTTCTTTAGACAAAGGACTAAAATTTAGAACATATAAAGAACTGAAAAAAATCAGACTCTCCAAATTTAAAGACCCAATCCAAAAATGGACATCTGAAATGAATAGACACTTCTCAGATAAAGAAGTATAAACAGCAAATAAATATATGAAACAATGTCACTGGTCATTTTAGTTGCAAATTAAAATAACCCTGAGATGCCATTTTACTCTAGAAAGAACAGCTATAGTCTAGCAATCTAGAAATCAACCAATAACAAATGCTGGAAAGGCTGTTGTGGGGGGCATCTCTTCACTGTTGGCGGGTATTTAAACTGGAGCAACCACTGTGGAAATCAGTGTGAAGATTCTTCAAAAAACTAGAACTAGGGGCCTCACTTGACTCAGCTAGTCCCCTTCTTAGTATCTTCTCAAAATAATTAAAAGCATTATGCCACAGTTATATATACCCACCCATATTCATAGCCGCACAGTTTGTCTTGGAAACAACCTAAATGCCCATCAACTGGTGAGTGGATAAAAAAATGTGGTTTTTAATACAATGTACTACTGCTCAGCCATGCAGAAAGATAAACTAGAGACATTTATAGCTGAATGGATAGATCCTGAGACCATACTCTTTAGGGAAATAAGTCAGACACACGTGTAAATATGACATTGTGTCTTGGGTGTGAGAAACTGAAGTGTAAATAAGAACCTTAATGTATAATAGATATTGTGAAATAGGAAAAAAATTGTTCAAAAGAAAAGGGAAACTGTTGTGGGTGGGAGAGGAAGGGAAGGAAAAAACAAAACAAAAGGATAAAATGGAAACAAAGCTTTGTCAATAAGTAGGAGAAGGTTAAAGGGAGGAATGGGGATTGGGGAAAAAGCAGAGGAACTAAGAAATATTATATACAGGGACAAGTTCCCTATGGTAAAATTGATCATTATGTATATCTAAATTACACCAATAAACTTAAGAAAAATATTAGAACATATGTAAAAAAAGAAATACATATTTTCACAAACCATTTCCCATTTTCAAAGGAGATGAAAATATTTCAAATGTTTTATGATCTAAATTACATTATATAGAAAAAATTAGAAAAACAATATTCAAAACAACACTTGTGAAAAATTCAATTGTAAAAGCATGTATTGGTTATCCTATTACTGGTATTTTGTAGATATTTAAATTTATCCTATCAGTAGTATTTGACACTATCATATGTATAGATTAATGTGGTAGAAATGATTTCTGTGGAAATTTTTGATTAAAAAAACAAGTATTATCAGAACTAACTCATTCAGGCCATTATGCCCAAAAAACTAAAAGCATTGTACTCAACTGAAGGTAATTTATATATTTAGGTACATTGATATAGATATCACATTTTATTTCATGAGACTAGGGAGTATTGTCTTCTAATTTTTTCACTGCCCTATTCTGAGTATGGATTCTTTGACTAACACAAATATTTGTTAAATGAATTAATTAGTAAGAGAAGTACCTACTACAGGAAATGTTTATAAATGAAACAACAGATGTCTTATTAGGAGGTCTACAGAAATAGAACTCTAGTTCTGGAGAGGTTATTATTAATTTCTAATGTAAATAAATCAGAAAATCTGACTAAAGTTGGTTTTCCTAAAATTTGTAATCATCTTCTGGCTTCTAGAATTTGGAATTTCATATTCTTGAGGAAAATTTAAAATAGAATCCAGGAGTCAAGTGAGAGGCTAAAATACCACTGTGAGAAAAAAGAAAAAAAAAATCCCATGCACTTGATCCCAATCACACCTGTTATGTTTGAGTACAAAGATTGTGAAATGTGTTTGACAGTGCTGAGTCATCAAGGCTTTAAACTAAACAAGAACTGCAAGTGTTTGATGGTCATATGACGATCAATTCTGGCTGAAATAGGAATTTGAGGGACATAAATCTAGTGGAAATACTCAGGAGATGATTTTTATAACTGATATTAAATTAATGAATGAGGTAAAAGAAAGAGAATAGCACAAAATAAACACTTAGCAATACATTAAAAGGCATGGAAAATCACAGTATCAATCAATCAAGGATAGAAGCACAGGATAGAGTAGTAAGCATAGAAAAGTTTCTAGTTGCTCACCATTCTTTTTCATTGCAGTAATTAAAATTAAAACAGCAGTGAGATGCCTCCAAATACACAACTAAGATTAAATTGCAAAAACTATTTTAAAGAAAACATGGAATAACTTGTACTTTCATGCAGTTACTTGTGAGGGTATACAATGATACAATCCTTTTGGAAAACTGTTAATTTTGTAAATTCAAATACAAAGCAACCTTATACCTCAGCAACTCATCTGTTGTACATTTTCTTCCCAAAATGGGTACACAAATGATTTGATTCAAAATGTCCATAATGGTGTATTCATCATGACTGGTTGAACAACTCAAAAGAGCCAAAAAGAGATGTGGGTGTAAAAAGGAGAGAAAGGAAGAAGGAGAGCAGAAAGAAAACTTTATTATGATTGATTAAGTGACTGTGAAGGCTGAGACATCTTACCATCTGCAATCCTGAGACTCATTGAACCCAATGGTGTAATTGAGGAAATGGAAGAATTTTCCCTCTCCATGTTTGGCTTTTATTCTGTCCCTTAAAGGATTGAACAATGCATCCACACATTGGTAAGTGCAGATATTTACTGTATCTACTGATTAATATGCTGACTTCTGGAAATGCTCTCACCCACAGACAAACTCAGAAATAGTGCACTATGAGTTCCTAGGGTTCAACATAGTGCAGCCAAGTTCACATGCAAAGTGAACCATCATATGTTCAATACAACAGAAATAAGTCACAGGAAAGAAACAGTGAAAAATACAGTTTGAAGGAGCAAGGAGTTCTTTCTGTTCTTCTGTAAGCACGAGACACTCTACCCCATATTTCTTCATTTTTGTAATGAAACAATTAACTTAGAATTCCTCCCAATTCTTTCTCTTCTCTAGAGTTGTGTCATTCCATTATATGGTGCACTCTTTCCCACAGTTGTGTCTTTTTGTTCTAGAGCATATTTTACATTGGTACAATAATTTGACTTTTGTCATTACAAGTCATCAAAATATAATTCTAAATCATTATACTTGTTTTAGAATATCCTGACATTTATATACGGCAATATGGTCTTTCCTTTGCTCATTCCTGAAAAACAAATTCTTCATATGTGCAATGTACATTCTCACCTATACTGCTATCAATAAGGTTCCATGGATTATTTGGGAAGAGCTCTCAGAAATAAGAGCAGAGTTTTAGAAGGACCTAGTCATATCATTTGCACATCAGATGAAAATGAAGCATCCATTTATTCCTCAAATCCTCACAATTAATATGGTACAAAAAATAGGCAATACAAGGATCATATTAGTGGAGGGTGCATAAATATAAAGCTTTGACTATCTTGAGTAAGTGACAAAGATAAATACATTTTTCTAAGAATAGAATATATTAAAAATTTTGCTATAATTTTCTTTGAGAATTGTTCAGAGCATTGAAAATAATAATGTAATCACTGCTGAATTTCAAAAGACTTCTGTATATGGCTTTGTCATGCTAAAATGGATTTCATGTAAATTGTTGCAAATTAATTCAAGATTAATACAACAATGTAGAAGGAAATAGCAATAAAGCAATTATTTAATTTTTATTTAAATTCTCATAATCTTTCATTTTAATATCATGTTTTTTTTACTTAACATAGCTTAAAGTGTTCATTAGGGTTTAGAAATCAGTATTCAAGTAAAATCACTGCAAATACTTTGATAATAGAAAGTATTTTAATGTTAATCCACACATTCTGTCATGGTGTGCTCTATCAGCTAGACTATTACAATTAGACTGGACAGCCAAATTAACTTCCTAATTAGTATTTTAAACAGAATTTTATTTTCTTCATCCTCTGAATGACTGCATAGATGTGTTGTTTATATAGTAGCTTATCAACATCTTACAAAGAAGTGGCCAATTTGAACAAAGCGTTATGGTGCACTGAATATACTTACATAAACTTAGAGAATTTTTCCATACAATGAAATTTTATTAAAGTAAAAAATATTTGTAAAAAAAGATATAAATAACTTCAAAATTGGAAATGGATTTGTGCACAATTACAGTTATTGACTTAGAAAAAATACAAACAACATAAATTTGTATATAATATGCTATTACTGATTCTTTAGAATACCCTAATGTTTTACTTTTCTCTTATAAACTTTAATAGCAGTTAAACTATTACGATTTAACAGCTATTATGATTTTTCCCCCAGAGAACCATGGACTAAATAACAAAATATGAAAATGTTCAGTATTTGAAGGTAATTTTTGACTGAAAAAATTAGCCAAAGTATTTTAAAGCTAAGAGTAAAAATCAGAACTAAATGCATGGTTTTATATACATAATATTTTTTTTTCTTTGTTGATTGACAGACTTTTGATAGCCTCATTAAAAAAGGAAGTTTCCCCCACAATGCCTCATCTTTACTTCCTCTTTTCCTCTCTCTACTCAGCAAAGAAGCAGACTAAGAAACAATAACTTCATTATGTTATGAGTGCACTTTTTACTTAATTCTTCTTTTTTTTTGTACCGGGAATCAAACTCAGGACCTTGCACTTGCCAGGTAGGTGCTTGTGCAGCTGAGCTATCTCCCTGGCCTGAATGTACTTTTTATACAGGCTAAATATGTAATATAACAATCACTGTTAATCCCTATCAGTTTGTTCTGAAACCCTGTATCATTCTTATTATTTTTGCTTTGTTTTCCTTTTGTCTATGTTGTTGGCATTTTTCTACTATTCTTTTTTATTCTCTTTAAAATAAAAAATAAACTAAATAGTCACCTTCTAAAAAATGGAAGTAAATTGCAAAGATTCTAGTAGATTAAAGAATAAAGTTTAATTCTGCTCAAACATTAACTTTCAATGAAAGACTTCTCATGATTAGAATTAAAAATGTATATTTTGAATTTGTCTTTGACCTGGTAATATACTCATTGCCTTCAATATTGTTTCTTCTGAAATTCATTTTTGGTGAAAATATATAATAAAAATGGTTTCTCACTAACGCTTACATTAATAAGAGGAGCTCAGTCCCCATTATAGCTTTTGTTTTACCAGCCAAGGCTTTGTATAAGGCAAAACTGATATTTTCTAATATTCACTGAGTTGAATTCAAGCCACATCAATTCATAGTCTAAATAGTACTCTAGCTACATCATCTTAGGCAAAAACTTACATCTCTGTAATAGATGGGGATAGTATAAGAAATGTATTTCTAAATAGTAAAGTCTCCAAGAAATTCATATTTAGTATAATTTGCAGTTTTCCTTCTCTTCTGATTTCCAAGTTGCTAAGACTTTGATACCCTTTTTTCTGTCCAGTTAAAGACTTCAAGAACAGGAGTTAGTACTCACTCAGCAAATCTTAATGAGTGTTTACCAGAGGATTGCGACAAGTACTAGGGATAGAGAAATGACAAATATTTATCTGAATCGTGCCCCTTGTAGCTTTCCCGGGAATCTACAGAGATGCAATAATGAAATAAAGAAAGCAGGCTCTGAGGGTGGCTATGAAGGAAACAATTCTAATGGTAAAGCAGTTCACAGATTTGGAAACTTTTCAAGAATGGAAAAGCCAATCTGTGCAGCCAATGTCTGAGATGAGGCCTAAAGATAAGAAGCAGATAAAGAGTGCTCCTGAAAGAGAGAGGAGTGCATGTGAAGTCCTAAATTGGGAAATCGAGAAAATCAAGCATCTCCTTTGGGATAAAATATATTTGCCAGGTTTATGAGATAGCTAAGTGAGAATTTTGGAAGCAGTTGAATAAAGATCTGGAATTTAGCAAAGAGACGTGTGCTTAAAATAGAAGTTTGAGTGTCATTACTATTCAAAATATTTAAAAACCTGGAATAGGATGATACAGTGAACATATGAGGAATAACACACTCCCAAATTCAGTGATCTAGTTTTGGAAAGAGGAAGTGGTAAAAAGATGCAATTGGGGACTAGTCAGTGAATAAAAAAGAGAAAGATAAGGGAGAGGAATGTTTCAGGAAGGAATAAATGACTGCTAAAAGTTGCTGTTTGGTACAGTTTAAGATGACAGTGCAGGACACTGGAGTGAGAAAAAAGACCCTAGCAGGGATGGTGAACCTATCAGAGATGAGCGCCCAAACTGGAACCCAAAACCCACTTATTATCGCAAAGTACCAACACTGCAATTAAATCTGAACTCTGAGGTTTTGGTTTAGGAAAAAAAAATTGTATAGTAACATCTTTTGTCTTAAAAGGAAAACAACATGTATAACATAGGCTTACCACTACTGCCCTAGGGGATTGGAGACTTTATCAAAGTGAGTTGAAACATAAATTTAAGCTTTCCTTTCTAACAGAAAGTATGATATTTCATACCTATTCTTCCTACTGAGAATAACATTAAGAAAGTGCTGAGAGAAGTTTTTATTTAAAAAGAGAAAAAATACTCAGACCTGCAACACATACACAAACATGCACGCATGTCCTGAAGAGCAAGCGCTAGATGACGGGAGTCAGTGGACTGGGTGTAGGGTGGGCACAAAACCTACATCATCTTCCAGATTTTACTTCCAAGCAAAAATATTCTAAGAGTAAAGATTTATTTCAAAAGGATAAAATTTTAAAATAGAAACTTTTTGTCTTGGACAAGATCTGGGGGCAACTGCAATTGTTGTATGACAGTGAAGGTAATGTGAATTGACTTGGACACTTTGAAAACCTGGAAGTATCTACAAAAGCTGAACATCTGTCTATCATGCATCTCATCCCTTCTACTTCTGGTGTATAACCGTCAAAATGCACATACAAGCTCGGCAAGAGATATGTACAATTAGAAACACTGTTTGGGTTATCCACTAAATAGAAACTATACAAATGCCCATCTTCAAAAGAATCCGGCATAAAGAAAAAAATGCACTTCAGAAATAATAAATCACAATAAGGTCTCAAACAAGATGGAAGAATCTTTCAGAATACTGAAAAGATGAAAATACAAACACAGGAGTTAATGTGGCATTAAAACTAACCAGAACTAATCAACAAATACAGAAAAGAGCATATATGAATTAGGTAAATCTATAATAAATCTATAATAAATATATAATAAGCAAAACTATTTTAAATGCATTACATAAAATTTAATCTAAAAAAGCCTCAAAAATATTATAGAGGAACTTTAAAGTAAACAAAAAAGCAAGGTAGGTGCAGGCTATAGCTGAATGATAGTAACACTCATCACAAAAACCAAGAAAGCAAAAAAAATTTTCATAAAAGTAACCAAGTAAATATTAACTGGACACTTGTTACTGGACATGATATTTTGCAAAACTGAAAGCTAAACACAGTGGAAGGGTAATTCAAATAATGCTAGCATTTAGAATCAGTAAAAGTATATTGTAGTGAGTGTTTTTCATTATGAAAAGTAGTGTTAGAGGATACACTTATATAAAATAAGTGGGATTTCCAATAGAAGGTCTGATATGTGAGAAAGAATAATGAATTAAGATACTAATTAAAAATAAACTAAACCTCCAAATTTAGAAATTGATTAGGAAAACAAAAGAAAACTTATATAAGTATCATGTTCCTATGTATATAAATAAATAAAGGAAGGAATTTAAAAAGGCAAAATAATCCTACAATACAGAGTATATAGAGTATATCATATACATCCAAATATTCAGAATAGGGAAGAGGCTTGGCTTCTCAGGTTGAAGATATGAAAAAGATAACAGTATTACAGAAAACTTTATGAAACTAAGTTTAAATATTTCATGAGAGAAGCTATTTGCCAAATATAACTCACCAAATGGAGTACAAAGAAGACAAAGTCTAAGCATTTCTAGTAATAGTCTTTAAAACAACTGAATTATCTGTCAAAGAACTCAGGGTTAAAAATCTCATGGCAAGGTATTTTGTCTGTTTGGTTTCTATCATTAAAAGAAGAAAGAATTGCAAACTTATGAAACATTTTCAGAGACAGGAAATGGAGTTTTAGAACACAATTAATGAGAGCAATATAATTTTGAAACTAAAACCAATGAAATATAGATTAAGAAATTAAAACAATTATTCATCCATGACACAGATGGAAAATGTAAAATAAGATAGAAATACATTGAATTAATTAACTTTTATAAAGATCAAGTACAGTTTGAATTTATCCACATTGGTTTATTACTACACAAGAACTTTTTTTTTTTTTTTTTTTTTTTCTCCGGTACCGGGAACCTAACTCACGACCTTGCACTTGCCAGGCAGGTGCTTTTGCCGCTGAGCTAAATCCCCAGCCCCTTCTACACAAGAACTTAATACGATCTATTCACATTAGCAGATTAACAGAGTTAGCCCCAAAACTCAGAGTACTCAAGATTTGGTTATAATTAAAAATTTGTAAAAGAAAGATAGAAAGAAAGAAAAAAAACTGAAAGCAAGGGAAACTCAGGAACTTCGTGCATGTGTATATATTTAAACTTACAAACACCTTATAAACACACACACACACACAGATACACTGAATACTTAATGGTGAACACTAAAAATGTTCCCTTAAAATAAGAAATTTTATTGAAAATTCTCATAACAATTCCACTTTAAGAGTGAAAAAGAGGATGTGAGGGCTCTCTGGCTGTGATCGCTGTCACCCCATTGGTTGCCGGGTTTGATTCAGCTGATTTGCCCGGCTAGAGGGGGCTGTCCCCTTCCTCCCTCAGAGCTCCATGTGCATCCCTCCCGAAGCTCGGTCGAAGAGGACGACCACCCCCGATAGAGGAGGACCTTTCCTTGGTCAAGGATATATGAGTAGCTGAGCTACCCTGCTAGAACCTCCAAACAGGCTCTCCAGAGCGATAAACGACTATGAAGAGGGGCTGGGGATTTAGCTCAGCGGCAAAAAGCACCTTCCTGGCAAGCGCAAGGTGATGAGTTCGGTTCCCAGTACTGGAGAAAAAAAAAAAAAAAAAAAAAAAAAAAAAAAACAACTATGAAGATTGGAAGAATGGCATACTGTCATTATTATAACAAATGTCTACACAAAACTAAGGAATAATACAGATATTGAAATTAATAAAACAAATTTACCCTTTTTCTAATTTATATAATCAGAAATGAGAAGACACAAAGATATACATATATATTTGTGTGTCTGTGTGTGTATATGTATATATTGTATATATAGTTTGATTGTCAACTTGAATACATGAAACTACAAATCAACATTCAAAGGCCAAAGAAATCCAATATAGCATAGAAAAATAATATGAACATAAAATTCACTGACAAAGAAAAATGTACATTCATAAAATACTAAGTGTAGGCTAATATGCTTATGGTAGTAGTATTTTATTATATGCATCTAAGTCATCTTACTCAAAACAAGTTACACTTATTTATGCTTATTAATTTATATTTACTAAACACTTACAATATACCAGATAGTGTTTTAAGCTTTACATACATGAACACACTTAATCATCCCACTAAAATATCATCTTCACTTAAAAGCTAATAAAGTTGAGGCTCATAAAATTTATATAGTTTAGTTAAGTTATCACAACTGATGTGACAAATCTGGGATATCAGTGTAAGAAACCTTGTTTCAGTGTTGAGACTTTTAAGTAGTATGAACATTTATCTCAAAATATGTTAAGACTTTTTATAAATAAATTACTTTTTCCTAACAAATATACATTTATTTTAAAATCCTGTATTGCAAAGACCTAGATTTAGTAATATTAAGAGCTACTATGTACTAATGTAAAAACTTCCATGATTTTTTGTGATCAGGCAAGACTTGCAAAGAATACAACTATGTGTGCAGGACGGGTACACACATATGTGTGACTGCACAGTGCTAAACTGAGTTTAAAGTTGCCCTTAAAAACTGACAGCAGAAGCTGGTTCACTCAGGCAAAAATGAAACATCTGGCAGGAAATATAAGCAGTCACCATCAAAGTGATCAATTCAGAATAACAGGCCCATTCAGACAAACAGTTTAAACAAAGCAACAGATAACCTGGCTGCTGAAATTATAGAGTGATTCAAGATGGCAGACAGGAAGTTGTCTCTGAAGGAGTTTCAGAATTCTGTGCAAAATGGTTGACACTGTGTAACAGCAAAAAAATGAGTTGTAAAAACATAAGGATGTAGGGAGAGTATGCAATACCAGAAATAGGGAACACTGTCAAGGAAGTCTCTTTGATTACTAAGGGGCTAAAAAGAAAGTTTATGATTTAAAATGGTTATTGTATTCAAGTAGAAATTTTCTAATGACATTTTCCTAAATGCACATTTTTCGCAAGGCTGGTTGTTTGGATAAACAAATTTAAATATATAAACAATAATCAAGTTGATTGAGATATGTGTCATAGAGTCAGTTCCTTCACATATTTCCAGAACGATATGAAACTTATTAGTAACATCTCCTGTCCTAAGTCTCAAAGCAATTCTTTTTATAAGTTATTATTTCTGCCAAATGTATCACAGGAAATAGAAAAATTGTGACTTGGATCTAGAACTATATCCCTCTTAAAAGGAAAATCAAGTAAAATTTCTAGATATGATACTCTCTTACTAGAGAGTCAGTTTTCATTGAGAATACTTACTGTTTGAGGCAGGAGTAGTATTGTTTTCTTTATTTCATCTCATTCTAGCAATAGTCCAGTGGCGATAAATATGGGTATCTTTTTAACTCAGCTTTGTTTGCTTTTCAATAAATCAGTATATTATTGATATGTTATCAACAACACCCAAGTATCCTTATCTATTTGTGCTGTCAATATGGAAATAAGACAAAAGAAAATATCTAGGTCTTCAAAGCAGATTTACCAGAATATTCTACATTGACCTTGGTTCCATATGGATTTAAAGTTTTGTTTCTTTGACAACATGATTAAACAAAAGAACAAAATATAATCTCAGATATGAGACTTTTTTTAACCCTTATATAAGCAGTAATTACCTCTAAGATTTCATATTCAGGTACTTTCATAGCAATGTGAATCTGCATTATAAGTAAAACAATAAGTATCAAAACTAATTGTCTAAAATAATATACATGATTCTTAAAAGGTCAGCCCTCCTCTTAACCTCATGGTCATGTCCTTTGAAGATATACTTATTTTGAAATTTCATTTATAAGAAGCTTACTTTGAAATAAGAAGGTGCAATACCTGAAAGGTGGGAATAGGAATGTCTGGATTTGCATGTGACACAGGGACATGAGCAGTACATGACAAATTTGTAGGACTGCAGATAAACATGGAAGCTACCATTTCACCACTACAACTAACTTCCAGAAACATTTCTATAGTTCTCCAGACTCCCAGATTCCTGTTGCTTGGACTCTACTGTACACTCTAACACCATGGGTTCTTTGTCAGAACAAATGATACATACTCATGCCTCAGGTAACATTGTTTGCTTGATGGTGGACTGTATATACAGTAGTAGTACCATGGGATTATAATGGAGCTAAAACATCCTATTATCTCATAATTTTTGTGGCCATGCTAACTTCATAGCACAACATGTTACTGGTTTGCTTATGTGTTTGTGATGATGCTGGTATAAACAAATGTACTGCACTGCCAGCCATATAAATGTATGGCACAGCATACAGTGCAGTATTTGACAAATATAATAAGCAACTCTGATGTACTGATTTACATATTTACTATACTTGAAGTTTTATAATTATTTTACTTTATATGCTAATTATTTTTTAAAAGTTTACTGTAAATAATGTCATATAATCCCAGCAGCAGCCTTCTACCTCTTGTACTTACCATGAATTATGATCACATAATTTTCTCCTACAATTATTGTCATTGTTTCGTTCGTTGTGAATCCAAGACAAGAGGTTCTTCCATACACGCACACACCCTCAGACACATACATACATACTCCATGTAGCCTCACTGTGCTGTAAACCATCCCACCTAAGTTTGTGTAAGTATATTCAAACATGTTTGAGTGATGAAGTAATTGGGTAATGATCCATTTCTCAATGTCTATCACTCTTAATAAGCAGTTCCTAACTGTACACTACAGTGATCTGACCTGTGATTGTATTTCTCCAATATTCAAGAATAGGACCAGATTTAAAACTGTTTAATCTTACAGTTCCTACTTAATGCACAAAATAAAGCAAATGTATCCCTTAGAAAATATCCAATAGTGTGCCATTCTTATGCTGAATTATGACCACTGAAAATTGCATTTACATTTGAATGACTTTAAAAATTGTCAATAATCTTTGAACTACTGTGAATTCAATTTAATTTAATTTTATAATCTTTAACTCTTAACTAAACAACACATTATTAAAATACTCTGATATTTAAGAAAACTCTCTAGGGTTTTGCTTGAAAGCAGCAGCCTAAACTTTGCACAGGGAATACAGACTCAAATGTCAACAAATTTTCATCTCATCATCCCAAAGTCCTATGACATTTTCAAAGTAATGCCATAGTAAACCTGACTAGGACATGTAAACAGGATAGATATTTTCTCTGATGAGTCTACATGCAAGCTTAGTCTATACTGCATAAACTGTTATTGGAAAACTAATTATAATATATAGAGATATATAACTGTCACATAGTTATTAAAAGGTTCCATAGTACATATAACTATTACATTGAGTATATGGAATAAATTAATATGAAATCTTTTTTCCATATTTTCTACATACCACAGATAAGAATTACATGTGTATTTCATGTTTCTTATAACTATTTGAAACCTGTGACATTTCAAACATTTAGGGATGATGCAAAGAGAATAATAATCAAAATCCATATCTCCCTTATTACCACTTCCCAATACAGGTGGAGGAGAGACAGTTTCAATGCAGTATTGTAAGGCTATAGTTGTACCATTTGTAGTATATTAATGAAGTCACAAGTATAAAAATCAGTATGCCTAGAAAGATGAAGAAAATTTCACGGAAATGGCAATATTTGAGCGGTGTGAAGAGTGCTTGGGAAGAAAGGAAATGAAAAGAAATCGCTCGTACAGGGTTGTTACATGTCACGTTCAGAGCTCTGATGCAGAGAGCTGTCAGATTTCACATTCTGGGTCACAGATAAATTAGACTACTTAGAAAGGGAGATGGATGATAACACAAAAGGAAGTGAGGCTTCCATACTGTCATCTAGCTATTATAGTTTAGATCAAAATGATCCCCAAGCACTAAGGCAAAGAGAGGCTGCACTTTTGAAGGGTGAATGGATCGTGGGGTGGTATGGTTGACTTCCTCTTGAAAGGGAAGAAGACGAAGGTAACTGAGAGTGTGACCTGGAATGGTATGACCTTCCCCAACAGCTGCTCTTCTTGCTCCCTCACTCCTGGGCTGATGGGAAATGGACCGATTTCCTTTGCTTTGAACCTGTGCCACACAGTTATTTTGCCCTGGAGCAGGTTGACCATGAAATGTAACCATGAGGTAAAATAAATCTCTCCTGTAAAGTATGGGCTTCTGATAGTGCCAAAATACTGTCTTACTGGTTTCTTGTTTCTGAAATACCATCAATAAATGCAGTAAATAATAAAAATAAAAAGGTGGTTTCAACTTAATTTTACATCTACCAGAGACTTAGTTTATGATTGGGAAGGAGAATATTTATAGGGAAAACTAATGAAATTCATGAGGATTTACTTGAGCATTTAATGCAAAATGATACACGGGGAATTAAATAAACACATGGAAAGCACTTTGGCTCAGAAGTAAAACAGATGAGAGCGGGCTTTGCCATGTGATAGCTGCATGAGCTTGGACTAGCATTTATTCTATTTCCTCATTAAAATGTTTGAAATGCCAAAATAAACCTTGCAAAGACATGGAGAAAATTAGATGGCATAAATCATATGGTACTTAGTGAAGAACTTAAGATGTCTGTGAATTCCTACAGTATGCTTGGAGTTAAGGAAATAAAAACAAGTAAAACAGGGTTAGGGATATAGCTCTGTGGCATAAGTGCTTGCCTGGCAAACCTGAAGTCACCAGTTTGATTCCCGGTACAAAAAAAAAAAAAAACAAGTAAAACAATTTGTTCCACCAAAGATCTCAGTGTGACATGAGATAGATGCACTGATAGGAAATTTAATACTATACTGTAAATTCAAAGTTAGAGACACATACAAAGCAGGATATGAACGCAGAAAGCAAAATATCGAGCTCATCATATTTTATGCTAAAAAGAGACTCCAAAGCAAACAATCCTTGAGTTAGGTCTTAAAATATAAAAAGTAGTCAATGAAGTAAAGGAAAGGGCATTTGAAAGAGAAAGCCAGCATACACAAACAGAAAGCGCTGAAAATTAAATGCTTAGATATCCACTTTCACTTGGCTTACTAAGTTTGTGGCAGAGTTTCTAAGAAAAACAAAACAAAACAAAACAAAGCCTGGAAGTACATGGATTGCAGACACGATGTCATGTGTGTCTGACATTCTGAAGGACTGGGCCTTTACCAAATAATCCATAAGAAATTGTTGGGTGCTATTATACACTATGGCATAGTATTCTACTATGTAGAAAAATATATGCACCTTGAGACCATAATGTTAAGTGAAATAAATTAGATAAACAAGCTTAAACATCAAATGGTTTCTCTTATATGAGAAACCTAAATGATAAATAAACAGCAAAATAAAACAGATAATAGGAAATTGGAAGATATTTCTCAAATGGGAAGGAGATTAAGAGGTGGAGCAAGGGGAGAAAAAGGAGATAAAAGATGAAATTAAGATGTGTGAGTTACATGGACCAACTCTATACAAGAAAAGCAAACATTATATACTGCACAAACATGTACTAATGAAAATTAAAAAGTAAATAAAAATATAAAGTGTGGTATGATCAGATTTCTAGCTCAGAAAGATCACATTGGAAAAGTAGACAATCCAAAGAGAATTTTAAAAAGGGGTAGGAAGATAAATATAAAAGTTAGATTGTTAATGATTATTGTACATTTATATTTTCTCTAGTCTAATGTTCATGTAGTACTTTGTAGATTCATAACTGTTTCAGAGTAACCCATTTTGAGATGCACTGTAAACAAGTCAGAGTAATAAAAATTTCAAGTAAGAAAATTAGCTTAAAAAGGATCTTCGTAAGAGTATCATCTGTAGTATAAATTAGGCACAAAAGACATTCTTTGTCAGATATTCATCTAACAATTGGAAATAAATTAATTCATAAAGAGAAGGTTACTTATGACTAAAACCAAGACTTCTTTCTCTCTGAACATCTGGCTGTCTTGTTAGTGTTAATAAGGACCGACAACCCTCAATGAAAAAAACCACTATTGCCAATGTAGAGACCAAATCAAGATGTATACGAACATCTTCAAAGATCCCCACAGCAAGTCAGTGACAAGCTCAACCAAAACCCTCTCTCGACTGAGTTCAGGGCTAATGCTGCCCAAGCACGTCCATAGCAGTGCTGACTTTCAGGATCGTGTTGCTCAGATTGTGATCCTGGAATGAGAAGTGAAGCCTAAAACATTTCTCCACAAGGAGGATGTTAATATTTCTTGTGATATGATGATTTCAAATGGGACACGTGATATAAATATTTTTCTCAAGGCACCTTGAGTAATCTACTGAAAGTAGCAGCTGTAGTCCTACTTGAGACTTAGCTGAGACAAAGATGTGATTAAGATATTAAGGGCCTGCTCGTCTTTTCTGTATTAAATAGTACTAAAACCTGGGGAAAGCTTTGCAGGTAAGCAAGCAGTTTTTCATGAGGACACTGGCAGTGCTGACAGTGATGAATTCTATCCTCCCTCCATTGAATTTTGAACAGTGTGTAATTACAAGGAGGCCACGATAAGGGCATGTGGGGGCTCCCTCCCGAACTCATGTAAGATACTCATATATGACCCACTACTGTGGGTCACTACTGTGAAAATTTTCTGGAGAGCAAAAAGGCCCTGCAGTTGTTCCAGCGCTAGCTATATCTGTGTAGTTTGTAAATGCAACATAATTTGTATATGCCTCATTTTACTACTATATCATGTGGTGTTGCAGTGCACCAGCTTAGGAGAAGTCTGAATTTCCAGTTCCCTGTCATACCCACAGGTCCTTTCAAGCAATGATCACAGGAAAGACAACACCAATAAGGTGAAAACACAATATATAAAATAGAAGCAAATCTTTCTAAAATATGTATCTGGTATCTGATAAGAGGTTTACACCTAGAATATATAAATGTAAAAATCAAACACAAGTAAATAATAACAAAAGAAGAATGCCAATTACAAAATAGACAGAGTCTGAGTAGGCATTTCTCCAAAGAGAAGCAAATAGACAATAATCTTATGAAAAATTACAAACCAAAACCACAAATATACTATTTCATACTACAATAATGAAAATAGATGACTACAACAATACAAATAGATAATAATAACTTGTTAAAGATTCTAAATAATGGGAATCTTCAACTGTTTGCTAGAAATTCAAACAATATAACCACCTTGGAAAACAGTCTAACAGGTGCTCAAGAAGTGAAACACAGAGCTACTAGGTAATCTAATAATTCCATTCCTAGATATATAGACAAGGGACAGGAAAACACATAGCCACTCAAAAATCTTGTGGATGTACATAGTTCCATTATTTTTCATAGCCCCAAACTAGAAACAACATAAATATTATTTTATGGATGAATTAAAAGGCAAACTTTTGGATATCTATTGAAGCAGATATTATTATACTGCAATTTTTATAAGGTGAAATATATCTTACATATGCAGTAAGGTGGATAATCCTTGAAAACAGTGCAGAAACTGAAAAAAGCCAGTCGCAAGGAAGATATACGATTTATTTTACATTAAATATGTAAAATAAGCAAATCCATAGAGATTATATACCTGAATGAAGCTCTTTTAAAAAAAATATTCCACACACTTTAGTTTCATTTTTTTTGTGTCCTAGGATGAACAAGACCGATCTACTACCCTAGCCCAGGCAATAAGACCACGGATAAGTGCATGAACCAAATGCAAGCAAATACAGAATGGGCATGACTCCAAAGTGAGATGAGTCCTGGTTAGCAACAGCAAAAAGTCATCAGTAAGGGAGCATTACACACGGGTGGTATTGCTTTACGTTGTTGTCCTGCTATCATAAATCTACCACTTACCAAGTATTTTTCAAAATAAATATGCTCTATCACTTCATTTATCTATTCAGCTACCCCATAAAATCATTTTGTTTCTCTGATTTCACAAATTAGAAATGCAAGGCTGAAGGATAACAAGAGACTTCCTATGATTACATAATTAATGGGGCAGATACAAATGTATATTTAATGCCAAACTGCCTCATTCCTTTCTACTATGTTTTCCCTTAAGACTTTATGTTCCCTAGGGTTTAACAGAAAAAATTCTTGAAGTTTTTCTGTTAAATCCTAGGGAACGTCTGTCTATATAGGTAGATATAGAGATATTCTCTGGGTGTTACAGAATGCACATTTTAGTTTCACACACCTAAAAGAAGTCCTGGGTCCCACACCAAATTCTATTATTTCATATCTCTCTGATTACTTTTCCTTTAGAGTTTCAAACACTATTATGCTCACCTTTCCTCCCCTTTTCTCTTGCTCAGCATTACCCAATGAGTTTAATTTGTTTTATATCCCAGCACTCTGCTGGAATTATCCCTGTTAGGTCTGTACACATTGGAATGTGTAGAGTTCTCTATATATTTCTAAATTCTTATATTCCTTTCTGTGTCCATTATTATATAATAAAATGGTATGATTGTAGTTGAAAAGTACTTTTCCCTTGAATTTCATGACACTATATTCTCTGATTTTCTTTGTATCTGATGAGTCATTCCTTTTTCTCTTCTTTGCTGGCCCTGCTTCAGACACCTAATCCTCCAAAGTGGACATTTCTTAGGAATCAGTCTTTTAACAATTTGTCTGTATAATGAAAGCTTCAGGGTTACCCAGGGGTTTCAGTTACACCCCAATGCTACCATACCCTTAAGAGATATTACTAGCCCAAAGCTGTCTTCCAAAGTCCATACCTAAGAAACCAAGTATTTTCTGCAAATGAATTCTTAGATATTACACTCCAATGTCAAATAAATAGAATGCATCACTTTCTTCCCCAAGTGTGCTTTTTGTACTTTTCTATACATTATTTAATGAACTAGCTACCCACTTATTCAAGCCATGGTTTTGAGAGTTACCCTTGACTTTTCCCCAGTGCCCTACCAATCCCTAGTAAGACAACTTCTCCCCATACATTCACCATATCACTGCCTGGCTATGGAAAGATCTTCCTAACTCTTACACTGCTGTTTATAATCTGCTCTCTTATTCCCACAGCAATTGAATGATCCTGTACAAATATCACAGTTTGCCAACATGTTGCACAAAACCTTGTTTCCAATAGAAATAAAACCATAAAAACAATTCTGTTTTCTACTTATATTCACTGTTATTTTCCAAACACTTAAAATAATATCGGATATATAATGGGCTCTCTGTAAATATTTATCAAATGAAGAAAAGGATTTAATCTATCCATTTTATCCTCCTTACTGCTACCATAGCACATCAAGACACCATACTTCTACTCCTGTATTGTTGGACTGAATTAAAAGCTTCACTGTAACTCTAGTTTAACTTTGATTTTCTATAATTTGTTCCTTTCGTTTGAGACACACTACTTGTACACTCATACTTTCTTATTGCTCTTAAAATAATGTACAAATTGCAAGGTATAAACACCTGCATGATTTCGCCTTCAGTTTTTCTCTCTGGTTACTTGTTGCCACACTCCCTTTACTACTTAAACTTTAGCTATACAAGACAAATTCAAAGTTCCAAAATAGCCATACATTATTTTTCTAAAGTGAATAGTTAGTCGTCTCTTCCTACTTTCCACAAGGTTAGCTTCAAAGCATCCTTCAAAATGTATGTGAGTTCCACCCAAGTTCTTTCACGCCCTGTAGACAAAGCCAAATTCCCCTGACTTTGGCATCTTGAGATTAGAATTAGGTAAGATTTAATACACTGGTCATTAACAGAATGTGACTGTCACTAGGACAAAAACAGAAAATGGAAATGTGCATGACTGGTGTAGCATATTATCCTTGGTGACTACCACAGTTCCTAGAGGTATAAAAAATTACTCAATCATCACCCAATGAACCCTGGACCTGGAGAGCCCACGCTTTACAATTTGATAGACTTCTTTAGATCCCAACTATACTATTTAATGTCTGCATGAGCAACTTGCTTGACGTGATATAATTTCAAATATTTTTCTACAAAAAATGAGTAACAATATTCCTGTGAAATACAAACGATAATAATATATCAGCTAGCATGTAAAAAGTGTCTGCCAGAGTGTAAATAACTATTGTACCAGAGTACCAAGTTTTGTGGTTTTGTGGTATGTGAAAAATGTTCTAAAGGCTAGACCCACCTCCTACGACATAAAATATGTAACTTTTAGCAATTTGCCAAAATGCCTCAAAATGCCAATTAATACATTTATGAATGAGCACAGCTATTCAGCACATAGAATTGTAAAGATTACTTATGCTAAAAAGTTGGAAATGCAATTGAGTATTGAGCAGGTTCTTAGTAACTGTTACCTACCATTCACAGCAGAAGAAAAAGGAGAGAAGCTAAAGCAAGACTTGTATAAAAGATATGCAGCTCTGTATTCATTTCTTATGTAGAAGCATGACTAACTTCACTTACTTGTAAAATATGTGCATGTGTTTATATTGTATATATGCACATCTGTAAAAAATTAAGTATATTTTAAATAAAAGTTATTCCTAACTATTCTGACTCTCAGTTCATGTGATGTAAATGGACTGCCTCAATAACATATTTATAATTCTACATTCTCAACAAGGAATTTGTACCACTGTTCCAGCAACTTGTATCCTCTTCAAATAGATAATTCAAAATTGTACTAGTAAAATTTTTACTTGTAGTTTTAATAGGCTATAGCTGCACAAAATTCATCAGTGACTGGTATCCCCTCTCGAGTTGCCAACTATTTAACAAAGTCTGAAGTATAAGAGAATTATGCTCCGTGTGTTTGCACAGAAACACCACATACATAATATAAAGGAGATAAATGCACTTACAAGTTGAAATATACATCTTTAAGTAATACCATTAAAAGTCCATTTGTAAAGGTAAAAAAGTATAAATTGAAACTATGCCATGAGATGGAGTTTTTCCTTTATTTCTACTATGCTTGGACTTTGCAGTGTTTTATAAAATGCTTCTAGAGTGGTTGGTGATTGATTACAACACAAACCCCTGCTTAAATAGAGCCTATGGTCAGTGAGTTCTGAGCATAAATCAAAGTCCTATTCATGTATATGAAATTCATATAAAGAATGCCTGCAGACTAACAATAGGATCTATTAATACATATGCAGGAAACCACTATAGATACTAAAGATATTCTAAATTTAAAGAGTTCGAAAGATAGAGCAAGTGTGAAATGCAGTAGGTAATTTCTACAGTCTTTTTAAAATATATATAAGTTCTATCCTGCAAAGTTAATGATGGCAGCTGAAGCAATTTGATTAGAAGAAAGATTTCTTCTCACAGGGCACTTTTTCTCAGCAGTTGATCTCTAAGGTGCTGACTAAAACTACTTGAAATAATATAATCCCTGCAGATCCATATGGAAGAGTTTCTCGGGTTTCTGGAAAGGAATGAAAATCATCTTTCTGTTCCATTTGAGTCTCAGAGAGATTCTGAATAGTTAGAGACTAAATCCTTATAAATTTGACAGAGACGCTGGCAGACTTACATGTTATTTAAACTATGGGCCATATATGATCCTAACACCCTTTAATTTTTACACTATATCTTGTCACATACTTCAAACTATATGACTAACTATAGAGACATTTCTGTAATCACAGGACACTACTTTATAGTTAGATATCTGAAGTGTCTGTGCTCACCACATTATAGTCTGCTGCTCTCAGCACATTATCTTCTTCTGCTTTCATTCATTCACTCTGTCTCCCAACAAAGATTCACTGACTTTCTACCATGTACCAAGCTTAGTGCTGAGCCTCAATACCACCAGTGGTTTTTTCCAAACAAATAACAGGTAAATTTTATAATCAAAGTTTCACAAGTTGAGTTAAAAACACTTAGGTAAAAGATAAAACTAAATAATTTCCAATTTCATTGCATGATAGTCAGATAGTATGCGTGGGATAATTTCCATTCCTTTGCATTTATTTAAGCATGTTCTATGGGCTAGTGTATGGTCTATTTTAGAGAATGTCTAATGTGCAGCTGAGAAGAATGTATATTCTGATGTTGGGCAGAGCACTCTGCAAAAGTCTACTAAGAACATTTGTTCACAAGTTTGGTTCAGTAATGTTATTTCTTTGCTGATTTTTTTGTCTAGTTGTTCTATCTCTTTGTGACAATGGGGTGTTAAGATCCCATTATAATTGTGTTATTGCTTATTGGATTTTTCATGTCTATTAATATTTGCCTTATATAGTTGAGTCCTGCCATATATGATGCATACATATTTATGATTGTTATCTCTTCCACTGAAGTTTAAGGAACAGTTAGTGCATTGTTTGATCAATTTTGTATGCCTATATCGGTAATCTGAGCAAATACTTTGAAGATAACAATATAATAACAATTGTGAATTTCCTATCATCTTGTTTTGATATACTGTACCATTTTTATTTGTTTCATTCTCCTTAAAATATAATTTAAAAAACATAAAACTCAAGGGGAGGAGTGGTTACAGATATTATGACGTTCTGACTTTTTAAAGAATAAAGAACCTGAAAAGAGAGGAATGGGAGATGTAGAAAAAGCATAACTCAATGATCAGTTGCCACTTGCCCTTTTGTTCTCCCTTCTACAGAGATAGTATATTTTTCCTTGCCTCTGTGTCTTGTCACCCTACTTTTCCCCTCATGGAGTGGTGTTACCTGTCATACCTAGTTCTCTTTTCATTATTTAATACATTTTACTTCCATAGCAAAAGTATGCACTCAATTATAGAGTATATAAAACACTTTTTGTAGATACTCCAGAATTATTCTATAATTTATTACATTTGTAAAGTGACTTGTTTAGCTATAATCTCCCTTACTACATGTCAAAATCTGGAAGAAGCTACCACTATTTTGTTTACATCTATACTCCCAGCTGCAAGTTAAATTGCCTAGGACATAATAAGTTTCCATTTAATGATTGCTACATGACAACAAAGAATGTGTGTTTCACTATTGATTAAATGAATGATGAAATTACTGATAGAAAAGCATATGTAAGGAGATACAGCAACACCAGAGGATCTTCCAGGAAGGCAGAATTCAAATCCTGAAGATCTGAGGAGTATCTTAATTCAGTTTCATAGATATTTTGAAATTAGTCAAATATAGGATCTTTTTGGTCCTTTAGAAAAATCCCTTCTGCAGTGCAGAGGATGGAAGGGAAGTAAGGAACACTAGAAAAAGGGCACCAGTTAAATGATGTGGTTCTGAAATAGGGAAGCTTGGGTGGGATGGAAAGTAGAAGATGAATAACTTCTTCTGGTCAATATTTGGCCTCACTGTGGGCCATAGATAGGAAGACAAAAGGTAATTTAGCACAGCACTTGATTTTTGTCTTGTCTTATCTATGATGTGCAATGATAGAGACAAATATTAAAAATAAATGCCCATCACTACTATGCAAACTCATCTTGGAGGTTGGGATATTTTTCTAAAATGACTTTTGAATCAGTTCTCCTTCTAACCTGTTTTGAAACCCATCATTCTGAAGATGTTTGTTCTCATGAAAGCTCTTTGTTTAAATGGACAATGAAAATATTTAGCCATGATGAGGAGAAGGCCAAGGAGAGAAAACAAAAAGACTGAGAAAAAGCAGCTGCTTTTGCTGCAGTACTAAGAGAAACACACCCCAACTCTGATTCCCGGGGCCCCAAGAAGAACTCGATGACTGCATTCATCTGCTACTGCTGTTAAAAGCCAGGCCACCTCAAGAGGAACTGCCCTAAGAAGCCCTCTGGGTCATGCCCTGAATGCAAAGGTGACCACTGGAGATCAGGCTGCCCTCTGAAGAGGAGGCCCCACAGCTCAGACCCATCCTACCAGTTAGTCCAATAGGAATGAGAGGGCCCGGGGCATACTCTGCCTTCTCCCTCTGGCCAGACTGTCATCTCCATGGAGGAGCCCTGGGTAATCATGACTATGGAGGAACAAGAAAACAGCCTGTTGCTAGACACAGGTGCAAGTTTCTCGGTCCTTCTTTTCAATCCTGGCCTTCCTTCCAGCCGTCACACCTCAGTGACAGGAGTCACTGGTGAGGAGGTAATACGCTATTTTTGACAACCCTTAAGCTGTAACTACTTGTTAGATCCTTCTTGCATACCTCTGGCTTCCTGAGAAACCACTTTGAAGATACCACCATGTATTAAAGTAGCCATTGATATTTTCCTACTAATCTATCCATAACTCTGTCATGTTTGTATTGTTCCTATCCTATTTCGTAAATAGATGTATGTTTATTATTATGTATTTCCTACAGCAACCATTGAGAATAGTTAATGATTATTCAACAGATCACTCATGTATATCTCTATTTATTTTCTTTAGAAACCATTTTGAAGATACCAAAGTATAGTACAACACCTACCTCTTTTGTCTGTAACTCACTGTTATTTGTCTATTTGTTTTCCTGAGAAACTAGCTTGTAGATAAAAATATGTAAAACAATAACCATTGATAATTTCCTACCACTTTGTCTGTAATTTGGTAAGCCCCCCCCATTATTATGTTACCTTTCTTTTACACTTTAAAATAAAAAATAAAAAAATAAAATTTAAAAAAAATAAAATTTTGATGGACTTAGGACCAAGTGCTAAATCCTGATAGTGTCTTGCCATCAGCCAATATCCTGTGAGTACTGTTCAACCAGTCTGATGTTAGCTAATTACCATACTTCCACCCAAATAAGATCAGGTCTTATATTAAGTTTTGCCCCCTCAAAATGCAATAGGGCTTATTTTCAGAGGACATATTTTTTCATGTACAATAACGTAGATTTATTCATTTATTCATGTACCAAAATCTGCATTTATTCAAATACAATCATGTCATCTTCTTCTGGAATATCAGTGTAACTCTCCAACCCCAAATTCTGACCTAAATTTCTTGTGATTCCATTTCCTGTAGAATCACTGGCTCCCATATCTCACATCCAGCAATAGAGTTGTAATTGGGCATTTCTTGTCCATGCACTCTGTTTGTAGTGCATTAGCAGCACTCCTTTCAGTGACTTTATCCCAAGAGTGCTTCACCCTCATCACAACCTCTTGCAGGTCAGCCTTCACCAATTGTCCACTCAATAAATTATTAACTGAAGATTTACATGACAGGCATGTCAAAAAAATAATGACTGTTAAAGAAGATGGTCCACACAAAAGCAAAGAAAAATTTCAGGCACAAAAATTCAGATGAGTGAATTAAGTATGTTCATTATAACACATGATATATTGAATTATGAAGATCATATCAGACATAGTCACATCCATTCATTATCAATTATATGCATTATGTGTTGTGTCGTGTCTATACTACGACTGATCATTGAGCAATAAGTCTTGAGTTCATCTGTTTATATAGATGTCATCTATCATCCAAAGGTGCTTGCTTGAGTATTGACAAACAATCACAATTAATATTGTCATTGTAATGGTTGATACATCATGTCAACTTGAGAAGTTTAGGGGTTTAACAAAGAGACTGAGCAAGGAGCCAGGGTCCTCACTTTGTAAACATCCTCTTCCTGTGCAAGAGGATGACATGGAGGTAGTGTGAGTGCTACATACACCTGCTTAGGTGGTGGTAGCCTGCTTATAATATAAGAGAGGAAAAGAACTTTGTTCTCCCTCTTTTTTGCTCTTGTTGCTTTTGCTCTCTTCTGCCATCTTGGACTGTTGGCCCTGTGCCACTCCACCCTGTCTTGGAGCCAGCTGATTATGGACTAAAACCTGGACAAACTGAGAGCTAAATAAACCTTTCCTCCCTTAATTTTGAGTGTCAGATATTTTGTCCGAGCCATGAGAGAAAAGTAACCAAGACAGTCATTTAAGTATTTATGCCAATAACATCATTTATTTGCATGTAATTATGTATAAATATTATTATTTTATAATTTAATTTAGTATGTCTATTGAGTGCTGCAACAGACACACAAAATATGTTCATCTGGCCAATTATCTTAGCTGGAGCTAATTTTTGAAGTAGGGCTTATATTATGAGCATCCTGAAAAAATATCATGCTAGGGCTTTTCTGTTAGGTCTTATTTCCAGAGAAATTTGTATGTGTTCAACACACATGATAATAATGTCTACAGTAATATTTGATCAGGTCTACTTTATACAAACAAAAGAAAAATACCCTTAAAACCTGAAAATAAGGCTTCAGATTGCATTAAATGGAGTATTTATTTTTATCATAAAATTGAACATTAGAAGCAGCAGTTTTTACACTTTCCACAATATAGTGATTTTCCCTCAGTCTTCACCTAAAGAAAAATAAAGATTTCATCGCAATTAAAGAAATACTGGAATCTGCATTTTAAGTAGGATTCAGGGGGCTGGGGATTTAGCTCAGCGGCAAAAGCGCTTGTCTGGCAAGCGCAAGGTCGTGAGTTTGGTTCCTGGTACCGGAGAAAAACCCCCCCAAAAAAAAGTAGGATTCAGGATTCACATATACTGAAAATCATCCAAGGATATTTCTCTGAACTGTTAAATCTCAGCCTGCACCCATCACTCTCTCTGAGCCTCTCTCTTGCCTTCCTTCACAATCGTTCTCTGTGTCTCTTTCTGTCAGTCTTTCTCTGTCTTACAGACGTACATAAGAAATTTTTTTAAAGGCAGTTCTGTTACTGACCACCAAATAAACTCCAAGCCTTTAACTGTACATAACTGGATCTGAATGTCTTTGGTAAGCTAATCCAATCTCATCAGTTCTCCCAAAATGTACATACAACCAATGTCTACACATCTATGATAAAAAATGACAGGTATTCCTTACTAAGGGAAATATGCCAATGGCTTACAATAAACATTTGCCTGGACCCAAAGAAAATACTCCATTTCTTTGTTGTAGTTCACCTAGAAGAAATAAACTATGATTGAGCTTTGCCAGTAAAATAGATATCAGATGAACACAAAAAGCCAAATTTTATGCTTAGAGTATTATTCCCTATTGCCCATGGAACAAGGAAACAAGTTAATCAAAACAGATTTACTTTATGTATGATGTCATATTGTTAAATTATAATAGTACAAACACTAAAAGGAAAATGCATGTTTTGGTCTTTGCATTATTTCATGTTGGCCAAGGGCTCATTAACTATGCAAGTGTGCAATCAGAAATCAAGAAAAGGGAAAACAGGAGAAGACAGCAAATGCAAACTGTCATCAATGGAGTCTGTAGGAGGTGAGTTGGTGTTCTGTTGGGTGCAATTTACAAGGCTGAATTCAGAGGGGCTCAGTTTTCAATTCCTGGGCCATGACTGACACTGATGCATTTCCAGGGCAGCAGGAAGGTCAGAGAGCCGAAAGCCTTTGCTCTCGGTAGCAGTAGGGCCACACTACCCATCTGCTGGGTGTTTGCTTTGACAGCTCTGCCTGCACTTGCTGCTGAAGCTCCATGGATTAATTTTCATGAAGCTCTGCGTTTAGTTTCTTGGAATTAGGTGGGATTTTTTAAAAAGATATGTGAGTTCAACTTTTAGTATTTTGTGAATGGTTTTTGAAATTTGTATTTTGAAAAAACATTTGACATATAATATGTATGCATAGTTAGAGGGTATAATTTGATACATGTATACAATATATAATGATCAAATCAAGATAACTAATATTTACATCTTCTCAAACAGTTGCATTATGTATCTTTGGGCTTTTTAAAGTTATTTTGAAATACACCATATAATGTAGACTATAGTTACCCTATTGTGCTGTGGAACTTAAAACACCTCTGAGCTAACAGCATTTTGGTCCTTTTAACCCAACCCCTATCCATCCTTTTCTTCTGGTACCAGGAATCGAACTCACAACCTTGAGCTTGCCAGGCAGGTGCTTTGCCGCTGAGCTAAATCCCCAGCCCCTATCCATCCCCCCTCTTTCTTACCCTTTCTAGTCACCATTAATTTACTCTCTTCTATGAGATCAACTGTTGTTTATTTCAATAAATGAATGAGAACATGTGGTATTTTAACATGAACCTTACAAATCAACTTAGCAGAACTACAGGCACACTACTATTTTTTGCTAAACCAAGGTAACATGAATTTCAGTTAGTATTCAAGGGGCATATTTCAGACCAGCTACCTCAAAAATGATACAGCCTGTCAGCATTATGTTCCTTCTACAAATGTATGCTGCAGAAATACTTGGTACAAGCAAACAAATAAACATAGACAAAAATAGTGCACAATATTTACCTCAAAACAAATACAAATACATATATATTTATACAGAGACAAGATATTATATTCATGATAAATTGTTAAATAAAAAAGCAAAATGGTATATATTATGATATTATTTTTAAAGTTACATTATCCATCTCACTCTATGTCATACACACACACACACACACACACACACACACACACACAGATATGGAATTATTAACAGTGGATGCCTCGAGGCAGATAATACATGCTTTAGTTTGTACAATGGTTTAATTTCTATGATGGAAAAGCATATAATATTTAACTATTTTTCAAGTTCTAGCTGTTAAATTGCTTCCTTATGAGTACAAAATACTTATTCCATTACACATATTATGTTCTGTGTGTTAGCTAATAAATTAGGAGCCCAAGTTTATCAAAGACTCAAAGTAATATTGCACTGGTTACAAAAGTACTGTTTTAATACAGTCAGTTTTAACTCTAGGACTAGCACTAACTGGTTATTTAATTGAGAGAATCACAAACTGTAGAAGGCTTAGATTTCTCAAATAATTGTGCTCTAATAAAAACTAAAATGTAAAGCAATTCCTCCAGAATACAAATTCCAACTTCTTAGCTTACAAATCTTTATAAAATAGGAAACATTTTTTAAAGTGAACAACATGTATAAACAGTGAAAATAATTCTGGACTATTCTTGCTCTTTCAATTGGAGCACACTAACAATTTTATATAAGCGTACTATATTTTAATACATTTTAAAGTGAAACATATTACATGATTATTTCACTAAATTGTCAGCTACCGATGACTAAGAACATAGAATAGACAACCAAGTCCTTAGGACCACCATTGCCCCCAAAAGTTGTTTTTCTCTCTGTTTCATGCATTCTTTTTCCTTTAGGTAACTAAAAGGCAGAGTCTGTGGGAAGAAAAACAAGAGGGACTGGTCTATTGTAAGATTATCTTTCCGCTCAACAAGTCAAATATATATATATATATATATATATATATATATATATATATATATATATATACACACACACACACACACACACACACTCCGGTAACACTGCTATAAGTTCTTTTTAATCAGGAAGTATGATAATTTTCATTCCTAGTGATTGATTTGATAAGACTACTAAATAATTTCATTCACTGTAGCATATATTTCCTTGTCTTACTTGGCTCAAAGGATATTGAACGTATCTCTGTTTTGATTTTGTAGTCCTACCTAAGGAACTGTATCTGGCAATGTACTTTCTCAGATCTGATGACAGGGGACCTGTTTTTCCAAGCATTTTGACATAGCTCAAGACCAATGCAAAATTCAATACATAAAGTCCACTTGTGTGGCCTGTGACTAACCCAATACTTACACTACCCACAATGTGTTTCATGGTGTATTTTTTTTCTTTTTTTTTTAAAGAGTAAGAGAAGGATAACAATAATTGGGGGGGCTTACCAAATTACAGACAAAGTGGTAGGAAATTATCAATGGTTATTGTTTTACATATTGTTATCTACAAGATAGTTTCTCAAGAAAACAAATAGACAAATAATAGTGAGTTACAGACAAAAGAGGTAGGAGATTATCAATAGTTGTTGTACTATACTTTGGTATCTTTGAAAGAAAATAAATAGAACTATACATGAGTGATCTATTGAATAATCATTAACTATTCTCAATGGTTGTTGTAGGAAACACATAATAATAAACATGCATCCATTTATGAAATAGGATAGGAACAATACAAACATTATAGAGTTATGGATAGATTAGTAGGAAAATATCAATGACTGCTGTAATACATGTTGGTATCTTAGAAGTGGTTTCTCAGGAAGACAGAGATACACAAGAAGGATCTAACAAGTAGTTACAGCCTAGGGGTTGTCAAAAATCAAGTGAGTCGTCTGGGGCCAAATCCATTTTTTGTAGCGTTTTCTCTCCAGCCTCCCATCGCATTGGGACCCCACAACCAGTTAGTGTCCTCTCCCCAACTGTCAGCACAGGCAGCAGGAATCCTGCCGCGGACTTCTCTGGAGCTCCACCACAGCCTGTACTGTCAGGGGAAGAATGGCTTCCTGGGAGTCTCGGCATGTATTGTGCAAGGTCCTCCTGGTTTACAGCTTCCAAGCGGCTCTCGTGACCCCAGTCCACTGGACCTCTGACTCCGTGGGCTTAGTCTGCATTCTCATGTTCTCTGAGTCCTTGTTCAGCAGCTGCTCCTCTGCTGACTCTAGACCTTTCTGGTTCTCAATGGCAGAAGCAAGAGTGGCCCCTTGTATAGCATGTATTCCCAGGGTACTTCCATGTTTGAATGATTCACACACGTCCTTAGGTGGGCATCTGCAGCCGGTGCATGGTGGGCCAATTGGGTCATTGTTTCTCTGTGTCCTGATAATTCTCAATTGAGCAGCAGGGGCCGGCCTGAAGGCCGGCGCACCACAGCGCTCTTGGCCGCATGGCTCCCCATGCGCCGGGGGCCCTCCCTCCAGGGGCCTACCTCATGGTGTATCTTTATCTCCACTGAATACGAAGTGTAAGTCACCCATTAGCGCAGACTGTATTCTGAACTATATCCTTTACAAAGAAGTTTTAAAGGAAGACTTGAATGCTTGGCCAACAAAAAATATTTAGCTGTGCTAAATGGTCCGAAGGCAGATGCATGTACATTCACAGGGTTCAAACAGAGTCTATAATATTGGCCTTATTTAAATGGGCTTATCTGGTATTGTGTTGTCATTTCAGTGGTTATGAAATACTCTAGTGACAGATACATACTCTTTTGTCAAATACCAAAATGCTAAATTCTTTGGTATTATTATTAAAATGTGAGGTTTTGGCTTTTCTTTCTCCTCTTCTAGATACCATAGCCTGCCACTAGAAATTATACAAACTAAAGCATGAAATTAAATGATCATGTGTTTTATATATATATATATATAAAACTATTACATTTCCTTGGTGCCACAAACAAACCAAAGTTGCGTAGGTCAGTTTCAAGAAAATGAACACAAGAAACCATCACAGGATGTAAACCACTATTAACAGGGAAATGTTTCAAACAGAAGGCAAAAATGAAACAAACTGGAAATAGCACAATCCATTTACACTTCTTCCTCTGGGACAAAAATAGACCCATTTGCAACCATGCAAAGCAGTAGTGTTCACGCTGCTGGGAGAAGGCACACAGATGCCAAATGGGTGCATTAACCCCCCTCGGCATAGTTAATGTAGACATGCCCTGAGGGATCCTTCTAAGACCCATCTGTTCAGTCAAGCATTTGCTAAATTGTGTCAAATGCCTGGCAAATGCAGTGTCAGTTAATAGATAATAGATATGTAAATGCTGTTTGTGTTCTTGTACATATGCCCAAGGGCTTTACGATAAACACATCACATTTTTAAAACATAATTTTTCACTGAGGATAAAATGATACTCTTGCTGGCAGCAGCAGTCCTACTCATGATAACCCAAACAATTAGAGTATTCAATATTTTATAACATAATATCATCTTTTAGGGATTTGGCCAACAATCCACTTTCTGATAGTCCTGATTATCACACTGTCGTTGTTTTTTACCTATGGTCTTACAAAGAGAAACAGTATGCTAATGCCCCCTCTCCAGAAACATGTCCCCAAATATGCGCTAGACAGAATGATTCAGGGATAATGAACTCTAAGATTAGGTTGAACTGAGCACCCATCTCAGAAAACACTAATACCATAGGGTGTTTTAAAATATATTTGACCTTTAGGGACTTAGTAATGTATTGTTAAGCTGGAAAATAACAATTTTGGTCCATAGGATCGGGGAGAATTCGAAATACGGAAATAGCAAGCAGAGAATAAACGTTCAATAAATACCCACTCTATTTCGTCTTTTACACACGCAGTCACCTTACAAGACGTTGGATTACATCTTCAGAGGAATCAGAAGAGCTATTTCATTCAGCTGAGGGTGACACTCAAACTGACGTGCTGAGAATTAAGTTTTTAATACCCCTTGTCCTCTCTATGATGCGAACCTATTATCAATGACACATTTGACACCTCCGAAGGAAATGGTTGCCAAAATGTTTTAGAAGATAGGAGATTGACAGTTCAGAAACAGAGTACTCCTCTGGGCTTTATGACAGGAAATCCTTACAGCTTCTTTTCCATCTTTAAAATATCCTTTAAGAATCTCTTTCACTTGTATTTTGGTCATAGATAGAAAATCTTAAGCCTGTATAGAACATAAAACCCTTAAGTGGAACTTGATTCTCTTTCTAGGTCTTATAAAGTAATGAATCAATTTTGATACTGACAGCCCATTGCCTAGAAATAATTTTTTGTCACTTCTTATTTCCTTCACACTCACTATATTACCTCTGTTCTTCTCCCATATGAAATAAAGGGTTTTTTTTTTAACATGTATTGTTTAAGAAGAGCAAATTTTCATATACTACACCAATGTGTCATCTAGAGAAAAATCAGACTCCAATGTCTTACCTTTTAATTTTCAAGAATATTTGCTTATTATCGAGAGGTTGAAATGGCACAGCCTAGGTTCAGCATTAGAAATAAATATTATGGGCACCTAGGCAGGCCCTTGCCATGTAGTAAGGCGAATCTGGAAGTGCTCAATACCAGATAGAGAATGACTGGTTCAAGAAGTGGCCTTCTGGTAAGGTAGGAGTCTGTAGCTTTAAACTACTTACCTTTCAGGTTTGCTTCATAAGCAACGGTGCTGTGAAGGTAAACAAAGAACTTTGACATATAGATTGTAATCAGCATGGCTGAATGGAAGGCAACACTTCTTAATAAATTTAACAGTTAAACACTTAGAAGGGATACAATCCCCAGATTCTGCAGCATGAGAAGCTACTGCTCAACTAGGAATGTTATCATCACAGCTGTGTCGAGGGCTGATGTGAAATAGGGTGACTCTCTTTGACAGCAACCATCAGTTTCAATGCATGAGCAGTGATACCACGAGATTGGCGACAGAGAATGGGAAGCATTTCCAAGATGGCAGACCTCAAGGAATGTGTGACTCCAAGTCTGCACATTACTAACACCACACAGCAGGCTTGAGAGAGCAGGGTGACCTTCACTGCAACAGGAGGACGTGCTTCAATCTGAGACCTAGTAGCAAGGCCGGAGGCCAGCTGTTCAATGGAGCTCTTACATTATTGATGGGTTAGTGATGGTAACTCAGGTGGAAAATCTGAGGATTCGAGGTATTTGGCTTGAAAAAAATAAAAAGCCTCTCTCCGAATTGAAGACTGTAGCACATTCACTGATTCTAGGTAGCACATTCACTGATTCCAGGTCCCTGGTACTAACTGAATCTCCTTTTCTCAAGAGGGGTTCCTGCTACAGTGCTGAAGCCAAAGGACTGGCCCTGATGTAAACTTTTAGGGAATAAAAACATTCTGAAAATGGCCTAAGGAGAAGAGAAGAGGGCTTTTCTAGTTCTAAAAGGATGTTCTGGGATCAGATTACTTTAATTAATATAGAAGTCTACATAATCAAGTTTAAATAATACTCTCAGTTATAAAGAAGTATGAAAACTACTTTGCATTAGTTATCTTCTACCACATAACAGATCATCCATTGGAATAACAGATCATAACAGATCATCCAGTGGAAATCCAAGTAGCTCTCCCATCTGTGCCACAAGAGATTACTCTGGATTGCATCCAATAGCTGGACCAGACTAGCAGAACCAAATGACCTCCCTTTATTAGGGCAAGTGAGGATGTTTTGCTGATGTTTTTGACTTTTCCTCTAGATGAGTGTTTGATTCCACCTTACATCCTTCAGAATTCTTAACAAAAGGCTTTATAGACAACCTTGGTCTCATTACTTTGAACAAATTATACCAGCTATGGAAAACAGAAATAAGAAGTTTGTTATTTTTCAATCTCCAAAGTATTAATCCTCGTTATTTTCTCAAAATTCTATTTGAAAACTATATGATTCTATTTTTGTCATTTCTTCCTTTATTTGATCAGATGAGAGGCATTTTCAACTCTTTTCCTGAAATCCTCCTTTGACACATCCAGTCCTTACCACCTCCTGTCTTCCAAATCACCACAGGCAATATTTTGGCTAATTTTTCTACCGCCACAACTCAACACAGGTTGTGTTTTTTTCCTGCCTTTGATGGCTTTCTCAGGGCCTTTTTGAGGATTAGCCATAGCATCCTAGCCATGCTTCTAGATTCTTCCCATCACCAAGTTCTGTATCCAATGTTACATATTTTAGGCTTTTAAAAATTATTATTGCCAGGCGTGGTGGTGCATGACTGTAATCCTAGCACTAGAGAGGCTGAGGCAGGAGGATCATTGTGAGCTCATGGCTAGCCGGGGCTACAAAATGAGTTCAAAACCAGTTTGAACTGCATAGTGAGACCCTGTCTCAAAAAGACAAAAACAAATTATTAATTACACTAACATGTTCTCATTTCTATATGTTGTATTAGAAAATATCCTCCCCAAAAATTGCCTTGAAGGAATAATGTATTGTTTATGTTCTTTTCTTTTTCTTTGTGTTCTTTTTATCTCTTCTGGTGCTAGCAAGTATATAACACCCTTAGAGACACATCTTTACCCCAGCTAGGCTAGATGGAATCACTGTGATATCTATACCTCACCCTCCACATGGTCTTCAGTCCCAGGTTCTTCACAGTGAAAACAGAAGCATTTGCCTCTGCATGGCAATTATCTTGTGGGTTTGCAGGGCATCATCTGGTTGTAGGTAAGGGGGGTGCACTCTTTCACCAGGAAGTTTGTTATCAGATAGAAGAGTGAGAAGCCCTAAGACAAGAGAGTTAAGATAGGCTCTGAGCTGCCGTGCTCGTCACTGCACCTGACTACCACAAACTTCAGTAGCAGGCATGACTTTGCTTCTGCTTTCCAAGTCACCTTCAAGCTTTCATTTGGCCAACTATTAGCTTGGACCATTCTGAACAGGGTAGATTTCAACTGAAACAGGTTGGAACAATTCACACCAACATTTCCAGGAGACTTACTAGGGCAGGGTTATAGCAGGAAATAAGTTAAATATTCGCTGATAGAGGACTTAATAGCTGCCCTAATTGGTAAAGATGAGCAGAGTTGGAATTATCAAGGACTGTGAAGGATCCAGAAAATAACAGCAATGATACATTATTTACACTCTTGGGTCTAAAGGCATAAACAAAGATAAGGACATTAAAGAACACTAAAAATAAATGGGGCCACCCAAAAGGAATTTCACAAATAGATTAAAGCACTACTTCGGGAACTGCAGATGAGCAAAGAATAAGCAAAGAGAAAATGTCCTGTAATCTAAATTTCTGTGCTTATTTTCTAAATTCACAGAGAAGTCAGTATTCAAAGAGTTTAGATGATATAGTCCCTGCTGGTGGGATATTTTCTTGGGAGAGACCAGAGGATAAAAAAAGAAAAGAAATGGATGGAGGCAAGAAAATAGGGGGAAATGTGCGTAATTCATGCTTTACTCCACTGAGATCTACATCTTGATCTTCTTATATGGATGGAGATAAAGGAGTCATGCGCATAGTACATATTCAAGACTAGTACATAAAACCTAGGTGATAATGAAAAAACCAAAGGGCAATTACATATCTTCTATGAAGCAGGACACAGGAATAGTCTTTCTTTTCTCAGCCTAGGCTCTAGGTAGAGAAAAATAGGAATAAAAACGTCCCTGAGAAAGCTTAGAAAGGACTCTTTATTCAAGGAATTATGACTAGAATTCACCTTGCTTATATGACCTGTAAAATTGTGAGACAAATATTTTGTAAATTGGACTTACGTTAATGTTGCCCCATAGGAGACTCTCATAAGCAAACTTACACCCTTGCAGAATTAACTTGCCCTAAACTCAGGACTCAAAAGCATTCCCAAGAAATGAAAGTCCAAGAAGCAAGAATTTACAGTCTCACATTAATTTTAGGTAGTAGGAAAAACATTTCATAAGCATTATTCTACATGGAAAATAGTAGATAATATATAAAAATTAAACTACTGGGGCTGGGGATTTAGCTCAGCGGCAAAAGCGCCTGCCTTGCATGCGCAAGGCCGTGAGTTCGGTTCCCGGTACCGGAGAAAAACCAAAACCAAAAAAAAAAAAATTTAAACTACAGTTTTACTTTCATTGTTATGTTTAATCTTTTTTCTTTTAAAGGAAAGAACAACTGGGCTGAGTAAAAGGAGAAAAGAAGGAAGCGAAATATATATATATGTGTGTGCGTGTGTATTTATATATATTTATTTCTATAAAAATAGATTTATATATATACAAGATAGCTAAGATAATTGTACTAATAATTTCTATTGGTTTATTGAAAGAGACGGTTAATCAATCTTGCATACCTATATCTGGTAATCTGAGCAACTATTTTAAAGATAACAATATGTAATATGACAACCATTGCTAATTTCTTATCATCTTGTTTTGAAATTCTGTAATATTTTTATTGTTTTTCATTGGGTTTTTATTTTTTTAATTCTCTTTAAAATAAAAAATGGGAAAAAAGAAAATATTGGTAAAATTAAATGCGAACTTGCAAATAAACAGAAGACATTAGCTAGATTTGAAACTAATAAAACAAAAGGAAGTACTACAAATGTCGATTACTTCCATTTAAATTAATCAGCCTGATTCAAAAATTAATTCTATAACCTGGACATGGAGGCACATCCAACTACTTGGTGGGATGAAGCAGGAGGATGGAAAATTTTAGATTAATTTGGACCACATAAATCAAAGAAATAAAATGAAATAAGAAAATAGGAGCCATTCTGCAAGGCAGTAGGAGGATCATAAGTTCAAGCCCAGCCTGGATAATTTAGGGACTTACTGAGACCATGTTTTAACATTTTAAAAAAAGGAAAGCTTAGCAAAGCAAATGCTGGGAATATAGCTCAATGCCCACTACTATCAAAAACAGAAAAAAAATGGGTTAGGTTCCATAGTAGAGCACTTCCCTACTATATGAAAAGCTTTGGATTTGACCTATAGTACCACACATACACATAAAATTGTAATTGAGTGCTGGCAAGCTACAAGATAGATGCAGGAGTGTAACGCATGTTACTACACAGTAGGACAATGGACTTCAAGTGTGGAGAAAGAAAGCCTTATATAAACTAGGGATCTGAAGGTGAGAGTAGAGAGGCAATAATAGAGGGCACAACTGCTAACAGCCCTCCAAAAATGATTTCAAATGCCTTTTCGAGATTGAGGACGCCCCATAAATCCTAGAAATTTCCCATCGAGATTCATAGTGAAATGACAAAAAAAAAAAAATTGAAGGAAAAATTTAATCTCAGCTATACATAAGAGATTATTCCAAAGACAAAGGCATGACTAGTACAATGCCAGCTAATGTTTGGGAATCTATAAACAATGAGATAATATCTTCAATGAACTTAGAGAATACACTATTCACCTCAAATTTTACAGTTATTGAAATTATCTTTCAAAATGAAACAGCAAAATAAAGACATTTCTTGAGGTATAAAATCTGAGATATTTTAATATCAACAGATTCACATCAAATGAACTCTTTATAAAGAACGTATCCCCTTCATAAAGAATGTATTCTTTATAGAGAGAAAGGAAATGGCACCAGATGGAATATCTATAGTGGAAGAAGGAATAATCAAGAAAGAAATGATAAATATAATGTTTAAAATATTATACTGAATGAGAGATAGAGATCATCTCAGAGTTAGAACATTTGTCTAGTGTTTGTGAGGCTCTTGGTTCAGTCTCCAGCAATGCAACTAAAATAAAATAAAAAGCAACAAAAATCCCGAATAAGAGTAAAAATAAAGTCCAAGAACATAAAGTGAACTTAACAAAAAAATTTTTAATTTCTATCATTTTGTTTTGAGGTGATATATTATTTTTGTGGTTTTTATGTTGTTTTGATTTTGTCTTCACTGTTATTGTTTTGTTAGTTTTTTTAATCTTTAAAATAAAAATAAATTCTGAGAAAGAATATCATTAGATGAAAGAAAACAAGTTAATAGTTATGAGTGGATTAAAATTTCTGAAGTTTTAAGCACTCCTTAATAAAATTACATTTATACAATGTTAAGTCAAATATCCCTATTTTAATTACTGTATATTAGCTAAAATACTAGGAATCCTGAATATATGTTTAGACTAATAGTATGCAAAAAAAATATATGGAAGGCAAGTAATCTTAAGTAAAATGGTCCTATTTAAGTCACTTATATAACATTTACAATACTAGAAACTATGAATATATTTTTAGACTAGAAGTAGGTAAAAAAAAAATGCATGGAAAAGAAGCTCAAACAATTCTAAAAAAGAGAAGGAAAAAACTGAGAAAGAAAAAGAAGGGAAGAGAAGAGAAGAGAATGTAAAATGGACAATAACAGATACCATCTCAGAAACAGGTTAAAATACATCAGTAAACACAAATATAAGTAGGTGCAATCCTTCAGCTAAAATACTGAGTGACAAAACCTATATTTCATATTTTGTTGATGAAAGCCACATCTGAAGTATAAATTACAGTGAGATCCAGAAGAAAATTACTAGAACTATATAGTAAATTTATATAGCACACAGATCAGTAAGCAAGATGGAACAAATATTAGTGTTACAATTAAAACAGTAATTTTAAAAATGAAAATAAAAATATTTAAATTCTTGAAAATGACTATGATCTCTGGGGCTGTGTAGTACTTAGTTTCTCCTTTCAACTTCATATCTGTCAAAAATTTTCTCCAGGTTTATAATTAGAAAACAATGAATAAAATAAGGTATCTAATTAGAGAAATAAACCATAAACAGCTGCTCAGATAATATCACATCACTGCCTTCTGTTTAAGGAAGTCATGCACCGTTTTAGAGTTCAGTGTGGTGGCACACTTCTGTAATCCCAGAACTTTGGTTAGAGGCAGGAAGATGAGGAGTTTCAGGTCAGATGGGGCATTTTAGTGACTTTGTGATAACTTGTCTCAAAATGAAAAAAAAAAAAAGAAGAAATGGCTGTGGATGTAGCTCAATGTAAAATAGTAAACAAATACATAGGAAATAACATTCTGGGTGTTCAAAATAACTCAATTTTAATATTGGAGAAGACTATGACAGAAACATAAAATAGGGCGTTCTTTTAGTGAAATATTCTAAAATAACTAATCTTTTTTACTAAAATGTTTAAACTTCACTTAGTTAAGTCAAGGTCATAAAAAGGAAATAGAAACATAAAAAGAGGTATAATTGATTAATCCATTACTATGTGTCAGCAGACAAATTATATTTTTAAATTCTATTTTGCAATGTGAAATACTATTCTCCCCCTAAAGCAGAAGAATCTCTTCACTCAAATATAATCAAGTATCTGTAACGTAATAAGTAGTTGAGCCAGAATATATAGTCTAAAGGGAAAATCTCTTCATATCACACAAGTTCACTATGACTGTAAAACTTCACCTTCCCCTGTGACAAGTACAACATCATCAGTAATCTAGTATGACAGTGATTTATATAATATTAATACATACCTTGAAGAGCATTACTGAACTTTAAATTGTTCTTTACATTGTAAAGCTGCCTTCTCCTTGTCACCCTATCTTGGGCACTGTCCTGTTGCTGGGACAAAATATCTGGCACCCATAATTAAAGGAGGGAAGATTTATTTTGGCTCACAGTTTCAGAGAGTTCAGTCCATTCTTAGCGGACTCCAAGAAAGAAATGGTATGTGGAGGTCAAAGCAGAGAAAAACTGTTCAGCCCATGATAGCCAGGAAGTAGAGAGAAGACAAAGAACCACAGAGAGAGACACTCCTCCAGAGGCACTCCCTCAGCAATACCTCTGTCTGTTAGGCTTCATCTTCTAATAGCACGTTCAGCTATGCACGCATGAATGGAATGATCCACTGATGAGTGTGGCCCACCATGATCCAATTACCTTCCAAATGTCCCACCTCTAAATACTGGAGACTCTGGGAGATATTTTAAATTGAAAATACAATACATCCCTAGATGATATCTTCTATTTCTAAAACTATCTCTTCCTTCTCTCCCTTTTCATTGATAACCAACTGTTACTTTAAATAGCCTAAGAAATTTTGGAGAATTTCTGAAAGAAAGAGGTAGTATTTTCACAAAGCTTATTAAAATATCTCTACCACACACTCGTCCACAAATCCTCATTAGTAAAGCTCATACTGTAATTACAGATTGCAATTACTCTAACTCTAAAGTTATACCTCTGTATCTAGACTCTAAGTCCCTACTCCAGGGAAATCATGAAATCATGATTTAAATTCCTCCTCAATTTTCTCCATTGTTTACTGAGAGTAATAGCACCTGAATATTATTTCACAAGCAGGATGTGACAAACTGATAATGCAGAGCCAAATATAAAAAAATTAATAAGGCTAAACTATTGAGAGTGATGAAAATATGAATAATTTAACCTATGAAATCTTTCTATGCACTCATACAGAATGTGCATGCAGAGTTGTGCAGTTCCAGTTATTTCTCCATCATTTTTTTTTTCTTCGTGGTTGTAGATTTTTTTTTATTAAACAAGGAAACATAAGATTATGTGACATTTTGCTTCAGTATTTATTGGTGAAAAATTATACATTCAGGGGCAACTTTGGCCTGTCTTCCTCCATTAAATTATGCTCTGAAGCAGCACAGATTCCTTGGGACAAATTCTGGCTCTTGAACAATGGAGACGTTTAAGTTTTTTGATTTGAGAATCCTGATGAGAACAGGGGCCGAGGGCCAATAGCAGTAGGACTTGACAAATCATTGACCTTTCACCTCATTCCACTATATCATCATTTATTTTCTGTTAAAGCATAAGCCCCTCTACTTCAGTTCAGTTTCTGTAGAAACAGAGCTTCAGATAAGTATTCTCTAGCAAATGATTGATGGAGAGACTTTTCTTAGCTGAATCCACAAAATTTAAGTGAAGAGGAAGCCAAGCAAAGAATGAAATTCAGTTGAAGTGTAACCTTTCCCTGATCTAATGTGGCACTCTGAAGCATGAATGGCACTACAGTGTTCCCAACTTGAGCCAACAGGGCTGACCTTTTTAGCAAGTATCTATTAGAAACTAGCTATTAGCTGACTCTGAGGGAGTCTTTTTCCTGCCTGGCATTTCTAGTGAGTTATTCCATTTAGTCAAAGGCAATTCTCAAGAGAAGGACACAGCTGTACATAGCCAACTGTACACAGCTAACCCTCAAGCACAAGGCTGAAGACACTCACCTAAGGATAAAGATCTGGGTGGAGCAAACAAAGACCTACTACATCAGTCCAAGGACTGAAAATGGCTCCAGAAAGGACAGCGTGTGAAGCTGTAAGAGTGAAACGAAAGTGGAGTGGAAGCCACAGGGTGCTGGAAAAGCCAGGAACATGGGATGTCTGAAGAAAGCTGAACAGAATGAGGAAAGCCTACCTGATAAAAAGGGATGAGGTCTATAGCCAGCACCAGTGCCATAGGGGCAGGGCCACACAGCTCTTTGAAGTTTACATTTCAGCTGGGGATTTAGCTCACAGGCACAGTGCCTGCCTGGCAAGCGCAGGGTAATGAGTTTGATTCCTGGTACCAGAGGGAAAAAAAAGACATGCTTATGAAGTTTACGTCTCACCACAGATTGCCCTGGGTGCTGAACATGAAATTATGGGATGTAATGTTTGCTCTGTGTTATGGTTGATACATTGTGTCAACTTAGGGAGTCTAGAGGTTTGGCTAAGTAACTTAGCAGGAAGCCAAGAGTGCTTACTTTGTATACATCCTGAGCCTGTTTACAAAGTAAGGCAGGGAAAAAAGCTGCTTGCCGCCATTCCCTCCCTTTTGCTCTGGCTGCATTTCTGTTCGGCTGCCATTCCCCCCTTTGCTCTTGTT
The DNA here is from genome assembly GCF_000276665.1 of Chinchilla lanigera. Classification (NCBI taxonomy): domain Eukaryota; kingdom Metazoa; phylum Chordata; class Mammalia; order Rodentia; family Chinchillidae; genus Chinchilla; species Chinchilla lanigera. The sequence continues at coordinate 31,396,588 of NW_004955406.1, read as the reverse complement.
GCTTTGCTATCTTCTGCCTCGGAGCCAGCCAAGTATGGACTGAAACTTCCACAAACTGTAAGCTAAATAAACCTTTCCTTCCTTCATTTTGGGCGTTGGGTATTTTGTCTCAGCAACGAGAGAAAAGTAACCAAGACACTCTGTTAGATTTCAGGCTTGCTTTGCTCCCATTGCTTTCTATGCCCCATTTCTCCCTTTTAAAACAACATTTATCCTTTGCCATTGTATGTTGAAAGTGTTTTAACTGTCTTTTCTGTTTTTATAGGGCCTCACTGCTGAGTGTGCCTTTACCGTCAGAGGAGACTTGGGACTTGGACTTTTCACCAAAGCTAGTATGCTAGGATTTTTGTAACTCTTAAAGATGGACTAACCTCACTTTACATGAAGAGATGGGTGAGAGTTGTATAAGGCCAGAACCGAATGTTATGGCCTTATCTAGATATTTCCCTGAAGCCACATGACTCAGAGATGGGCCTTTGGGCTGGTGACTGGGTCATGGGGGCATGATACTCAGCAGTGGATTAGTCCACTTTTAAGGTTAAAGCTAAGTGGGATGCTGAGGTAGAAGGAAGAGGGTCACTGGGGACACCACTCTGAAGGGTGGTCTCCATCCCTGGTCCCTGCTTCCAAGCCCCCAAGCCATGAACAATTCTCCTCTGCTACGTCCCTCAGCCATGCCACCCTGACTTGGAGCAGCTTACCACAGACTAAAACTTCTACAACCTCTGAGTCATAATAAGCCTCCCGTCCCCTACTTTACAGTCACTAGGTATTCAGTCCCAGCGACGGGTGAGCAAGACAGCAATCAGTCAGTGCAGCAGCCACATGGTACAGTTAAGATACAATTTTCAGTAAAGATAAAGATACAAATTTCATCATATTCCAAAATATTGACTGTCATTTCAAGTCCTTTGAGGAGCAGATGCCAAAAAGAGATTAGAGGAAAAGATTTTTAGGGAAGAAATACATGTCAAGGTTTAAAGAGAAATAAGCAAGGGGAGACAGGACAAACTTTCAGACTATCATATCTGAGGCTTAGAAAGTTGGAGAGGCAAAAAATGATTAGATAGGAAGAAGTTCATACTATAATTCATTTCTAAGTCATTTTCAGCTGGAAAGTGAAATGTGCTCAAGCAGCCATTGTCATAGTTAGACTTAGCCAATAGAAATCTGGGATACCCAGCTAAACTTGAAATTCAAATTGGCAAAAAATAATAGCTAATATAAATATTCCTCAAACATTGTATGTATGTCAGAAATTGCTAGCTGTTAATCTAAAATTCAAATTTAATTAGGTGTCCTGTATGTTATCTGGCAACTTTAATTTTAATTATGGATGATTCCTATCAGGTAAAGATGGACTGGCCCTAGTACCTCCATTTGCTTAATCATTGCCTTTGAATGAGCAAGTAGATCCTTGATGCAAACATTGTAATTGAAGAAATAGCAGATGGGGCTGTCAATCAACTGTGCTCCTCACAGTGGGTGATCTTGAAGGAGATTTGAGCAGCATAATTGCCTGACTGCCACAGATTTGTTAGACATATGCAAAAATTTGCAGTGCATAGTACGCATTTCCTAAAGTTTAGAGACACCTAGTGGTCCACTACTAAATTCTTGCCTGAAAAACAGAGGGCAAGAGAGGCACTGACTAGCTAGAAGTGAATAAATCCATAAGAATCAAGAGGCTGTTTTGAAAGAAATACATATCAATCCTAACAAACAATGTATGGGCATCTACCTTGAACCAAGAGAAGGGCAGAAAGAGATAGATACCAGAGTACGGTGATATTTCCATCATCTTTCACACCATCCAAGAAAGATGACTTCCTCATGACTAGACCTGGGATAGAGACTATGATATCATCAAATAAATAGAGTCTGAAGACAGAGGGAAAAAAGGTAAAGATGCATCACTTAATTCACAAGATGTAGTAAAAGGCCTCAGCAATGAGGTATCTCCAAAACCACATAAAAACACTCTATGAACACAACTGCAACTAGTAGGCAAAAATCTCAGAGGTTTATAAGGAAACATTTCTTGATCTTGCGATATGATGGCTGTACTTTACCTACAGCTAATATCTCACATAGTTTTTTACACATATGTTGTAATTATTCCAGGATATAGATTGGAAAAGAACAATGGAGGCCCTCCTGTTCTCACAGGAAACAGCAGAATCTTGCAAGTGTGAGCTTGATCATCAACTCAGATTTACCAGATCTGCTCTTTCCAAAGCTCAGAGCAAGCTGTCTGGCAAATCCACCTTCACTGAGATGAAGTTTCTATTGAGAGGCATTAAGAAGTCATAGGGCTAGAGCCATTGATAAATACTCCTATACCGAAGAAGACACATCTGGTTTGGAATTGTTGGGGATTGAATTATGTCCCCTCCTTTTAAAAAATGAGAAAAAGAAAAAAGAAAGAAAGAAGATACATTAGCTTGCTAACGCCTAGTTCCTATGAATATGATCTTTTTGGAAGTATTCTCTCTTCAGATATAATAAAGTTGAATTTAAGTTATACATGAGTGTTCTAATGAGATATAACTAGTGGCCTTATAAAAACAAAATTTAGACACACACACACAGGAGAATGCCAGATGAAGGTAGGGATGTTCACAGGCAGAGAACAAGGAGATCTGCTTATTAGCCAAGGAATGCCAAAGCAAGTGATTGCCAGAAAATCTCCACAAGTTTGGAAAGAAACCTGGAATAGATTCTCTCTCTCAGGAGCTAAGAATGAATGCTGACACCTTGATCTCAGACTTTTGGACCCCTCAGCTGTGAAAGAATAAATCTCTGTTGTTTAAGCCACCCATTTTGTGGGTATCTGTTTCAGAAGCCCTATTAAACTAGGACAAGAGGAACAATCTACTTTTATCACAAATCAGCAGGATAAAATGTTAGCTTCACACATCGGCCACATCCAGAAAGTGTCCAAGTCAGCTCCAGGGTACAGTTTGTGACAAACAGGAATGAAACCCTCCCCATTTCTTCTCCCTCTCCTCACACTCCAACCCCAAGGAGTCCTTAACAGCACTCCTCATTTATGGGGTCTCGCAGAACACCCTGATTTATATCACATTCAGAGTTTTGATTACTATCCAAGGTGGACAAATTTTTTTACTGTATTAATACCATACTTTGTGCCTTAAAGTGCTCAAAAGGCTTTGTGATGTGACTACGTTATAACACTTTGTAATAGTCTAAGATGGCAGGTTTTCGGGTGAAGTGTTTTATCCAGGCAAAAAAGAAAAATTAGCGCTCCGAGCAGTTTTAAGGGAACAATGGCAAGCCGAAGTAAAGGAGCTATAATTATATTCAAGAGTTGTGCTTGTTGGAAGAAACACACACTTATTTTACCAATGAAGAAACTTGGGCTTAGAAGAATGTAAATGAGTTGCTTAAGGTCAAACAACTAATTAGCGGCAGAGCTGGGAATACATCCAGATTCTCCCCATTTCCTGTTTAATTTCCACTAAACTCTGCTGACTTATCTTGCATAGTGCAGAATTATTTTTAGACTGTAAGAAATATCTTTTTTTCATGTAGCCACACTGGAAAAGAGTTTGGAAGTTCTTCAAAATGGTAAGCATGGAGTAAGCATGTGACCTAGGTATTCTCCTTTTCAACATATGTCGAAAAGAAATAAAAACATTTGCTCCCACAAAAACTTGTAGACAATTCACCATGGAACATTATTTTGTTAGAGCCTAAAACAAGGAAACAATCCATTATCCACTAATTGATGAATCGATAAACATACTATAGCATACTACACCATGGAAAGTTAGTCTGCAATTAATAAAAGAATAAAGTACTGATAGATGATACATCATGGATTATCGTTAAAGTCATACTAAATGAACATGCAGGTCACATTATATAATTCTATTTATATGAAATATCTATAATGAGCAAATCTCTAGTTGCAGAAAAAAGACTCTGATAAGGGTGACTTTAATAAGAATGAGGTTCCTTTTGGGAGATGATTAAAACATTTGGAACTTAGAGATGTTTGAATGAATCTGTGAATATATTAAAAACCACTGAATTTTATAATTTAAATAAATATTGTACAGTATCTGAAATGTTTCTCAATAAAGATGTTAAAAATGTATTTTCCCCAAAACAAAATCATTCTACCTTTTAGCATACTCTTTTAACAAGAGAAAACATTAGGATGTTTTTACTAGTTTAAATAGGTCCACAATTTGTTCTGTTTTGTTCTGCAGCTGGGGCAAACGCCATACTATGTACTCAGCGTAAAATGTGTCACGTGGTTCAAATAAAGATTTGTCTTACTACAGACACCGAAAGGGCAGCTTGTCAGTTCACGTAGGAGAAATTGCATTGAGCTTTTCATACTGAAGTCAGTATTTTCACCACTTGGACAAATTTTAGTGAACCTGAATTTATGTCTTGCCCTCTCTACCAGCTCAGCAGCTCATATATTCATATCTCAAGTTAGCACTGAGCAGCCGTACTCTCAGCAGACATCATTCTTGGGTTAAAGCTTACAGTGTAGTATTTTTAGCACTGGAAGACATAACGACCTTTAGACGCCCAGCAGCATGTGAAATAATAATTGTCTTCCATCCCTTCAAAACACAGTTGCAATCATGTGAGACCACTATAATCTTAAAAAGTGTAACTTTTGAAATATATTCATTTCTTCTCCAAGAAATGAAAACCAACATTTCTCCTTATAATGTGATATAGTTGTAAATAGCAAAATATTATGAACATAAATCACATTATGAATGCTTTGAAAATACATAGTTTAATCATCTGTAATAACCCTATAATGAGACCTTCATAACTTTCACTTTCCTTTTAGTGTCTCTATTATGAACACAATTAAGGATAAGGTCATGCAGGAGAAGTCTTTCAATGATTTTCTAGGAAATCTTAGTGACAAAAGCACATAAAATATACAGAAGGAAATGACCAAAGTGGACTTGGAAGGTGCTCTAAAATCAATAGATACAAACAGTGTTACTAGCTTAAAATACTTCACGTTGTTTTTAGGAAGACATTTTTCTGTTCAATCTGTTTGACCTTAATGCATCTGTAGGCAGCATGGATCTGTTCACCTTGGCAAAATCCACACTTCTCATGGCTCTGTAATTTTATTTTTTTTCTAAGTCTATATTTTCCTCTGCATTTCTTTTCATTTTCTATCATTTCCTCTTCCCAAACTATGAAAAATAGGACATCCTAAGCTTAAAATCTTTCAGAAAAGTTTTGTCCCTTTCTTTTGCACTTACACAAAAACCTCTTGAGCTCTCTTTAATAAAGAAGTTCACAGAGCCTATAATGGGAAAATAATGGATTAAAAAAGGACAAGGAGGACCAATATTTACTTGTGTATTTTGGCTTCTCATGGCCTAGCAAATCATTCAGCTCCTGGTACCTTCCTCAGTCTTCAAGGCAGCAGTGCAACAGCTTCAAATCTCTTTCCCTTTGTCCTTCTAGTTCCCTGGTGACATCACCTGTTCTCTGACTTTGCCTGTGTCTTTCGAATAAGGACCCTTATGACTACATTAAACACATTTGGGTCATTCAAGAAAACATCCCTACATCAAGATCACTAACTTAATCATATCTGAAAAATGTTTTCCCATACCACGTCATAAATTCACCCAATCCAGTGACTAGGATGCATGTATAAATGCACATAATAGTCCATCCTGCCACACTCTTTGAATTCCTGTCATCCTGTTATCTATTTTGCAACTAGCAATAATTTGACCTCTTCCTTTAAAATATATTTATCCTTATTGTCTTATTCTCCAACTACACTGCACAAAAATAATTATACTGTTGTATAATTATTGAATGATTGTAGTAATAAGGGACATCCTGTGAACCTGATATTAACAAACCTATGTCTGGCATATTTAAGTGCATCAGTTTGAATGGATACTTGATTTGCAGTAGAGGAGGAGAGATGCAGTTGACATAGGAGAAGAAAATATTATAGTATGCTTCATTCAGTGCTTTTGGTAAACAATGGCAACATAATTTATATAAATGTATTTATTACATATGGCAATTTATCATAATAGATTTTATTAAGGTATTTTTAAATACATAGGGTCAATCCCACTTTAGCATATTGTTATTTTCTTTGGGGATTCTAAGTAACAACATTTCAGTATTCTGCACAATGCACATTGAGGTTGGTCACTGGTTTTCTCATTTTCTGTGTGTGTGCACATAGGTCAATACGAGACTTTTAGAGAATTTCTTTCCGTCGCTATGTTCTACAGCAACATCACAGCACGAGCACTTTTGTTTTTAAAGATTTGGCACAATTTCCTTGTGAAACTTGACTAGCGCTTTTTAGGTTTAACACTTTTAGAAAGTTTGTTTTTTCTATGTAAATCTGTGCATTTAGTCATCTTAAATGTCATGTCACTACCTTTCTATATGTGATTTCTAAGAAATTTTATTTAATATAGGTTATATATTTTCCTATATTCACATGGAGCTCTTCAAAACAGACTATTAATTTTTATTAGATTAGTAATCATATTTAAAATCCTAAGAATGAAAGGAACTGATGTTATGTACCTTCTGATTCTTTTCAAAAGCATTTAACCAAAACTGTCAATGTAGAAAAAATATCTTTTAATATTAGATATGGTATTCTGCAAGAAAAGTGGTCTGGGTTCTTTGAAAATGTCAGTATCAGTAGAATACAGACCTCACCACCAAAATAATGCCTATAAACACAGCTATGTTCTTGAATATGGTAAACTAAATGGACATGACTGACAATCAAATGAAATATAGGAAGACTGATTTCATTCTGGATCAAAAAAAAATGTAAATGAGCAAAATGACACAAATAACATTTATGTACAATTAGGGTAAAGAAATGTGGAGTATATATTTAATAAGTATATTCAGTCAAAATGAAATTTCCAGTACCTTACCACAGTCATATAGTAAGATTTGCTTTCTTAAATTATACATGCTAGAGTTTTTAATTTAACAAATAACCATGATAATAGGTAACTACTTGCACATGGCAGATTATAGCCACTGCTGAATTTAAGTAAAAAGTGTGTGAGTTTTGATTTACGATCCTTTTATCTCTTCTACAACTTCAGAATTTTCCAAATAAAGAGCTGTGGAAAAACATTTCCCTACTGGAAAAGAATAATCCTGTTATCAGTAATTATGTGGCCTTTGCAATTTCTTGAGTAGTCTTACACTGTGCCTTTCTACGTGATTGAGCCAAGGAGGAATTTATCATTTTTGCTTCTTGGCTTTGAACAGTCAGCTTTTAAACTGTGCTTAAAGGAAAGGGATTAAAGTGTCTTTGGTTCCTTATTATTTTTATAGTTATGAATTCTTGCCTCATTTACTTTGGCTTATATTTCATCATATTATATTTTTGAAACCGTGAACTCCATTATTTTCCTTAACTTTGATGGAAACAATTTTTTTATGGCTATAAAACTTCTCTTAGTGCTCTGTTAGGTGATTTAAAGATTTTTTTATTTTAATTGATTTATAAAACTTCTGGAGTGGCAATTTATATTACCTCTTTGATCTATGATCTGTAATTAGCACTGCAGCTGGATTAGCACTCAGCGTATGACTTGCCTTGAGTTGGGTGTTTGTGCAAAGAGAATGTGCTCCTTTCTCTATACACATACTACCCTTAGGGAGATGTGGGCTCGGAACTGCAGCTGGATTTCAGTTCTTATTTGTCATGTGGCTGGCGCAGTTTGTGCAGAGTACAAACTATAAAATCATCTCTATGGTTTAGATTTAAATTCGTGTTGCATTTTTTAAAAACTGTCTCTGGATGGCTTTTGCTACTCTGGGTCTCTTCTGGTTCCAGAAGAATTTTAGGAATGTTTTCTCTAGATCAGTGAGGTATACTAGTGGTATTTTGATCAGGATTGCTTTGAATCTGTATAACAATATTGGAAGTATGGCCTTTTTCACAGTGTTCATTCTTCCTATCCATGTGTAAGGAATATCTTTCCATTTTCTGAAATCCTCTTCAATCTCCTTTTTCAGAGTACTGTAATTTTCACTGTATAGAACTTTTGCTTCTTTTGTTAGATTGACTCCTAAGTATTTCAATATTTTGGATGCTATTGTGAAAGGTATAGTTTCCCTAATTTCTCTCCCAGTGGGCAAGCAAGGCAAGGCAGGAGGCATCACAATCTTTGACTTGAAATTATACTACAAAGCTACTGTGATAAAATCAGTGTGGTATAGGGAAAAAAAAGAAAAAAGAAAAACAGACCTGAGGATCAATGGAACAGACTAAAAGATGCAGCTACAACCGCAAACACACTCAGCTATCTTATCTTTAATAAAGGGGCTAAAAATGTTCACCAGCATAAAGACAGCCTCTTTAAACAATGGTGATGGACAAACTGGCTCTCCATATGGCAAAGACTAAAACTAGACCCATGGCTATCACCATGCACTAAAGTCAAAATAGATTAAATATCTAAATATTAAAACAGACACAGTAGGGGCTGGGGATTTAGCTCAGCGGCACAGCGCCTGCCTGGCAAGCATGAGGTCATGAGTTTGATTCCCAGTACCGGAAAAGAACCAAAATAAATTTAAAAATAAATAAAACAGACACACTAAATCTATACAAAGAGAAAGTAGGTAAAAACCTTGAAGACATAGGGATAGATACAGGTTTCATGAACAAAAACCAAATTGAATGGGAAATACTTGAAAGAATCAATAACTGGGATCTCATCTTATTGAAAAGTTTTTGCACATCAAAAAGAAATCATCAATAGAGTAAAAAGAAAACCTATAAATTGGAAAAGAAATTTTAGCCAACTGTCCCTCAGACAAAGAACTTCTATCTAGAACATGTAAAGAACTAAAAGCAATAGAGCCTCCCAAATTCAAAGACCCAATCCAAAAATGGGCATCTGAGATAAGTACACACTTCTCAGATAAAGAAATACAAATGGAAAATAAATACATGAAAAAAAGGTTCAATATCATTAGTCATTCGAGAAGCACAAATGAAAACAACACTGAGATCCCATCTCATACCAGAAGGAAGCCATCATCAAGAAATCAACAAATAACAAATGCTGGAGGGCCTGTGGGGAAAAAGGAACTGTGCTCCCCTGTTGGTGGGTGTATAGATTGGTGCAACCACTATGGAAATCAGTGTGGGGATTCCTCAGTAAACTATGATTAGTGGTCCCATTCAACCCAGCTAATTTCCCTCTTGGGTATTTTTCTAGAAGAACTAAAAATATCATACCACAGCAACATATGTACAGCTATGTTTATAGCAGCACAATTTGTCATAGCTAAATCACAGAAACAACACAAATGGCCATCAACTAAGGAATGGATAAAAAATATGTGTTATTTTTATATAATGGAATATTATTCAGCTAAAAAAATGATAAACTCGAGGCCTTTATAGGCAAATGGATGCAACTAGATACCATACTCTTAAGTGAAATAAACCAGACTCACATGTGTAAGCATCATATTGTCTCCCTAGTTTAAGAAGTTGACAGAACAACTAAAATCTGAAAGATATGATAGATATTGTGAAAGGAACAGAAACTGCTCAAAAGAAAAGAACAACTAGGATGAAAGAAAAGAAAAAAGAAAAAAATAGGAAGGGAAAAAGTACATATATGTATATGGTAGACAAGATATTGTACTACTAATTTCTATTGGTTTATTGAAAGGAATAGTTAACATTTAATCGTTTGATCAATCTTACATGTTTATATCTGGTTATCTGAATAACAAATTTAGAGATAACAATATGTAATACAACAACCATTATTAATTTCCTATCACCTTGTTTGTAATTCTGCATCATTTTTATTGTTTTCGTGTTGTTTATGTCTTTGTGTTTGTTAATTTGTTTTTGTTGTCTCTTTGAAATAAAGAAAAATGAATAACTACCTCTGTAATTTCTACAACAGCAAAGTAAGCTTTTTCAGTGAATGTGCCATAATGATTGGAAGAAATGAAGAGAACAGAAGTTACAAACTGATCTATAAATCTTCATCTCACATCAGCACCATGACTTATTTTTATTGAGTATTTACATTTAAAAATAATTTTTTCTCTGCCACTCACATTTCTGCTGCCCAGATATACAGTTTTCCAGTATATTTTCTTTAATTTTTAAATTTAAATAATAATCATAAATCATATATATGTATGCATACACATATGGATACAAATGTTTGTGTGTGTGTGACATTTCAAACAGCATATGAATTCAGAGAACACAAAAACTTTCCTTGAAGCAAATCTTACTTTGGTAGTCAATTACCCAATCCATTTTAGTCCCTAACCATTTATTTGATAGACCTGTGAGAAAATGGCACTTCCTCCTCCATATTTACCCACACCAACAAATGTAAACACAGTTGTTTAGATAATAAGAAACATTTTTATAATATATATTATATTCACCAGAATTAATCTATTAGTCACTTAACATTATATGTTGAGCAAGTTCTAAAAACATATTTATTTGCCTCATTATTTTTAAATACCTCTTCTAAAAGTATACAGTTATTTCTTTTGTGTGTGTGTATGTGTATGTGTGTGTCAATCCAGGTGCACCACTCTTAGGTATGCACTGAAAGGAATTTAAGCTAGTATTCCATAGGGATACCTGCATACTGACTTCAGTGAGGCACAAATCACAGTAGCCAAAATATGGCACTAGCCCAACTGGCCATCAGTAGAAGAATGGATAAATAAAATGTGCTATTTACACACAACGAAGTATGATTTATCTATAAAAACAAAGTGATTCTGTCATTTTCAAAAAAATGGATAGAACTGGAGCTCATTATGTTGAGCAAAATAATACTCATTTATTTAGAAGACAAATCCAAACCCTACATAGAACTATTATCTGCAAACATTGACGTTTTTCTATAATAACTGTGTATTTATATTTGATTAGCTATCATCATATTTTTGCAAAAACTGAAGAACTTTTATAATAAATACTGTTACATTCTTATAAACTCAGGCTTTATGCAAACCTATGTAATGTTACATAAATGTATAAAAAGTTTCCCTAGGTACACACACAGTCTAACAGCTAGTCAAAACTCTAGGCAAACTTATATAGATTTCTTGTTCTTGTGTAAATTATTCTTCTTTCTTTGAGCCCACTACTCTAGAAATTCCAGTTTTCTGTTTCACTTTTTTTTTCCCAACACAGTCAAAGAATTGATTTCTGGGTTCCTACTCCCCAATGAGACAGATAGAAATTAGGACAAAAATGCATAAATGTAGTAAGGGCTTTTCTTTCTCATACAACACATCTCTGTGCCTAAAATCTGTTTCTTCTCATATTTTGTTTAATTTCATACCTGTTTGCTGTGGCAGAGTAAGTCTGATGGTCATTTTTCTCTGACAGTGGGAACTAGAAACTCTGACTTTATTATACTTTTACTGCACAGAGAACCAAATAAGACTATGTGTACCATAGTAGTAAGTTACAAATCACAATAAAATGAACACTACTTTACCTAACATCCAACTTGTGGGGGAAAATCAATCCTTTAAAATATTGTGGAATGTGTTTTACAGTCTATTTCAATTGTGCCCGTTCACCACTCCCCACACAATCTGTCTCTGAAATCTCATCGTTACCATGTGTCTTCTTTCTCGATGTTATTAAGGCTACCCCAGCTTCCCAGTTTGCCTTCTTATTTTGTTTTCTTCTAGTCCTGCTTGTTTGTCTTTTGTTTATTTTTTTTACCTTTTTTGCTGTGTTGATTTTCTATACCATTATTTTCTTTCTCTTTCTCCTCTTCTTGCCATTATTTGTTACTTTACTAATGACACTACAAGATTTCATGCTCTTCACCTTTTAGGAAATATAAATAAATAAATCCTCCTTCTAAATCTAAAAGTGTTGGGGGAAGTTTTATGTTACAATTGCTATGTGCATATTTTCACTGTTATTCACAAGTTTTAATCAGTTTTCATATATGTGTATATAAAATGATGTTTAGTCATTGCTATGATCTGAATGCTCATGTGTTCTCAAAATTTACTTGTTGAAACCCTAAGCCCTAATGTGACATAGTGTCTGGGAGGTGATTAATTCTTTATAAAAGAGACCACAGGGACACTATTGTTCTATCATGGGAGAACACTGTAAGGTGTCTTTGGTCTGCAACTCAAAAGAGCCTTCAAACTTGATCTCATAATTCCAGGCTTCAGAGCTGTAAGACATATTCTACTTGCTTGTGAGCCACTTTATCTATGATAATTTGTTGTAACAACCTGTACAGACTAAGATACTCATTAAAACTGAGTATTTAATACATTTGAAACATATACCCACTCTTTGCAATAAAACACATAATTTAAAGAAATATTATACATATGACATCTTGTTTTGTATAAGACAATTTGTTAAATAAAACTGGAAAAATATAAAAAAGCAACTGTAGGCTACATATGTCAAAAGCATTTCTATATCACTAGGTATGCAAGTTAATTTTTTATCATTAGTATATTTGTGTAGTTTGAGCCTTCTAGTAAATCTACAAACAATCTTACACTGGAAAATACATTCCCAGAACATTCAAACATACACATATTTTATGTTAAGGTTTTTGTTTAACAGTTTTCCATATAGTCTAAATAGCCTATCTCAACTTAAGTCTCAAAATTTAATTTCTAGGTTAGTTTTAAAAAGCAGATCTTAGAGGAAGTGAAGTTTTATCCATCTGTCTCTCTTTCTAAATCTCTTTTGAAACTAAACCTTGGAGAACACATCATTATTTGGGGAGTAATAGGTCTGGTTTTGGTTGATCAAAAACAAGATCTATTCATTTAATGTCTCATATTGCTTAAATTTCAAATATTTTTGTCTATTTATTTTGCCCTCAAGTAATTTGTCAATCCAGCTTCAGAATTTACATCTCAATTTCAAAATAAAGACAGTACACATTAAAGATTTCTAAATAGGATTTCCACTCATTTACCATTGCAGTCTTTTGTTTCCCCAAAGTAGATTGTATACATTTCACATGTTAGAGTATCACAAACTTATGTGTCAAGTTTGTACCTTTCTCTTGTTAACCATTAATGCATGAGTTTGATTTATTCATTTGGATCTGTTTCCCACTTGCTTGTGTTATTTGTTTGCTTGCTTTTGAGTTGAATTATTGTACATATGCATTCTGGAAAGAGAAATGAGCCATACAAATGAATTGGGGTTTTGCTATCAGCTGTTCTAAGACAACTCAGTAATCAAATACATCTTCACTATATTTGACTTATAGAAAATTGGAATACTGTTGTTTGTTACTTACAACACTGTTTAATAATTGGTATGGTAAAGCGGGCATGGAAGCACAAGCCTGTATCCCAGACTCTGAGAGAATGAGGCAGGAGGAGCACAAGTTAAGAGTTCAGCCTGGGCAACTTAGCAAGACTCTGTCTCAATTTTTTAAAATAAAAGTGGCTTGGGACATAGCTCAGTGAGAAGGCCCTGGGTTCAGTCTACAGTACCACAATAATCATGATGATGATAATAATTAGAATATTGATAATGATATCTACTATGAGTCAGATACTTTATATATTTTCTCTAAGCCAAAGAAAGGAAAAGGCAAAGGGCTTTAACAATGAACAACTGAGCCATTGATAAAAGTATTACAGATGAGTACAAAAATGTGTCAAAACCATTTTTATATCTTAGTCAAGATATCAGCAGGAAGAAATGACATATTGAAAAGGGGTATTGAACCAAGTATGAAGAAGGATTAAATGACCTAATAGCAGAAAATAGTGACCATGCTTAGGTCCAAAGGAGCTAGAAGAAGGAGAATCTTTACTGGTTTACTCAGCAAAATACAATGCACCACAGACTGTGTGGCTTGAACAATGGACACTTTTGTCACAGTTCTAGGTGTTAGAAGGCTGAGATCCAGGCACTGACAGGGCTGACCCCTTCTAAGACCCTGAGGGAAGAATCTGTTTCTGACCTCTCTGCTTGGCTTGCAGGGGTCTGTACTTTCTCTGAATCTCATATTATCTCACCCCTGTCAATACACCTGATCCAGAAACAGCCATAGCTGCTGAACAGTGGCTGCCCGTGAGAACATTCAAGGATGGAACTAAGACCAATCACTAACACTATCCCACTAAGGAGGGAACTGGGGATACCCCACGTTTTACCAGTCTCCACCCCGTGTCTTCTGTCATGTCTACAAAGCCCAGCTGGAAACACAGCCAATAGATATTTCACTCTTTTGTAGAGGTTGGCCTTTCAAGTACCAAACAAGTAGAAGGACTTGGGGTGTCCAGAGGAGTCTATTCAGCACACCATACTTCAGGACTTGTGCTGAGTGAGGAAAAAAGGGAAAAAAACAGTGGTACAAAACGATCTTCGGGAAATATTTCTTAATTTAAATATGTTCTCTCAAGATGAAGTCTGAAATGACTTCACAAAGATTCAGAGAGTATATTGTCACAATCAGAGTAAAAGTGAGCCACAGTTACTCGTGACAGTCTTCCTACCTCTTACTAATGTTAGCTGAAAAAAAGTTGTGATCCACATTCTTTGCAATATTCTCAATGAAATATTGCTTAGCCACAAACATTAACTACCTGTTTGGCATAACTGAACAAACTCATCTATTCATTGCCACCCAATCTGCATCAAAAGAGTCTAATTCCTAAAATTCTAGTATTGAACTTTGTGTTACACTAGAAAGTTATGCATATCTATTCCAGCCCTTATGAGAGAGGTAAGGTATTAAAAGAAAAATTTTAGGTAAATTAAATTCAACAGAGCTTATTTGGGCAAAGAATGATTCATTTATTGGACAGCACTCAGAACCAGAAGAGGCTCAAAGAACTCCACCCAGCAACGTGAGCCAGGGGCTTTAATAGACCAAACACAGAAACAAAGCAGGGAAAACATATGAATGGGTCCACTTAAGCATTTGCTCTATTTGAGCCTGGTTCTCATTAGCTATAACTAAGCATTTATTTTATTTGAGCCTTGTCTAACCAGTTGGCTGCCTGTGACCACTGGAAATACAGCTACTTGTGACAGACCACTTGTTAAAGAAGCAACCAAACAGTTCCTGAGTCCTTGACTGATCAATATTTCAGGTCTCTGTTTTCATGAGAAACCCCTTTGAAGATATCAATATGTAATACAACAAGCATTGTTAATTTCCTACCACTTTGTTTGTAACTCTGTATTATTTGCATTGTTCTTTTGCTGTTTTGTAAATGGCTGTCAATGTTTTAGTCCTTTTATTTTTAAAGTAAAAAAATATCAACCAAACAACAATAAAAATCAGAAATACTCAATTAGATAGAAGTTTGTTACCACGTAATTCAAAGTAAGAACATATCCATAGATTTATCATCTCCTCCCGCTCATCTCCTCTAGGAAGCTCAGAGAGATTAAAGTGATATCTCAAGACAATTATTAATTTTTGAGCAGGATAGGAAATCAAGATTTCTTGCTCTTTGCCAATGGTTTTTTAATTGCTTTTCATTTTTTCATTACTGTTCATTTTCTACCCAAAGACCAATGCCAATAAAAGTTGTCCTGATTAGGTAGACTGTCCTCTCATATGGCCTCATTGAACATTTTATACATATTTCTAAGCATAGAGCCCTGCACAACTTATTAATAAATATAGTTGTTGAGCCTCGGTGTTACTTAAAGCCTAAGTGATTCCCAGTGTTGAAATTTCAAATGAATGAATGAGAATGAAAACAGAAATTGCTATCTTTTAAACATATTTATTATAAACTAAATTTAGCATAAGAAATTGTATTGAAATTGTCTGTAAATTGTAAAGTAATTCTCCTAGTTCTGGCTTTCCTGAATAATAATGTTTCAATACACTTACATGTATATGTGAGCACATCCTTTCCCCCAATTACATGTGGTTATTAAATTGGAACAGTAGTGTTTTCCCCTTATTAGCTACATTTGGAAATGTAGACACAGGGTAATAAATTACATATTCTATCCAATAACACATTCCATACAGAGCACTCTTTAATAAAGCCTTTTGCAACCCTTTAAATGAATCAATTTAAACAAATGAAGAATTTTCAATAGCCTAATTTACTTGGATATGCTAAATCTTGAAGAGGGGTCTAGGCTAGGACCCTGTTTTCATTTTATCACGACGTTTATACGTGTAATTTCCATAACAACAAATTGCTACATATTTCAGCTTATGTGAGTGATCTAATTTCCTATAATGTTTTTATTATCACAGTTGGGAACTGTACGGCCTACTTCATTTCAATTATTAGAATCATTTTAACTATTATTCTACCCACAAGGACCATGGCAAATGCTTTCTGTGTAAGCACAAAAGTTTGATTTCACATAGCAGCTGTTCATTATAAAGAAAATGCTTCCAATGCCCTTTATTCCACGACACTTACAACGATTTGGCAACCAAGAAGGCTGTTTTCCACACTCTTCAGTGTAATTTTTTTTCATTTTCAATTGTTGCTCAGCTATTTTATATATCTGTTTAATTGTCTCAATATGTTTCTTTACTAGAACACAGCAGAATTCAGTTACCTATCGTAAAATTGTTTTACTTGACCCGAAATCTGGGCAATTATAATTAAATAGACAAAAGCTCCTGAAAGAGAGCAAAGTGCCTCAGGCAGGTCCTTCTCATAAACAGCTCATCTACAAGTTTGCCTGCCCTTTTCTCAAAAAAATGTTACAGACTGCTACTGCTGAAATAAGAATTTTAATTTGTAAGAAAAACAATGATTATTGTTGGAAATCTTTCACTTTTATTCTCTGAGATATATATTAATGTTTTAAATAATTACATTTTTATGAAAAATCTCCCTTTACCCCCAGGAATATTTCAGAAACAACTCTCTGCCTAATAATACTGGCATTTTGAGTATCAGTAGGAAACCTTTCATCATAGCTTCTTCTCCCTGGTCTACATAAGCTTACTTTCTGCTTTAACTAATGTTTGCATAGAAGTGATTTGTTTCCTATGCAAATTCTTGGAGTAGACAGCGGTGGATTACTGAACTTGGATTTGAGTAACAAGAAATGTCCCTAGATGCTGCAACTGCAGTATAAAAATATCTTCTAACTAAATGATCACATAATATTGTTTAGGAATAGTTCAACAACTGTATTTGCCTATATACATTACCAATTCTTAGGAAACTAGTCAAAAGTCTTCATAATAAGATATAATGTATCTTTCTATGGAAAAATTTGCTTCAAGTTTCAGCCAAGTCCCCCAAGTCAAATTTGCCAGTACATACACAAAAATCTAAATATTGCACCACAAAATTATTAGAACTGATAAACAACTTCATCATAGATCTTGGATACAAAATCAAGAAACACCAGTAGTATTTTTATATACTAATAATGATATTGCTGAGAAAAACACTATAAAAGGAATGACATTTGCAATTTAAAAAAAACTAAAAAATATGTAGGAATTAGTTTAAGTAAAGAATTGAAAAACAGGGCTGGGGATATAGCTCAGCAGCACAAGCGCCTTCCTGGCAAGGTCATGAGTTCGATTCTTGGTACCCCCCCCCAAAAAAAAAAGGAATTGAAAAAATGTTTACAATGAAAATTTCAAGAATGTGAAAGTAAACCATACACAGACACATAGAGACAGAGACAGAGACAGCGAGAGAGACAATGTTTATGGAATGGAAGAGTAAATATTGTTAAAATGTCTGTATTGCCCAAAGTTATTTAGAGGTGCAATGCAATCCTCATCAAAATAAAAGGGACTTTGGTCACAGAATTAATACACACACGCACATATATAAATTTATATGGAAGCAAAAAATACACTGAATAGCTGAAGCAATCGATGAAAAAGAGCAGAGCTGAATGTACTGTGCTATCCGATATTGAAATATGCTGTATCTCAGTGATCACAGCAATCATAGCAGTGTAGTATTGGCATAAAAATGGACACGGAGATCAATGGAAGTGAGCGGAATGCTCAGAAATAACCACGTATATTTTTAACCAGCTGATGATTCTCAACAAAGGTACTAAAATTTACATTGGAGAAACAATAGACTTTTTTTTTTTTTTTGGTTTTTTTCCGGTACCGGGAACCGAACTCACAACCTGGCGCTTGCTAGGCAGGCGCTTTTGCCACTGAGCTAAATCCCCAGCCCCCTGAAACAATACACTTTTCAATGAACAGTGCTGGGAAAAGTGGATATTCACAAACTTGATACCTATCTTTCTGGCTATGCAAAAATCAACTCAAAAATGTATCAAAATGTAAGACTTGCAACTGTGAAACTACTAGAACAAAGCATAGGGAAAATACTCCAAGTTTTCAGAATAGAAAACAATGTCATAGATAACACTCCACAAGTGTGGGAAACAAAACAATGTAAAAAGGCAAATGGGATTACATCAAACTAAGAAGCTACCAAACAGTCAGAAAAATAGTTAAGCCAGGCATGGTGGTGCATGCCTGTAAGCCCAGCATTTTGGAAGCAGGAGGATCAAAATCTTGAGCTCAATCTACCCAACTGAATGGAAAAGCCTTGGGGAAAAAAAAAAAAGAACAGAGAAGAACAATAGAGTGAAAAGACAACCTATATGAGATAAAATATGCATACTACCTATAGGACAAATATTTATCATACCTTCAAAGCACAATAACCCAAAGCAATCCATTTTAAAAACTATGATATGAATACATATGAATAGATATTTCTCTTAAAAAAATGTCAAATGACCAACAATTTCATGAAAAGATGCTCAATACCATTAATGATTAATCAAACACACCAAAACTACAATTATGTATAATCTCCTCCAGGTTTGATTGGCTAACATAACAAAGACAAAAAAATTAAAGATTCTGATAATAATATAACCAAAAGGAAATTTTCTAACACAGTTAGTGCAAATGTAAATTAGTACATTTACAATGGAAAGGAATATGGAGCTGCAGAAAAGGGGGAAAAAATTAAAAATAGATCTAACATAGAATACAGCTATTTTATTTCTGGGTGTTTATCAATATTAGTATATTAAACAGACTTTTACATTCATCTTATTCTTACACAACTATTCTAAGTAGCTAAGGTAAAGTATCAACCTAAATTTCCATGAAGAAATGAGTAATTTTTAAAATGTAGTATATAATAAATGTAGTATATAATGTACAATAAATGTAGTATATAATAAATGTAGTATATGATAAAACATAGTATATAATAAATGTAGTATATAATAAATGTAGTATATAATAAAATGTAGTATATAATGCGAATATTATATATATGAATATTATTCACTTGTAAAAATGATATATTAAAGCAAAGCTACATAATAGCTATGGTTATTTGTATTTTATAGAGATGAAAAGTAGTAGCAGGACAAGACAAGTACTCACTTTAAATTACATGTATCTTGAATGTTTCAGTTACCTTTGCACTAACCGAAACTGAATCGATCTGAAAATAATGTATATTCAATCTATCAGAAAGTTTATTCTAAGAGGTGGTAGAATACATTTTCCTATATTACTAGAATTTGGAAATGAACTTTTTATTTGACAGCATTTATAAATTATGTGTTTCCTTCTTAGTATAACTGAGTTCTCCACTCATTTTGGTGGTTCAGAAACGCTCCCATATGTTGGAAGTTTGCTTTGTTCTTTGATGAACGCACAAGGCTGACATCCCATGCTCTGCCTGCTTATAATCATGCAGCTTCAGCATGTACACATTTAGAAATGGTATTCCCGCAGAATTAACTTCAAACAGCTTTGCATTCCTGCTTACCTCCAAAGAATGATAAAGTTATGTATGCAATATAACACTGTAAAAATAATAATGTATTTTAGGACTTGTTTTATTATTTATAGAGATCAATTTTCAAATTAAATAATATTTAAACTTCCAAATTTAGATGTGTTTAAATTCTAAAGTTGTAACAATAAAAACTAAATAATAAATTATTTCCATTTCTTGTGATTCTAATTATAAATTTCTCATTAAACTGCTCTATTACCTTTGAAACTTGCCCTAAATCCACATCTTCCTTGGAATCAAGTTGTTTGTCACTCTAAAACAAAAAATAAAATATGTCTTGGTATATTTTCTGTTTCTGTAACAAGATATTTGAGACCAAGCAATTTATACAAAGTCTAAGAGCATGTCATTATCATGTGCTTGACAGCTTGTGGGGCCCTTCTAGCTCCGTTACATGGCAGAGGGTATCATATGATGAGACAGACCAAGCATGGTAGCTCAAATTTCTTTTTCTTCTAGAGACAGAAATAGTGACAAGGAGGCTCAAGTTCATATCATCTTGTACTGATTACCTCTCCAAGTCCACCTCCAAATATAGTTAATATCTATTTTATATTAGCTCATTTTGTGTTACTGTAACAAAATATCTGATGCTGTGTGATTTATAAGGAAAAGAGGTTAATTTAGCTGATAGTTTTAGAGGCTGAAAGTTCAAGATTATGTGGTCCCTTCATCTTAAATTTTGGTGTGCATCCCTTGGTTAGTGTACGTCACCATGGCAAGAGTATTTTTAAAGAGAGGTCACAACATGAAATAGGAAGCCAGAGAGTAGGGAAGGGCCAACTGTCTTTTTGTAACAGCTTCCTTATCAGGACTATTCAAGGTCTCACAAGAACATGTTAATTTCCACAGTCAGCATCACCCTCACCCTCAATGGCCTTATATCTCCCAGGAGGCACTACCTCTTAAAGGGTCCATCAGTATCCAACATCGCCACACTGAGAACCAAGCTTGCAGGACACTCCAACCACATCCAGACATGGCAGGTTTCCAAACACGCAATCATTTAGGGAACACATTCCACCATAGTGAAGCAAAATCCTAAATTATCAGGTTACTTTAAAGAAATCCGGCTTTGGAGGTTCTTGATAATTTTCAAGGAGTTTTGAATTGAGGAAACAGCAGAGCAGATAGCTGAGTGGGGAGGAAAAAGAAGCCCGCAGCTGTGGGTTGTAGACACCACAGACAGTGATGCAAGTCAGCCTCCAATGCCAGCTCGACTGGTAGTTCACAACCTTTAGATAAATATCAAATAGCTGCCGAAACTGTAGACATGCAAAAGGGGTGAGACTAAAGCAGAAATGTGCTCATAAAAATAGTCACTCCTCTGTTCTTTCTATAAAGAAAATATGTGTGAGTGCATGTGTTATGTGTATGTGGCATTAGAAGAGAACAAGTAAATCTGCCAAAAAGAAAATATATTAATAGCATTTCATAGCTCTATTTAATTCTGATTAGCTTTGTTTTAATGAGTGCAGAAGCCAGACAGTGTCTTGTTTTGCCTTTTAATGGATCTCTGTTTCTGTTAGGAGGAGGTTCCAGATGTGTATGTTGAAAAATCCACAGAAGTGACTTAAGAAGTGCAGAGACTTATTTCATTTTATTTTTATTTTTTTAACTTTTTTTTTCTGGCACTGGGAATCAAAGTCACAACCTCACGCTTGCCAGGCAGGCTCTGTGCCACTGAGCTAAACCCCCAGCCCTCATTTTATTTTTAGTTCGAGACAACTTAGGCTAAGCAATTCAGAGTTGCCATACCAGTGGTATGGCCTTCAGGGATCCAGAATCCTTTCACTTTTCTGCTATAGCATGTATAATGGTGGACTCCACACTTATCCCATGGGCAGAGACAGCTATAGACTCCACATACCATAGCAACAATCCAGATTAGAAAATAATATGAGAATAAAAGAAAACAGTACACTACTGAGGGGTCTATCTCTTCAAAGAAAGTTTCAGTGCACAACTGTCACTTACTTCTTATTGATCACTTCTTACGGCAAAGGAGCCTACAAAAATTAGACTCTTAACTGCGGCCACCCCTATTCAGAATGAATCTATTTTTCTGTAAAGAATAAAGAAGACAACTTACACGGGCTAAGTATTACTCTCTGCAGAAACCTGTGTCATAAAAGGGAGCCGAGACCTCTTGGATTCTTATGAATTATGCAAACTAGTTAGTTTTGTCTAACTGCATTCAGGAACTTGGTCTCAGAAGTAAGTTTTCTACTTAAACTATATTAACTATATTCCCTGATTCAATAAGAAAAGTCCGCTAAATGAAACCTCCATATGTAAAAAGTTATAGCTACTTTGTGGATCTGATTTGAGTGTCCCAGAAGGATTCCTGTTTCTGGAAACTGAGTTTGACAATATTGGTAGGTGGCAGAACTTTCCATAGGTGGAGTTTAATGAAAGGTCTTTAGACCTAAGTGTACTACTTGAAGAAGCAAGTGACCTTAGACTCGAAGATTTAGTTTTCTCATGAAGGTGAGTTGTTTGTCAAGACCAAATCTGATCTCTGAATGAAGTCTCTACTTTTCTTTCTCCCCATGGGATCTGTGATCTCTTTCTCTTGCAAATACTCTTCTTATGATGTTAACTCCCATGATGTGATTTAGCCAAGAAATCAAACAGAGAAGACTTGGTTGTTCAGCCTCCCTGAGTTGATTTAAGCCTCTTCTTTCTACATTATTTAGCCTCAGGTATTTTGTTACAGCAACAAACATGTAATACAGAAAGATTCTCCAAAATTTTTTAAAAAATAAGTGCTTATTAAATTATTAATGCAGTGATTTTGTCTTTTTCTGCATTTTATAGGTGATTAAATTAGGTGATAAACAACTGACTTTTATTTCAGAGATCATGCAATGAATCTCTACACTGTGTTACTTTAAAAAGTGAGCAAACCTGGAATGCATTAGCTTTCAGTGTGCAATGTAAACTGATTGCAGTAGGCAGATCTCTAATGATATCTCACCAAAATTCCCATTATACAATGAGATACTATTCTGTGAAGGGGCTTTGTAGACAAAATTAAAGTTACAGACTTTATAATAGGGAGAGTATATTGGATTATCTAGGTGAACTTGATTAAATTACACTGTGTCCTTAAATCTGAGAATGTTCTCCAGCTGCAGACAGAGACTGGTTAGAAAAACTCAAGGTGAACTAAAGGAGGAGTCAGAATTATTCGTGTCTAAAAGAAACTGGATACAGATTTCCTGGGTCTGAGAGGTGGGGGGTCCTTCTGGAGACCCCAAAAGGAGGCCTGTAGGAGTTCATAGAAAACAGCTTCTAGAACCTCTGTCTAACATTCAACAGAGAATGTGAGAATTCAGTCTCAGGAACTGAAGGCACTGAATTCTACCAACAACCTGAGTGAGCTTGGAGAGGCTGAGGTGAGAAAAGCAACCATGCAGACGTCTGGCTTTTGACATTATTAATCCATGCTGGACTGCTCATCCGAAGAACTGAGACAATGCAATTGATGTAATCATTTGGTTTGTGATTTTTTTTTTTCTTTTTTGATACTGGGACTCAAACTCAGGACCTCATTCTTGCCAGGCAGGCACTGTGCCACTCAGCTATACCTCTGGCCCTTGATACTTTCTTAAAGGAACAATCAAAACAATAATGTGAATGGTGATCAAAATACACAGTGAATGTTTAAATTAGAAACTCTTATTACACTAAAAGCCACACTGCTGTTTATCCTCCCTCAAAATATTCCTTGTTCTTGCCAATTACAGAAGCAGTTCTAGAAGTTCTCTCATGAGTGTCTTTGTGAAGTATGATCAGAAATACAGTGAATTCTGTTGCCGGGTGGCAGACAATGGAAAGGCAGGTTTATAAGAATATTATAGTGTGTCTTCATCATCTTATCCTCTGGATCCACCACTATCTAGCCTCTGGCTCTTCTCCAAAGTCAAAATTGCCATGAAAGATAAATATTTATAACTTACTCTGGATAGCAAGGCTGCCACAATAGCACTCACCAAAAGGACTTCCAGAACTGCTTTAGAAATGGCAAGGACACTAGAATAAGTGTGTTGGAAGAAAGGGGAAGAATTTCTAGAGGTATTAATATCAATATGGCTTTTATTATAAAAATAAAAATTTAAATTTTATCATATTTTTCTATCACTCTTAATATAATTAATGAAAAATATTTGGAGGCTTCAAGTATAAGAAAATCAACTATATTATAATGTCTCACTTGTTCTAAATTTTATGATTTTTATAAAATTATTCATTGGTTCAAAAAATATGACTTTATTTTGATCCAAAACGATGGCCATACTATTTGTACTCTACTCATTTATGTGGATATAAACATCACTTCCCTCATTAGAGGGAGAAGTAATGGCTTGATATTGCAATAGCTGCGCTAGGTCACATATAAATATTTTATAAGGTGTATCATTATATCTTGTAAAATGTAAAGAGAAAATGTGAAGAAGCAAATTACATTTGCATCTTCAAAACCTACATGGGCTTAGACCAGACAGTTTAAAATATCTTGTTCGGTTAAAAGGTCATGTGGCTATTTTTGCATAACATAAAAGACCATTATATAGACAGATATAAATTATTTCAATGTACAAAACATGCCATTTGCCACGTGACTGTAGGATTCATGAGTGAATTGTAAAATCTACCATGTGTGACAATATGAATATGTCTTCCTAGTTGTCTATGTAAGATTAATACATTTCTTTATAGCATTCCATTTCCCTTCTCATCCATAAAGACATTTTTATTTATACAATTTTACTTGGTTTTTTGCAGACTTGGAAATAAAGCTAAAAAATAAGACCAAGCTTCATGACCATAACTTTTGAGAAGCCTTCCTAAATACAATAGCATGCCTAAACAGTGTTGTACAGTGTCATACTCATTAAGGTTTTAGTAGACTTTAAAAGACTGCTGCTTATGTGTGTGTGTGTGTGTGTGTGTGTGTGTGTGTGTGTGTGTATTTAGAAGTTGATAAAGCAATACAAAAATATAGAATAGTTATGAAGTTATTTTAAAATTTTAGGACTTATTTTCTAGTAAGAATAGTCAATTACAATTTAAAAGAGTATTTACTGAAAGATTACTAGTTACAATACTAGATACAGATGTTTTATTTCTACTCATCACTAATAATGCCTTTGAAATATCATGATACAGGAAACAAAATGCTTGTTGTAAAAATAATTAATCATGTTATTCCTATGAACATGAGTTATTCATGGAGAGGAAATATTGGTGTTATTCCTTCTATCTGTTGCATGGGGTATTTAATTTTTCTTTACTTATTATTTTAAAAACTTCCTATGTGTCTGATTTATCAGACACATAAGCTTAAATATCACATGATTTCTTTTATATGAGAAAACCAAAATATGAATAAAGAGCAAAATAAAAGATAAGAGGAAGTAGGGAAATAGATCTTTTTTGGATAGAAAAGGGATCCAGAGATGGAGGACAGGCAGTGATGGGGGTAAGGGGATAAAATTAAGATATGTATGTGCATGTCCAAACACCACACAAGAAATATACTCATTTTGTACTGCAGACATATACTAACAAAGACTAAAAATAAATAATACTGAGTTCCTTTATAGCAGGGCTTGTTATTGGTATATGTGTTGCAGCAAATAATAAATCAGGTGAGGTCAACAGAGGGTGATAACAGAAGTAAAATGGAAGGGGATGCACTATGTGCAGAGATAGATGCTACTATTTTAATTACAGTGTTCAGAGAAGGTTATGGGATAAAGAATGAAGTGGGGAAATGAGTCCTGAGACATCTGGAAGCAACAGCGTCAGCCACCAGACCCCTCCTATGGAAGTTTGATTGACTTGTTGGAAATTTAACAGAGGATACCATGATACTGCGCTGAAAGTACTGTAAATTAGGGAAAAAGTTGAAGCAGATATTTAAATACTGTGGACTTGATTATATAGTGTCTTTTAGTATCATAAGCATGTCAAACTCTTTTTTTATTTTAAAAATTGAAAAATTAACAAAACAACAATGAAGACAAGATCAAAACAACACAAAAGGAATACATGACTGCAAAACAAAGTGATATGGATTAACAATGGTTGATACATTACATACTGTTGTCTTCAGTGAAGTTGCTCAGTCCACCAGATATCTTGTTTCTATTATAAATATGATGAAAAGTCGTGGCAAGTGATAGAACATTTACTTTTTAAAGGTCTTATACTGCTTTCTCAGTGGTAAATAAATTCATGTGAGAATGTAAGCAATGAATTTTAGTACAGTGGAGTTTGCAATAATCCCCCAAATTATGATTACATGGAAAAATATAACTCTCGAGTTAGTAAAAATTAAAATAGTTCCAGAAAAATTATGAAAGCAAATTGGAAGTAGCTGCTGGAAATAAGACATAAAGATATAAGGAATAAAAAAGAAAAAGAAGAGATTCAAGATTGCCTCTAAAAATATTTCTCTGAGTAAAGGGATAAATGGTGGTGCACTTCCATGATATAAAAATTGAGGAACAGTGTATCAGCCAACTAGAATTGGGCAGTTGGCATTTAAGCTGCTGATTAGGCAACCAAAGGGAGAAGTCAACGTTACAACTGAATAAATGAACCTTGAGTTTTGGGTAAGAAGATTTAAAGTATAAATTTATGTGGGGTTACAGGAATACAGGAGAGCAGAGAGAGAAAGAAGTAAAGATGATGAAGATGTGAAACATATATGTACCAGTTCCCTAAGATGCATGTAACTATTGAGTACCACAAATATGTACCAATAAAAACTTTAAAGAGTTTCAAGAGTGATCAAGACAGTAAGGAATTCCTAAGAGTGATGTAAGTGGCAGACGGGGTAGCATTTGGATTTGGTAATGACTGAAATCCTGATTGAAATGTATGCAAGGAAAGCAGTGGAGAAAGGGGAGCGGACAGAGTGAAGGGACTGAGGACTGCTTCACTGAAGATGCTGGGTGGGGACAGACCATGGCTCTGTGGGGGAGGGGAGAAAGGAGCTTGGTAAGCACAGTGATAACCGTGGGCTGGGCTGGGTGGCAATAATAAATGAGAGGAATCACCACGATCCTTTGGCTAGGTAATTTGTAGGAAGTGATGGAATTATTTTCAGAATAGTTTGAAAATATAAGCTTAGAAACAAAAGGAAATTTCTGAGTTTCCAGAAAGTACACTAGAAATTTATAGAGGCCAGAGAAGAGTGTAGTATGAGATCACATTATGAGATAAATTAAGGTGTATAGAGATAAAGATCTAGGTGATGAGAAACGACCAAGGAAACTTGAACTTGTATTGACTGAGGTAGAAAAGATTATTCAGCTTTATAGACCTGGACCTGATTATTTTTCAGTGGATAATGGGCTCTAATTTTTGCTTGAGACTGAAGTTTTAGGCAGTCTGTGCTGTTACAGTTGGAATCTCTGGTAAATCTGAAAGAACGTGCCTTTCAAGAAGTTTAGCTAGCTTCGCTAAAAGTAATGTCGAAGTTACCTAGAGGTCATGGATAGGACTTTTCAGAGAGCACATATACCTAAAGAGAGTGTGTGTGCATTTCTCCTTATTCAACAAATGCATTTCCTGCAAGCTTCCCTATATGTTAAATACTTAAATAATAGATTATTTCAAAATTTGCATTTTAAATTATTCTTGGAAATACAATCTCAAAATAACATCTGACAATTTTCAATCACAGGGTATCAGATCTTAGCTTTACGAATGGCTGGCAATTATTTTTTCTCACCAAATTGGACATATCTAATATAAAGTTAATATTTTAGCCTGTGAAATATTTGGTGCTTATGATTTTTAATCTTCCAGTAATATTTCTACAAATCAGAAATGCTGTTGCATTTTAAAAAGAATGGAATCTTGTTTAATGATATTCAATTATTTCTAAAAAAAATACTCATTTGACCTGCCTGTAACCTCTGAGAGAAAGTTGATTCAACAGTTTAGATATTCCCTTCAGATATCTAATCTTTAATAAATTGATTTAAGAGATTTTTTATTTGACATAATACCTTTACAAAGAGACAAGATTGCTCAATTTAGGCAGCCTAATTGCTTTCATAACTACAATTTCCAAAAAAAATTCAAAACTCTCTTACACTTTCAATTTTGGAAAAATATAAAATCTTCCTAACTATCAATTTTGGGATTTTTATATAAATCTTGCAAGGGTATTTGAATTAGAATTTATTTCAGCATCCCTAATTTAAAAATCTGATTAATGTCCACAATAATAAAAAAAGGGATTTTAATTTGTTTTTAAATACCTAAAAGTTATTTTTTCCATAGAACTTAAATATTTTATAATACTTCACTTGCACTGAAAAATAAAACATGTAAGAATGACAAAATAATAAATTAGATCACTATTTTGAATTTATCATTAAATATTTGTAAAATAAACTAAAGGCATTTCATTATCTTAGGTTTTGTTATTATTGTTCTTTAAATGAAAAGAACTAGTGTATTAGCCATGTCAGACTTACATAGAAAGAATTCAGGAGACATTTGTAGTAAATTGGATGTGATCCAGACCACAATGACCTCAATTGAAATTGAAAAATTCACAGGAGACTGATTACAGAAGTGGAAAGTTAAAGATATGGAAATTACACTTGATAGACATGACACAATTTCAGCTAGGAATAAGGACAGCACTGAAAGCTATAAAAAGTGAAAGTGATGCTTTGAAAAGCAAGGAAAAAACATGTAGTATCCTGGGCTTCATTTAGAGAGGTGAATTTTTTTTTTTTTTTTTTTTTTTTTACTGTATGGAAAATATAATAGTATTACCTCAGTTCAATTACTCATCAAAGACCAATCTTGTGTACTACTGAAAAATATAGAGCTTTCAAAGTATCTGAGAATGACTTCACCAATTAAAAATTTAACTTAGTAAGATTTAGGAACTTCTCTGTTTGGAAACTATATTGCTGAATACTAATGAGAAAGGAACACGAACAAATTTATGTTCACAAATTCACAAGTTAGCACTATCTGCACATTTTCAATTTTCTATATTCTTAAATATTTGTGATTTGGAAGCAAGCTCCACTTTTAACTTTTAACTCCTTGAAGGCAATAGCAAAATTTTATCTAATTTTTAGCACCTCCTACCTGAACATCACTGGATTTTCTTTTTTATTCTACAAACACCATTCTGCCTTGCTGCTTAAATGTATAAATGCTTAAGAACATTCACCCAGAACTGCACCCAAAGTAATAGATTATCTCAATTTTTCTTATGCACTTTAATACTTTCTATAATCTGAAGGCTTTCCATCTAAGTCTCCAGGACTATCCTCTCTATTGACGTCAATATTTATGTAAAACTGTGTGCAATAACATGCCCCTTTGATATGGAAAAGGGAGATTTCCATATGAGATACATATGGAAATATGTATCTCACAACTAATATTTCAAAAACAGAACCATGTTTTTTTATCCCCAAACCTGCTAGCATCCAAGATTTCTTCTTTAAAGAGAACATTACTATTATCCAAGTATTCAGAAGAGTAGGTAAAAGTTCCCTTTTGCTCACTTTCTGTTAGAATATTCATTAGCATGCAATAGCAGCTCTATCTCTAAAAACAAAATATGAAACCAAAATTCACATCATCTCTCTCTAGTCCAACTCTTTATAGTATGGGATCTTTGAATGAAAATGCAATAAATTTATTAACCACTAGGGATCAAAATATATCCCCAAAGACTTAAAACCAGAACCTCTGTCATGTTCAACTTATTTCAAAAAGCATTTATTCAGCACGTTGGTGCTATAGACTGTGAACACAGAACAAATATGAAAGTCATTTTAATTTTGTATTAACCAAACACATAAGATTTAGTATACAAAAGCAGTATCTGAACTGTTTTTCAAATATTATTTTTTCAATTCTAATAATATGCCTTTACAAAAGATATAATCAAACCCTAAATCAAATTTCATACACAGGTGAACTGAGGCCCAGAAAGATTAAGTGAATTTTCCAAGAAGAGACACTGGGTAAATATCAAAGCCAAGTAGTCCAGCATCAGATTCCATGCAGGTCATGCAGTAGGTTTGAACACAAAGCCAGAGGAGGAATTACAAGAACCAACAACTTATATATGTAAGAATAATGTTGTGACCATGCTGCTATGAAAAAAATTCAAGTTTTTTTCTTAAAAATTTTGTTCAGTTTTTCTACTTTAAAGGAAATAGCATCTCTTCTCGGCCTTTTGGCTAAGATCAAGAGTAAAGGAAATAGCGTTTAAAAATTTTAGCAATCAAAATAGTTTTTAATAGCACAAAACTGTGCTTCACAAAGGGCACAGGACTTAGTTACCTATTTACAATATATTTAAGGAGCACCTGCTTTGAACAAACCCTGTTCTAAGCACCAGGCATACAATGTACACTATTATTGTATGTCCATGAAGTTTAGATTCTAGCAGGAGACAAAAACCAATTAGATAAATACATTAAGATATTGATGAGTACAACAAGGAAAAGAAAGGAGGTATAATAATAGAGAGTAACTTCAAGATAGCAGGTATCTCCGTGAAGCTGGTAATTGATGGGATCCCAAACAGTAGGAATTAGCCAGCCACGTGAAGTTTGAGTGGAGATCATATTGAGAAAATAGAAATAATTCACAGGCCACAAGGCTGGGATAAAACTGACATGTCTTAGGATCATAATGAATGTTACTGTGCTTGAGAAGGGTGAGTTACAGAAAGTTCAAGATGAAGTCTGAAAGCAGGTACAGTCCATATAATGTAAGCATTTACAGACATTTTCCAGATGATTCTAAAGTTGGTAAGTGGGGCTGGGGTTTTAGCTCAGCGGCACAGCGCCTGCCTGGCAAGCGCAAGGTCATGAGTTCGATTACCGGTACCGGAAAAAAAAAAAAACCTAAAAAATAAAAAAGTAAAAAAATTTTTAAAAAGAAATAAAAATTAAAAAATAAAGTTTATAAGAAATCTTTCTTCCACTGGAATATGAAACAATAGTATTTGTTTTATGTTGAAGCTTAGGAAAAGATGCTGCTCAGAATGACAAAATTGATTTATGCTATGGACTTCTAAGGATCTACTAAGCTGAGATGCAAATCCTCATTTCTTGAATTTCAGATTGAAAAATAAATCCTTTAGGACATTATTGATACGTGGCAAAGGTAAAGAACAATGGTATAACTGCCTAATGCCATTAAGCCTTCCTGTCAGAGAGGAAAGTAATCATTTCCATTTACACTGTAGTAGCCATAGTAAGTCATATGGCCAAATCTAGACTGGGAGTGAGGGACAGTACAGTCATTTTTAGGGAGAAGAAATGAATCAACCTAATTGCTGTGAAAATTTTTAGAAGCCCAAACCACATGAGTATGAGTGACTTATAATGAAAGATATGAACATTGTTAGAAGTAGTTTAGGCCAAAGATGCATATGTCCTGAATGAGAATAATAGTAAAGACTAATTTAAAGTGCACTGCAAAGGCCATCCTGATAGGGTTTGATGATAGAGTAAATCATGGAAGAATGTTAGAGAAATAGGAGTAGTATTGCTGTTATGTTTTTAACAAGAAAAGTGAGGATATTCTTGGCTATTGACTTTAGCAACATCCAACTTATATTGAAAATTTGCTACATAAATTGGACTACCCATGATACCTCGTCACTAATTTCATAATTTTGTTCTTTTCCCAATTTCCACCACAAACAGATTATATAAATACCATAATTGTGCAGATTTTTATAAAAATTAAAGATGGATGAATATTTTAAAATGAAAGGAAGGGGAAGAGATTACTATGATGTATTTCTGTTTAAAGAAATAGAGATTCATATTAGAAGCTATGTCTGAAGGCCACATTAGTTGAAATATTAGTATGTCAGGTGTATTTTCAGATTCTCATAAAGTAAGTCAGATATATAGAACAGACTACCACAGTCTCAACACAGTGGTGTATATTTTCTAAGCTACTGGACACATATATTTTCAAACACTGAATAGTAATTATAAAAGTCTTTTGCAAAGGTATACTAAAAAGGTATTTTCATATAATTCTAGGGGATGTATAAATTGATCAACTATTCTGAACATTATCTGGAAATACAGACCAATAATTTAAAACCTTATCATATAATTTAGCCAATAATTTAAAATCTTATCATCTACTTTAGCTAATAATGTCTATTGCTAGCAGTCTATCCCAGAGAAAAGATTAAAAGTTTATACCAAGCTTTATGACCAAAGGTACATCTTCTAGTGTGTAAATAACATGATCTAAAGTACATAAAGTATTATTAATAAAATTCATAAGCAAATAACTAGAATAAAAACACCAAAAGTATATTAAAGTGGGATCTTGGTAGTATATAATGAGAGTATCCACATATACATTACTTTTTATAAACATCTATCTGTATCCATATTTAAGCCACATCTGTGCCAAATCTGGGAGGGACATAAACTTCAGCCATAGTAGCTCAGAATAGCGAGAAACATTTTCTACATGCTTTTTTCTGCTGCCAAATTCAAAACTGTATTTGACTAGTAGAACTCTCAATCCTGGTCAGTCTTCTTCAATACTGAAATGTACGCCACCATTTCTAATCCATAGTTAAAGCACTAAGGTCATAGTGCCCTATCAGGGATATTGCATTCATACCATATACTTGGGAGACACTGAATTTATTTTTTCATAAGATGTGCACAGGCTTGGCAGTTCTCTTCTTTTCACCCATTCTTGAGAAGTGGGTATATTTGTACTTTTTTATTTGTTAGCACATAGTATTGGAACCTTCATTCTAAAATCCCCATGGAGAGTAGTTACACGTACACAATTCTTGTTTTTAATCCTCTTCCCTCACACGCCTTATCTTATACCCTAATTCTTTTTTTCCCCTTTGCATTCTTGTTGATATTATTCGTCTTAATTCATGTTTATGGCATATACTTCCCGCATTCGTTGAGGTTATGATTGTTGTGTACGTGGCATATCTTCACTCTGCCCGTTTCCCCATCTCCTCCCCTTCCTCCCTTGCCCTCAATCCCCTGGACCCTTTTCCATCTGTAAGAGACTCATCCTCTTTTTACCTGTCCTTCCCTTTATTTTTCTCTTACTTTTTACTTTTCCTTGCACAAATGAGAGATACCACACAGTACTCAAGCTATGCGCCTGACTTATTTCACTCAATATTACATTTTCCACGTGCATCCATTTTCCTGCGAATGTCTCAAATTTGCCCTTCTTTATAGCTGAGCAGTATTCTATTATATATAGATACTACCATATTTTATTTATCCAATCATCTATTGACATATACAGGCTGATTCTCATGAGTACTATTGGACTGACTAACCTGACTCTCCTTCTGCAAAGATGAAGCAAAATCTTTCATAAGTACCACTCTGAAGCATGACGTCTACTCTATGGTTGAACTTTCTTTTACTTTCAAGCATTTCTAAGATTTTGGAGGTAAATACTTTATCTGTTTTCTATCATGTCACCCAGTCCCTCCTCAGATATATTAAGGAGGAGACATTGTTAACTAAAGGAAGTGGGAACACACAGGAAAATATTAAACACAGATTAATGTCTCAAACGAGGAATGAAAAATATTCGATTGGATTTAGCAATAAGGAAATCATCGCTGCTTCGGTGCGAAGCACTTCAGGGGAATGACTGCAGAGAGTCACAATGTCCTTGGAAGAAATTTGAGATGAAAAGAAAATTTCAAAGAGACTGAAGAAATGTGGCTATAGAGAGGAATGTAGAACACTAAATAGAAAACTGAGATTAAAAAATTTAAGTGCAACAAAATGATAGCCATCAACATTGAATGTATATAATACATATTCTATAAAAGTCAGACTCCAAACTACTTGTATAGCTGTTTAAACTCTTGTATTTTATCAAAATATGACAAACCTTCTAAATCAGTGTGGTCAGAAATAAATACCATGGTAAAAAGAATCCTGTACAGATCAAACTGAGTCCTTTTTAGAAGAAAAATCAAATTTTCAAGTTAAAGGAAAGGGCAAGAAATAAACCAAATATTTAGTTGTGTAGCATCTAAGTAATCACTTACTCTAAGGAAGAAGCACTTTTGTTGACTGATAAAGATTTGATTTTGTTATCTGGAGGAATTATATAACCTATCAAAAGCCCATGTCATGTGAATCATAATCATTTATGGGTACATTTGGAACCTACAGACTCTCTCTTCTTTGCTTCTGCAAAGCTGCAGCAAAATTCTTCTCAAGTACTGCTCTGAAGCATGATGCCTATCTTATAATTTTTTCAACGACCTTTTTTAAAAATGTGTTCCTCTCTCCCAGGACTTAAAACTTGCTGAAAATATTGTTTTTGTTGTTAAGGCAAGCAAACTTAATCAAGGATGTAACAAATTACAAACTTAGTCAAATATATAAGGAACTGCAGGGAAAAGATGGCTGTGATTTTGGCAACTTTGTACTAATGGGAAATTCTATGATGTGTAATAACTTTTATGATTACAGACTGCCCCCAGGGAACTCACCAATTCTATGCTGAATTAATTCTGTGCAATAAATTGATATAAGGAGATATAGTTTAAGTACCTTTTAATTCATGTATCATAAAACCCATTCCTAAAAATCATATATTTTAAATAAAATTTTAATATGAAGGCCGATACAATAACATTGGATGGATTCATAATCACTACATGGGAGTAACAGTTAAAAACTTTAAGTAAGCAACACTGAGTATTATATAGTGTAAATGATATAATAGTCAATGCAATTGATTTCATTGACTAGTTGAATATAATGACACAAAAAATGAATCTATTAGCCTTATAGGTTGAATAATTCTCAGTTTAAGTTGAGAACTAATAGGCTTTACAGTAAAAAGAAATGATTTTCTAAATAGGACTAAAGAGCAGTAGGTACATTTATTAATAAGCCCCTTTACTGGAAGACACACAGTGAGGCTACCCAATACTGTGTAAAATTCAACAGTTATTCTTCACCCGCTGGCCATGTAAAAGGAACTCACCTAAGTACAAATCAATATTCTGAAATGGTCTATTCTACCCAGCTTGCTGTAACTATAAAAGTTTACCATGTCCCTCAGTTGTAAAATATGTGCTTAACATTAATCTGAAGAAAACTTTACATGGGAAAAAATACAATATGAAAACAAAAGAAATGCTGTAGAATAAAGTACAATAAACATTAAATCCTAGTAGATATAACACTAGATGTAGTAAATAGTATACATGGGCACTATAGAGATAAAAAGTTTTTTGTTACCAAATATTGACAAAGTATAAATGAACAATTGCATAATCATTTCTTTTTTTCAAAGGCAAAGGTGTCATTTTTAAGAGTGTGCACTCAGATACCTCGTTACTGCGACACATAATAAATTTTCACTCAGTGTTCTTTATCTTTCATTCTATATAATTAGTATCTCCAAAAGGCAGACATGACATGAATTTAAACCTATCCATTTTACTGCTTATTAGCACTTCTTGTGGTGGATGAGTGGGAGGAGATGTGTTAGCTCTTGATTAAAGGAAGTTTCTCTATTGTCTCCACTCTGAGTCATTATCAGTACTTGTTTTGCCTCCCTTTCATTAATACAAAAGTGAACAACTATTAAAAGCTTCTAATAAATCTATTTATTCAATAAATATGTAAATGACCCCTAACCAACCATTAGTCCATGTTTGTTCTTGTTTCTAAGGAAACCTCATGTTTCATCTCATTATTCTCTCAGGGTTCAGTAATTCCTCCCAATTCTAACCATGTTTTAACGTCATCTACCCAGGCAGCCAGCATAGATATGAGCCAGTATGATTCATTAGAACTGAGTTTAAACAACAGAGCCACCATGACCTTGATCAAATTTTGCTCCACAAGTTGAATTTTGTGTTCATACAATACTGGGAATCCAAGATTAAACTTGTCTCAGTTGCACATCAATTCCCCCATCAGATACTGCCTTTGTTTTCCAGATACATATTTCTAAAATAAACAACATAAATTAGTAAACTGAAAGTTACCCTATTCATTCATGTGTGCTGCAGATCTTATCCTGTCTTGTTTTCAGAGTGATTTGAAAAAATTTAAATAAAATTCACATCTTGAAGCTGAATCATTTCTTTTCTATATATCAGGTTCTTTCTTGTTTTTTTTTTGTTTTGGGTTTTTTTTTTTTTTTTTTTGTCTTTCTTGAAATAGGGTCTCACTATTCAGTTCAGGCTGGCCTTAAGCTCACTTTGTAGCCCAGGCTGGTTTCGAACTCCCAACAATCCTCCTGCCTCACCCTCTTGAGTGTGCAACCATGCCCAGCCTTCTTTCTTGTTTGTGCATAAGAAATTCATGTCCTCTTCGTTGGAGAATAACCTTTATATCTGTATTACCTTTCTCTTGCTTTCACCAGTAATTCCCAAGTTTACAGACCCTACCTGGTAAATACATTTTTATCAGTGCAGTTTAACTTTACCTATGAAAATTAATTTTCATAAATGTTCTTTGGTAAGGTAGGACATTATTTATACTTAACACATGAGAACCCTAAACCAGGAGATGGTTACTAATTTGTACATCCACTCTAACAAGAATCCACATAAAAAGTCAAGCTAAACCATAGCTCTAAAATTCATATTTGCTGTTTATTGAGTTGAAGTTCTCACATTAGTGGTTAATCAAAGAAATTTGTGTTTTCTTTGAAAAATAAATCTCAAAAGTATCATACATATAAGAAAAAATAAAGGTAACTTTTGTTACTCTCTTTCACTAGGATATGTATAAATTGAATAATTCATTCCCCTACCCTCATTTGTCACTGTCACCATTTCTCAATGCTCTGAATTCAACTCTCAATAATCTACCATAACCACCTCCATGAAGGTTCCATAGATCTCCTACTTCCTAAAAGCTTTTCTTCAGTCATTCATCATGGTCTCTGTATAGCATTCAACACATTTATCCCTTTGAAAATTTCTCCCCTTTGGCTTCTATGAAATTAGACTGCAAACTGCATTAGCTTTCCTCCTACACCATCAGTCACCTCCTCTCTTCCTCCATTCTTCCCTTAGCTTCCATAAATATGACTGCTCTAAGATTGTTTCCTGCTATGTCTCAGTCTATGCCTCTTCCTCATGGGTCACAATAAATTTTGAACCTTTATCTTTATCTTCACATGTGACCTATCAATGTCTACAAATATACACATATGCACACACATATGTGCATATACATATGCTTGTGTAATGGTTGATACATTGTGTCAACTTGAGAAGTTTAGAAGTGTAACTAAGAGACCCAGCAAGGAGCCAGGGTCCTTACTTGTAAACATCCTCATCCTGTGCAAGAGGAGGGCACGGAGATAATGCGAGTGTTATACACACCCTGGGGATGGGGGTAACCTGCTTACAATATAAGGGAGGAAAAAGGCTTGCTCTCCCCTCTTTCATGTTCTTGATGCTTTTCCTCTCTTCCACTGCCTTGAACCACTGCCCCCATTCCATGCCACCCTGCCTTGGAGCAAATTGACTATGGACTGAAACCTCCACAAACTGTGAGCTAAATAAGCCTTTGCTTCCAGGTATTTTGTCTCAGCTGTAAGAAAAAAGTAACCAACACAGCATGCGTGTTCATACATGCATGCAAATAATGATCACATACGCATGTGTATATGACATTATTTGTATGAGACAATGTGTTGCTTATAATGATAAAATCATATATACATATCAGTAGGTAGACATGACTATAAGCCTAATTATTTAACAACCTACTGTACTCTATCTTACCAATACTATATGTTTAAAATTAAACCTATTACAATTTTCCTCTATGGACATCCCTTATCTCTGCCATCTTTAACTTCTATTTAATTCATTTTAAATGAAATAGCCAATTATTTCCAGTACTCCCCCACCTTTTTTAACACACTCTAACTTAGGTTTTTATCAATCTATACTAGTCATATTTATGACATCCAACAAAATTGTTTTTCTCTAATGTTATTATTGAGCATTTTAATTCCCCCCCTTGCTACAAAAAGTATGTAGGGTACTCCACTCATTAATTGTAAAAACAGCATAAATAGTAAACAGGCAAATTAAATTTAAAGGCATTAATTTTTTTGGCCACACAAATCCCAAATTTCTGTACGCTCTTCCTTTTCCTCATGGGAGCTGAAATAGCTGAGCAATTATTTTTTTTTATTTCCCCACTGAGTTGCATCGTGCATCTCCAAGGCACTAGAAGAGTTCTTTATCTTTCCCATTACCTGAATTATAGGTAGAAAGTACATTCCTTTCAAAATCTACAAAATGTTCTGTAATTTTTCTAAATATATAAGTGGCTCTATGTTCAGGTTATTAAATGTTTCCAAATTATCTGCTTAAACATTGAATTCAATGGAGAAAAAAATAAGATACTTTATATGACATGCATTGAAACTTTTCTTTAAGTATTATTTTTTCTTTTTCATTTGCCTAATTTATATATAGCCAATTCCTCTTTTCTGAAATATTATTTTCATTAACTCCTGATTTATAATTACACTCTCAAAACAAATATGTTTACCTTATTAATTTGGGAAAGGCCCATCTACAAATGGATCACAAGTTATCCATTTGATAGATATTCAAAATCATGTGTTAGTGAAAACAAAAATATATTGGCTAACTCAATACTCTCACTTCTTATATTAAATATTAAACTTTAATCTTTTAGCTACTCATAATCTGTAGCCTTAGCAATACTAAAGCAAAATAGTAAAATGACTAGAGAAATACAAGAAACATGATTCTTAGTCTCACATTTCATTTAGACTTCCACATAATTGAAACTGATGTAATGATTAATATTCTTAGCACAGTTTGCAAAGCACCAAACTGGAGCGATCTCCACTGAAGATATAACTTTAGATATGACTAGGTAGTAGAAGTAGAAATAGTATTAGATGAGAAATTCAATCAGTATAAATTTCTAGCCTCTTCTTTTAGTTTTTCTAATTGTGCTACCCCTATGTTGATTCAATTTAAAGTTGCCACAAAGAATTATGTAACATTAATTATTATTATTGCTGGATGACCTCCATGTCCTTCCGAAGCTCTTCTTCTACACTTTGTATTTCTTCTCCTGAGACTGCATAAGTATACCAGAAGGCTGTCCCTAACACAGGAAACATGGAGAAAATTACTCGAGAAATGTTAAAGTATTTTATATAGGTTGGAGCAGTTGAGCTAATCTTAATTTTAAAGATGAATATTGTTTCCTTCAGATCACAATCAAGCTTTAAATCCACTGACAAGAAAAAATATTTCAACTATTATTAAGGAGAATAGCAAGAATCATGCATGAAAAATAAACTATATAATAACAAAAACTGCTGATTGGGTCTGGCAAATAATATATAAACCTTTACACCATATGCAACTGTTTTTAGGGATGTTTATCTCAAGGGATATTAATTTAAATGTTTTTCAGAAGACAAATTGCTTATCAGATTCAAATTTAATTAATTTGCTGAATATATAGCTTATGTTTATATGTATAATAAAAATTTCAAATCTAGAAACTATGCATATGATTTTATATTACATACAGAATTATTACAATATGGGAGAGTACTAAATGAAAAAATACTTATAATTGAGTGCAGACTTCAAGAAATAAGTAAAAAGCAAATGATGTTCAGTATATAAATACATACTAACAAGAGATGTTTACTTAATTTTATCTAAGCAATACTGCTTGAAATTAAAACTTTAATGAATATAATTACTAGTGCACAGCAAATGAATAATTAAGTCCAGACATAATTTTTCATTAAAGGTTTTAAATCAACTCCTTTTTTAATTTTGCTGTATAGTCAAGAAAAAGATCAACTCATATATTATTACTGAAATTATTATCTGTTTTGTGGAGTTAAAATTAAGCTATATGCATAAAATAATATGATAAAATTAATGGAACCCATTACGAATGTTTAAATGTGTTAAATATCAATTGTATCTAAGAAATTTAACTACAACTTTTTACCTACTTACTATTCAATTATGAATGTAAAAAAGTTGCTTATAAAACATTAAGATTTCATTATAACCTATTACAAAGACACAGATCTTCATATTTAAAATACAGTCTATTTATAAAATCATATGTCAGAAGTTAATCTAAATCAAAAGAACATATTTCAAGTAATTTGAAGTAGTTGTCTTTCTTGATCCATTTTAGAAATAATGCGTGGAACCCCCCCAAAAAGAGCTGCCTTTTCTGAAAGGCTATAAATCTGATATATGAAAATAATATATTTTTGTGTGATATATCAATAAAACAGAAATTAAATATATATTACTATTCAAAGGTATATAAAAGCATATCATAATTCCATAATTCTGTATGGAATCAAAGTTGTAGAATAAAACTGATACTGTATATTTAAATATGTCTTTATAACTTCTTTTTTTCTATTTTTGTCTTTTTGAGACAGGGTCTTGCTATGCAGTTCAGGTTGGTTTTGAGTTCACATTGTAGCCCAGGCTGCTCTCAAACTCCCAATGATCCTCCTGCCTCAGCCTCCTGAGTCCTGGGATAACAGGCATGCACCACCACACCCAGCTGGCTTTATAACTTCTATTATTGTATAGTTAGCTTCTAAGAATGTTAACATCCATAAGCATTATTGTATTAAGACCTGCTGAAATTTATCATCATTCCCTTCTCATGTAGAATTTTTTGTTGTTTTATATCATTTTTTGTGAGCAACATTCTCAGGCCTTTTTACTTTGAATCAGGATGTCCCTAAGTTCCCCAGATGGGACTCAAATTTGAGATCCTCCTGCTTCAGCCTCCTAGGTACTGGAATTGAAGGCATGAGTTACCTGGCCAGACTTTATGTACATTTAACAATAAATATATTTCATGTCACTAACCCAGTGCAATTCGATCTTTAAGAACATTTAATAACGTCTTCTCTATACAAAATCAGAATACCTGCAAAAGAATGACAAGGCAAAGCTGCCCAGGTCCCATGTCCACTCAAGTATGTGAATATCCTGAAATACAATGTGCTATGAAGCAAACAATATCACACATGCAACTGAGAAACTTTTTTCAGTTGTTTTGGGACCATGACCTGCGCTTCTTTGCTGTAACATAAGCAAAAATATATTATTTTGTAATACTGGAAACCATTTTATAAATACAATTTGCTAAATGTCATTAATATTAAATCCAGATATATTTGTGTTTCAAAATATACCAACTTATATAGCATCTTTTAATATTATGGCATGAAGAAGTGCACTGTGATATTTGAATCTTTTACTAATAGTAGCAAACATTTACCTAATACTTAACTAGTTGTGCCCTGTTTTAAATGTTCTACAAATATTGACCCTTTCAATGCTTATAAACCTTATACTTAGTATTTTATAAAGGAGAAAAAGACACATAGAGATAACTATTTTGCCCAATCTATATAATTAACACATTACAGGATAAGGCTTCAGTACTATAAGCCAGAATATGTACTCTGAAGTCATTAAGTCCATTTTCTTCATTTCTGTCTGCAGCTTTGTATTTACCTTTACGATAGGATACAAGCTTCCATTTTTATCTACAGCAATCTCTTCCATCATAAACCATGTAGAAGCAGCTTTTCTCTAGATGAGTTCAATCCAAGACTGAGCTTTGAATAAGCACTACAGGAAGGAGCATTCAATTTTTATTAATAACTTGGTTGTAAGTCAGTCTCCTTTTATACAGCAAATCATAGGCATGATTTGTATTAAATCATCTTCAACCCTAATTAAACCTAGATATCATTTCACCCTGTCCTTCAAGAATAGCAGATTTAAATCTAATTTTTGTTAAAGGAAATTCAGATCATTTTTGCAATTTTATTAAAAAGTTATACTAGATAAGTAAAACAAAAAAAAAACTTGATCACAACCCCAAGATTAAAATTAGATGTCTTTAAAAGAACAGGATTCTTGGCTCTATAAATTTTATAATTTATAAGGGCCATGGAAAATAAGAGGTAAATTAGTAAATCAGACACAGAAGTCATTCATTATGCACAGTTTAGAGCATATCAGAGACTGATAAGTGTGGCGGGATCTATAGCATTCTATGAAGCACTTTCCCAGGATTTGATAAACAAATCAATAATGTTAACAATTTTTCCTTTTTAATAATTTTGATAATTTATTTCCATAAAAATGTTTCCTCATTAAATATAATAAAATGATGGAGATAGGCCATGAAGACTCCCAAAATGTCTTTCCTAATATTTAAAATACCAAAGATTTATCAGCTCACTTATTCTCACTCTGTACAATAGCTACCAGTTTTTCAAGGAGGATCGACTGCTATTTCTTTTTTTATTTTCAACTGACTGTGACCGCCCATGCTTGGAGATCCCTCCAACAGCAAATAGTATTTCTGGATCCTTCAGCATCTTAGTCCCTGGATAATCACAAGTTTTTATTTTTAAATCTTCCTTTCAGCACTTCCACAGCACTAAAGTTAATGGTTTGCTAAACCCTGAAACGCCATTAAAAGCAGGAGCCTGCACATTTGTCTTTTAACTTTGCGTCCGCTCTACTTTTCATTCTCTTTAAACAGTTGTTCCATAAAAGCTCAGTGGGGAGCTCTTCCCCACAGGCTTAATCTAGTGTTCACATCGCCTGGTCTGTCTAGCAGCAGATTCAATAAGCTTACTCCGATGAAAGTAAGCCCCAGGAACCCGTGACGAGATCCAAATTTATCTAATGCATGAACTAAAACCAAACTAAACAGACTCACTGAATTTTCAGTCTTCCAACTATAACTGGTATCTGATATTTCTTAAATTATTTTTAA
Organism: Chinchilla lanigera; assembly: GCF_000276665.1. Taxonomy (NCBI): domain Eukaryota; kingdom Metazoa; phylum Chordata; class Mammalia; order Rodentia; family Chinchillidae; genus Chinchilla; species Chinchilla lanigera. The sequence continues at coordinate 31,353,851 of NW_004955406.1, read as the reverse complement.
AAATTCAAAATAGTCCCACTCCATAATCAAGAAAAAGTTTCCAAGACCTCCTTCATATAAATAATGAATACAAGTGCCCCCTGTAGTCTTTATATTTTTGCTTTACTTCTGAAACTTAGGTTACAAGAAAATAACAAATATATTCTGTATTAAAATATCTAAATGTAGGAAGTCTATTTAAATTTCTGATGATATACTGCAATAAAAATTCATTTTAATTGAAGAAAAAGCTATTTACTACATCAGATAAATTTTGTATAATTATATATCAAAGCTTTTTAAAATAAAATATCAGCACTACTAATAACCAAGAAATAATTGATTTGGCATTACATGGAAATTTTCTAAACTTCAACTACTTTTATTTCAAGTATTTATTAACCATATCAAATGTAGAGCTAAAATTGTTATAATTTCTCATATAATAAGAAAATACTGGAATTTACATGCACATACATATGTATATGTAGTTGGAACCAAACATAAGAAATGAGTACATTACCATAGAATCTCAATTTTATTTAAAATTTGCAGATGAGAATACTAATGGGCTACATTTTGTTACTACTTTTTTTTTATTTTAAAAATAAAAGGAGGAAAACATTAACAGACAGACATTTTACAAAATAGCAAAAGAACAGTACAGACAACATAGAGTTACAAACAAAGTGGTAGGAAATTAAAATACTTGTTGTACTACATATTGATACCTTTAAAGTGGTTTCTCATGAAAACAGATAAGAGACATGCAATATTTGAGTAATATCCATGAACCATTGCCAATATGATTTCAACTGGACCTCATATTGAGTAAATAAGAGTTTTTAAAACAAATATATTATTTCCTGCATAGCTTCTCTTCTTTTAAATGTTGGATATATAATAATGAAACCAATTCAAGAATAGGGTGTGCTGTAATAAAAATAAACCATAGGAAATTATTCCTCTTATACTTCTTTTTAAAATCCCTTAATAGTGGAAAATTAAGGTTGTTCCATTTACTGTATGGATGGATTAATCACTTTTAAAATGGCAAGATAAGAGTGAATTCATATTAAGGGAAAGAGGCAATACATAGATCTAAAATGACATTCATCAAAATGTTTTATTCGAAAGCGCCTGCCTGACAAGTGCAAGGTCCTGAATTCGATTCCTGGTACAAAAAAAAATGTTTTATTCTAGAGTCATTGGCTTATTAAATCAATAAAGAAAATATCCTGTGATATCCATATTTCTAAATAGTAAGACGTGAAATAATTTTTGAGCCTAAGGCTCCATGACAACTACTTACCATGAAATGTCACTTTAGAGTTTGGAACTTTGGTATAATTTTATTTATTACTTATTTGGATACTTCGCTAAAATTATCTCTTTTATCTTTTTTTCTTTCCTTTTTATTTTGAGATGCTGATGATGAAATCATATTGAACTACATTTTCAGCCCTTGTTTTTAGCTTATATTTTGAGACAAGTAGCGTAGAATGGGCTGGAAATTGAAATGCTCTTGCTTCACCTTCCAAGAATAATGAAATGATAAGAATGCCTTATCATAACTAGCTAACATATCCTTTAACAATATGCCATTTTATAAATACACTTCATGGTCTAATAAGTTAAAATATATACCCTAGTTATGGTAAATATAAATTCTTTAAATCATAAAAATAAGAATGAGAATTAAAACTCACTCTCAGAATTTTATAGAAGACAGTAATTTTAGGAGGATTATCACACTGTGCATTAGAGCAGAATACATCTATGATACAGCTGTTAAGTAATGATATCTTCAGCTGTCAGTCTGACCCAGATAATTGTTCACATTATAAATAAAAATCTCTAAAGATGAAGACAGAGCAATGGATTCTTTGTTTATATTCACCTAACAGCTATTTCTAATTAACCATACAGTTGTTTTAAGATAAAGAAATTCGAGGGCCAGGAATATAGCTCAATGGCACCAGTACCTGCCTGGCAAGTGCAAGGTCCTGAGTTCGATTCCTGGTACCAAGAGAAAAAAAAAAAAAAAAAACTCCATAAGATAAAGAAATTCCATGTACTTTTAAATGTAGTGTATTTATTTAGCTATAGTACCATACTTTCTCTTATATCAAAAAGTGACCCCCAAGCTACCATCTCTGTGAATCAATGAAAGGTAGAATGTCAACTCAGAAAATCTTTCTTAAAGTATATTTAAATACTGCAATTAGTTAAAGGGAAAAACTTCACTTTAAAACGGGGCAAAATACAATGTTTTCTTCATAACTGAGAGCAACTGTTTCCTTTCCATGAGTTAAAGAAAGGCTGCTAAAGCAAGTAAGAGCAAAGGTACTCAGAGGGTCAGGGGAGTTTGCTCATTTTCCTGCAGTTTAAAACACTTTGAATAAAACTTCATTCGGGGAAGAAGGTCTGTATTGCTTAAGTAAAATTTTAAATCCTCTGCATTATATCACAACTACCTCATTGCCTTTGGAAAGACATAGTTTATGAAGCACAGACTAGACTAAGAGGGTTCCAACTGAACCAATGAACTGCTAAGCAAAAACATAGTTCAACATTACACAACAGCGCAGAATTTTCTAAATAGCAAATTCATTGTTATTTTTTTATTGTATAATTTCACTCTTGCACCATAATTCATTGTCACATTAAGGGTATGTATTAGAAACACATGACTATCCTTGCATATTAAGAGGCTGTTTGATTCTCCTGTGAATGAGAGGGAAGTATGTCTTTGAAATATAACCCTAACAGTATCTGTTAAAATTGGATCACATGTAGCTTATTTCTGAAATTTCAACAAAATTGCGATCTGTTAAATATTTTATACATATCACTGTAATGAGAGTCTAGCTCACTTAATTGTTCAACATTAAATTAGGAGAGTTATTGAAAATGTTAGGTGCTGGGGATATAGCTCAGTGGCACAAGCGCGTGCCTGGCAAGTTGGAGGTCATGAGTTCAATTCCCAGTACCGAAAAAGAAAAGAAAACAAACTCAAAGCCATTTAGGGCTGGGGATTTAGCTCAGTGGCAAAGCGCCTGCCTGGCAAGCGCAAAGTCGTGAGTTTGGTTCCCGGTACCGGAGAAAAACCAAAAAAAAAAAAGAAAATGTTGCAAGACTTTTTTCTTCCAAAATGAAATAACTGTAGGTCTAATTTCTGTCATAAATGATAAAGGAATAAAGTACCACTGTATATGTGTTCTACTGAATTACAATGCTTGTACTCTAAGACCCATCAGCATTATTTTAATTATTCCCACACAAAAGTATTGAACATATTCATATATTTAAAAAACACTTGTATAAATTAGAAAATATTCTACTAGCTTATTGTAATTATGACTCAAGCCAAAAATGCATATTTTCACCTGAACAATTACTTTTGAAACTGGAAAATAATACCTCAGACCTCCATTGTTTGCTTTAGATTTCCATAACAAATGGTTTATAAATGAAAAATATTTTCAGCCTTAATTATTCTTAACTTCATATCAAAACACAACAAAACTAAATAAGCACATTTTAAAGAGGCCAAAATAAATATGTTACCAGCTGAGTTTACTCCAGACGAGAGATATCTCAGGACTACAGATGCTCATGCTCCCAAACTGATGACTCACCAGCCTAGGCACTGGAATTCAGCATACCTGAATTCCCTATGTGGATGAGTTTAACTAAGGGAGACTTCCACGCTGTCCTAAACTGCTATGTTTTGATTTTAGACACCAGAAACAGCTGCTGGGTTCATTGATGGGCAAAGTAAAATCTGAATAAACAACGTACATCAGTATATCAAATATTATGGAATTCTTTCAAAAGAATGATTGGGGTCTTAGCCTACATTGACATTTAAAATAATTAAGATTGAATTTCAAGGGAGACCTTAGGTATGATTGTTTCAGACATTAAACTCATAAAAAATATATAAAACAATATTTATTTACTTTCATCATTTTACATTGTGTCTTCTCTCAAATATTACATAGATTCTCAAAATTAAGGATAACAACTTTGGAAAAATATAATAAAAAGTACCAAAGTAAGAAAAATTAGAAACAAGTAGAATTTAACAGGTAGAGAAGAGACAATATATAAAGTGATGGACAATTCTGAATTATTTTACTTATAAAAAAAGTATGAATTTTCAAAAGATTTTTTTGTTGTTTTTTTTTTGTTGTTGTTTTTCTCCAGTACCGGAACCGAACTCAAGACCTTGGGCTTGCCAGGCAGGTGCTTTGCCGCTGAGCTAAATCCCCAGCCCCCTCAAAAGAATTTTTAAACAATCTAAGAAAATAGTTTTAAAAAGTGAAAATTTGGTGGATGGATCTTAGGAAAATAAAAATATTTAAAGAATATTAAGCATCACTATAGTATTTAACCATTTTCCTCAGTGTGCATGCACACACATGCACGTGCACACACACAAATAAATTAGTAACAAATAAAAGATGACCAAGAACAGATAGATTTTATAGCACATTAAGGCAGACTCTTTAAAAAAAGTCTGACCTAGCAATTCCTCACTGCATAAAAATTATTCAAAATTTTGGAGAATGATTATAAACTATTAATAAAAAATGTTACCACTACATTTGATAAAACTAATATAAAAACATAGCAAAATTTCTGACTGTATCTTTATGAACATAAACTGATATCCCATCATATTGTAAGTACCAATACATCAAAATGATAAAAGGCATGAATAACATTTCTTGTCAGAGAATAAACAAGCAATATGTTTTATTGTTCTATGTCTATTTTTTCTTTTTGCCTTAATCTCAAATTTTCTTGCTATTGTGTAGGCATGTGTGATATCATTACTTCAGTGAAAAGCTGAAGGAAACCCCAGTGAAAAGCTGAAGGAAAGAAAGTTAGAGTATTTAATTGACTGGTTTTACTGTAAACTAAAACTACTGGATTTTACAGAACAAAGATAGTTGAGTTCATATTTACTTGCTATATTTCAACTTTCCCTATTCTTCTGCACCAGTTACAATTTATACTTTAGAATTTCATATCCCAACATTATGATGCTAATTTATCTGTTGTAACTTTCTTTTGTTAGTTTTCTTTCCCTATATTTTATTTACTATTATTTTACTGCAATTTTCAAGAAGCTAGAGGATTACACCTTTTGAAATCATATCATTAGAATGTACTTTGCTTTATATATTGAAAATTCATATGTGGAGTCTAAGAATATTGGACAAAATTTATGTATTCTAACCATATTTAAAGCTACTAGACACTTGAAAATAAACTAGCACTATTCATGTAAATAATAATAATACTCTTGTATTAGATCTCCTATCACTCAAACATAATACCAAACACCCACAATTTAAAACAAGAAGTATTTAGCTGGCTTGCATTTTCACTCTATAATCATCTAGCTCCAAGGCAAAAGCATCACGGGAAAAGAATGCAGAGCAGCAAACCTGCTCTGTTCACACTATATGTGTATTTATATCCAGTGCTCAAAACAACATTACTGTAACTCACCCCAACACACTCAGGACCATATTTTACTAACCTCGTAGGCAGTTCTTAATCCAATGAAACTGACATATTAGCACTCACAACTCTTATCAACTTCACACTCAAACACTCCTTAACCCATACTTAATATCCAAAACAAAATAGTAAATTCAATATGCTGCCTAACCTAACACAACTATCTGTACACAACCAGAAACATAATAATCCCTTCCCCCAAAAATCTCAATAATTCCAGTGTTCAAAACTTTAAGTCTCTTGGGAGATTTACTGCAAAATCTTACCTCAAAACTTCTGTTTAACAAAAAGAGAGAGAAAGTTACATAATCCTAGAGTATATTGGCCTGGGGTAAGCGTTTTTCATTAAAAAGAAAGGATAAGAGATTGAAATGTATCAGATCAAAGTGAGACAAAAACCTAGCAGGACAATGTCAGGTGTGGTGGCAAACATCTATAATCAACACTACAGGAGGCTGAGGTAGGAGGATTGCCATGAGTTTGAGGCCAGCTGGACTACACAGTGAGTTTAAGGTGACCCTGAATTACACACATGCCCTGTCTCAAAACCAAAAACAAACAAAAACTTAGTAGGACAAATGAAGTCCTATAGCTCGATATCTGGAACCTGGGGTACATGGTGTGAAATGTGAGTCCCATAGAGCATGTGTGGCCCCATCCCTATGCCCTGGATGGTTGCTAGTCACATGTCCTCTCTCCTGAGCTGGTTCCACTCATGACCTGCAGCTTTTCGCAACAGAGATTCCACATTCCTGGCATCTCCATTGTATGAGGTCTCCACTGTATCTTTGGCTTTGTTTTTACAAATTCATGCAGTACCGTCTGAGATGCTTTTTTCTCTAGTCTCCAGCACCTTCCTTTTAAATCTGGGTGGAAGCCTTCCTGAAACCACAACTCTTGAACTCTGGATTTCAGTAAAACAGGATCATGTGGACATGCCAAAGGCAGTGACCATGTAAAGCAATCACTGGGGCCCCTTGAACTCTGGTTGTAGCAACTTCTTAGTGTTTGAGTGGCTGAGCAGAGTAAAATGAATCACAAGTCCTGAGGAACCATTTCCCTACAAGGCCCTTCTCTAGCAAGCATTTCAGAGACTCTCAAATGAAAAGTTTATACTTTGGCACCTTTGAACTTGTAATGGTTGAGATCTTGCTGATTCCTGAGATGTTTTCAAGTCATCTTCTTCTTGTTCATATACAAAGTACTTACTTCCTTTCAATCTAATCTCTGTAGAGGGCATATATCCTTCATCCCAAATTTACACTGGGTTTTTTTCTGGGCCAAAATTTAAATTTTTCAAATTTTTTCCTCCTCTATCTTTGATGTCTGATTATCATTATGAATCTGGCTGAAAGCAGCCAGTGGTACCTATACCACTGCCTGAATATTGGGCTGTCTTGAAATTTTTCCCTCATAGTAATTAGTCCACTACCCCTAATCTCAGTCTTCTGTAAATTCTCAGAACATGGAAAAAATGTTGACTTTTTTTTTCTCAAGACTATAACACACATGGCCTCCTGCTTAACTGCCAATAGAGTCCTTGTTGTTAGCTGAAATATTTGAGCCTGAGTTTTTCTGTCTATATTCTTAGCAGTATTGTGGTCTTCTGGACTCTGAACAAAATCACCCATCAGGCTCTGGTTGTTACATTCAAAGCTTCTCAAGCTTGCATCTCTAAGTCTATGCAGTGTCTTCCAGCCAATTATTTCCAAAGCTAACACACATGATCAGGTTCGATCACAGCAATGATCCCACTTCCATATTAATCAGCTTCTGTATTAATCAGCTTCCCTGTTGTTGAGATCTATTATCTGACAATCACCATTTAAAGAAGGAAAAATTTAATTGACTTGTTTGTTCAGTCTACAATTAGCTTGGCCCAAGGCAAAATACATCAAAGGAGAAGAAAGTGGAAGAGCAAAACTGCTTCGTTTGTAGCAGCCGTGAAGCAGAGCAGGAAATAGTTTCAGAATGGAATAGGTGAGAGACAATATAGAACCCGAGGCCAGGCCTCCATGACCACCCATAAACACCAGCAATGTGCTTTACTGATCTGATAGGTATTTCTTAATCCAATGAAATAGATATTTCAGGGTTCATGATACAATTGCTAATCCCAATAGTCATTGAGAATCCAAGTGTGACAAATACCAAGGATGTATTACTCTACTGAAAGAATAAGTAGAACTAGCAATGTAAAATAACCCATTTTTTAGAACTCTAGAATCTAACAACAAATAAATAGCAACCAGGAATGTGCTTAATGCATTTTGATATGAGAATATTAGAGAAATGTAAATGCCTATCTGCCATTCCCCTTCACATACATGAAGGTCATTATGTAGAGGATAGCCCATGTTCCTTTGAAGGCTTTCTAGTGCCAGGGAAGTAATATATGCCTTATTCTAAAGTAATTCTCATTGTGCATTTTGACCTCTCTGGTGGTTCTCTCAGGAATATGCTTGAGTTTGTCTCTATTATAAACCCCGGTAGAAATCTGTTTGGGAGTGACCTAATAACGATAGTTGAAAGCATTAAAAATTACACTAACTACAGCTACCTGTGACAACACAATAGTTGAGACCAGCAGAAGATAAACCAGGACAGGAATGAAGAGGTGGGACAGGACACATTAGGGAATACATGATTTCAGAGAACTCCTGCATCTGTTAGGAATTCCAGAAGGTTATACACATGCCCAGTGCTAGATAAATAGTTACAAAAGACTGCCAAGATTTTTAACTCTTGCTCACATGCTGACATTATGTAAGAACTGAAGGCTAGGACAGGTTTTAAATACTGCAGCTAAGTACTGAAGGAGAGTGAATGAAAACGAATATTTGAAGAAATAGTGGCTGAAAATATCAGATTGGTTAAAACAGTAACTTCATTCAGGAAATTCACAGATCTACAAGACAAGGCTGAGGCTGATGTAATAAACTCACAAGAATCCACATTAAGGCACAGTGTGTTCAAAGTATTTGAAACACAGAGGAGTCTGCAAAGCAGGAAAAAAACCAGGTTGAACTGAGTTATCCTCAATAGCCCAGTCATCCTCAATAGCGTTCAGAGCCAATTTCCCTTCAGAAGGAGCATCAAACTAAAATCACCAAAGAAGTGGGTAGGGGGCTTCAGTGTCATAATCTTCAATTTTATAATAAATCATAAATGTGCACTTAAAATGTAATTCTAAAAGAAAAAGCATATCTTGGCATGACACAAGGAAATGTTTTACACAGATGTATTTGCCAATTGTCATAATGACTTGAAGTTTTACTGCTTTGTTTGTAAAATCAAAGGAGTAAAATTAAATTTTAGCCATGAGTTCAATTCCATTGTTTTTACTTAAGCATGGATTCTCATAACTCCATTGTTAGGTTTAATATGTTAAATGAGTATTAAAAGAAGAGCTCTAATATAAACAAAACTGAAAATTCAAACCAAAGCCAATACAACCCAGAGACCGAAAGGCACACATCATAAATGTAGAAAATCCTTTCACTGTTCTGCTTCAATGAAGCCTAAAATACTAAGAACCAAGAACAGAATTATTTAAATATAAAGTTTCATTGATATGCTGAACTACTGTAGCCTGTTAATTGGATAATAACTTTACAAAAGAATGCTAATAGAAAGTTATTAAAACTTTTACAGGAATTCCACTTTGTTGATTCCTACAGAATTAATAACAGTCTGTGCTAGGATTTTTTTAAATAACCACACACTTCTCTGTAGTAGACTTTTCTTTATCATCTAGTTTGGACAAATTACTCTCCCTGAGCAATTATGAAAAGTAATAGTGTCGTTTTTGTATCACATGTTCTGTTGAGTCACAGAAGTTATGATACTGTGAGCTAAATGTTTGGCACATATGTCTGTGGATCAGTTTTGCACTGCTACATAAAAGCAAAGTTTTCAATGAAGGAAAAGAAAGTTTTAAACAAAAGGACCTCATTATAGTATGAATCAAAATTAATCTGCTATTTACCTCAATTATGAAGAATAAGAAATAAATCATAAATATGAATTTGGGATAGAAATTATTTGTGATTGTTATGGTTTCTATCTTGATGTCCCCAAAGCCTTAGGTAATCATAGGCAGGACTTGTAGAATGGGACTGGATTATGGAGGCTTTCTAGCTGACTTGCTGTTACAAAGTGGGGCTGGTGTGCAAGAAGTAGGCCACTGTGGAGTTGACCTGAATTGTTGTATTTCTCTTCCCAGCTCCTTGCCTAACATCCCACTTCCTGGCTGCCATGATGTGAGCATATGACTCCCACCCAGCCCCTTCTATCCTGCTCCCACAAACCCAGGGACTGAAACTTCTAAAATGTGAACCAAAATAAACTTTGTTAGATTGTTAACATCCAGTATTTTGTCCCAGAAACAAGAAAGTGACTAAGAAAGTAATTTAAAGTATTCTACAAAGTTAACCTATAATATAAATAATCTTTGTCATTTTAAATAATACTAATAATAATGTCATTAATTCAATCTCTTTAACCTTTCTTTTAGTGCAACCAAAAAACATTTTACCTGATATTGCATCCTTTTAGCACTTCAATTAATGATTTTATATTAATTTTTGTTAAATTCTTCAGAAGATTCAAATCAAATAAGCACATTCAGTCACTTGAAACTTATTTGTATGTAGGTTATACCCAGAGATAAAAAGAAAAGACAGAAGTAGAATGTGACAGAGATTTAATGATTTAAATGTACTAAGCATATATGCAATAGAATAGAATGTTTTCAGATCACATCAACAATCTACTAGAGGTGGTACAAATTAAATATGTGATTTATCTCAATAATACTAGACTGAGAGTGTGTGGAGAGTCCATTGTAAATCTAGCTCCTTCATTGGGAAAGAAAACTCAAATTGTACTCCTTATAACAAAAGTCAGTAGTAGAATTTTCATAATACAATTCTAGCTAACACTTAATATCTATGTGCTTTTAAGCAGAACTCTGTACATCCATTGCTTATGTTTCTTCTCACAGAAATTTTTTGAATCTGTCCTGTTGCCTTCTTCATTTTGCCTACAATGAAAACATGATTGAGAGAAACTAAATTATTGTTCAAAGTCATAAATGTATGAGAATACAGAGGACAGAGGAAATTGAGGATATGAGAGAGCGATCTGGCTGGGACATCTGTTAACCCACTGATCACTCAGGTTGATTTGGTGGACTAGGCTGGTGTCCCCTTCCTTTTTCACTGCTCCATTTATGTCCCTCCCAAAACCGTGTGGTACATAGAAGAGGACGACCACCCCAGATAGAGGAAGACCATTTCCTTGGTCAAAGGTATACAAATTGCTACACTCCCCTGCTAGAAGCTCCAAACAAGTTCTCAAGAAATGAGAGACTGAAATGGAATGCCATTAAACAATAACATGTCAAAAATATGATACTAATAAATTTCAACAAAGCATAAAGGGGTCAAGTGAACACAATCGAGCCTTCAACTTTAAATGACAACCAAGAAACAGTGTAAAACCTATCCCATTTTATAGAAATGAATCAACCTGTTACCTTTTACACAAATATCATCAAGAAAAATAAGACTTATCATGATCACATTTAAAGCATTCAGTATCCACATCCTGAGTCCTGACAAAATTATTCTCCAATTTGCAACCATATACTAGCCCAGATCTTTAATCCTACCCCCATCCAATTGAAATGATGAAATGAGTGCTGCTAACTGATTAGTAACACTTCAGTTTTGGAAGATGAATACTTAAATAAAGAAAAAATAAAGAAAATACTTAAATAAATAAAATACTTAAATAAAAAATAAATAAAATACTTAAATAAAGAAAAAATACTATCTGAAATGTATAGCAAAGATATTTCCATTTAAGAGTCCTGACTTTAATTCATTCTACTTAAAAGGCTTATCTAAATATTTGTGTAAAATATTTTTATAAAGACCATACGTTAGACCTGTTAGGCATTTTTAGTATTTTTTTAATAGTTTTTTTCCTGTACCGGGAATCAAACTCATGACCTCATGCTTGCCAGGCAGGCACTGTGCAGCAGAGCTAAATCCCCAGCCCTCATTTTTAGTATTTAAAGGAAACTGAAATCATTATCTTTATAGATAAAATTTTGAAATGTAAGGCATTCTTACAAATAACACTACATTTTAAATGTGTTTGAATTTAACTAAAAGCAAATCAAGAAACAATGATTGTTTCTTTTATGTAAAAATTACTAGATTTTTAACAGAATAAGAATGATGATATAGTAACCATGAAAAGCCAAAACAAGGTAAAGAGACATATAAACCAAAAAGTAACCCCAAACCCTACAAATATGGGAGAAAACAAAAGAAGAAAATGAAGGATGGACAAAGAAATGCAAGCAAATGATACAGATAGACTATACAGTGAGATTGTAGAAGGAAGTCCAGGTATGTATCTAATTAAGAATTAGTGCTATAGGGGCTGGGGATTTAGCTCAGTGGCAAAAGCGCCTGCCTGGCAAGCGCAAGGTCGTGAGTTCGGTTTCCGGTACCGGAGAAAAACCAAAAAAAAAAAAAAAAGAATTAGTGCTATAAACACTCTAGTTTAAAGATAAAAATTATAAAAATGCACAAAATGTTCAATTACATTTTCCACAACAGACCATGAGTATAAAAAGGAGTAAGACAAAAATAAATAATCATGATAAAGAACCTATATCATGCAAAAAGTATGCACAAGAAAACAGGAGCATGGATTTCCACTTCTGGACAAACTGGAGTAAAAGGCACAGATTTTTATCCTCCTGTCTTAAATAGCAATAATGACTATGCCTGAATACATTAAAGAAAATTTTTCAGTAGTAAAACCTTCCCTAACACAGGAAAAGAAAAATAAATAAAAATCCTCAAAACCCATATGGATTTGCTCATGAGTTCAATCAAACTTTTAAGGAAGAAACAGCACCAATACTACACATATACTTGCAGAACATTCAGGTGTAGTGAATATACTCCAACTCACCCATAAAAAGATATTACAGAGAAACAATAGTCTAAAATTACTGCCCAGTGCTTGATGGAATGTAGCACATAGAATTCAAAAATATATGAAAAGGATAACAGTATGACTAAGTCGTATTTATTTTCAGAATACAAGTTTGGCTTAACATTCAAATTGAATTAAGATTAAACATATTCAAAAAACCACTGGACTACATTAAAATTCATTCCTGACTACAACTAACAATAAATTAAGGATAAAAGGGAATAGCATCAATGCAGATAAAAGACATCTGCAATAAACTGATGATGTATAGTGCACAGAAAGGTGAATGACTGAATGCTTTGCTCTAAGGTTAGGACTGCTTTCACCACTTTTGTTCACAGTAATCCTGGAGGTGATAGGGCAGAAACAAGTGAAACAAATAGCAAACATCCATAGCAAAAAGATGTAAGGCTGTCCTATTTGCAAATAATGTAATCAAACGAGCCAAAGCAAAATGAAATTTGCAAATCTAATGAAACTAGTGTGGTTTTTTTTTTAAGGTTATAGGATACAAGGTGAACATGTACAAAATATTTGTTACTAGCAGTCATTAAATTGATGAAGTATCATTTACATAGCATCAAATACATGGGACTCATAAGGTTAAATATGGAAAATGTGTGTGAGGTCGATATACTGACTACAGAAACACTGCTGAGTGACATTAAAGAAGACCTCACTGTAAAGAGAAATCTAACTTATTAAGAAATGGGTAGAGTCAACATTAGCAAGATGTCATGTTTTCCCTTATTGAGCTCTTGACTCAAAGCAATCCTAAGTCGAACTCAGCACAACTTTTAAGTGTAATCTAACAAACTGATTTAAAACTCTTGAGAGAATGCAAAATTACTAAAATAGACAAAGAATAGTGAGAAAATCCAAAACAGTTTCAAGTGAAGAACAAAAAATACTACATTTGGATATAGATAGACAAATAGATTAAGAGGCTCTCATACACAGAACTGATTTTTGAGTTGCAAAAATAATGTATAGAGTAAATGATAGTGTTTTCAATAAGCAGTAAAAAAACTGGTATTTTTATACAAAAGAAAAAGTGGAATTTTGATTTTTGTGTTGCACCAAAATAAAAAATTAAAAGGAATTTTATATAAAATATAAAACAAATACTGCACAATTCCTAGAAGAAAATGTGAAAGAAGTATTTACTTCCCTAGCAGATTTAATGCCAAAAGGACAATCAATAAAAGAACAAATTTATTAATTAGACTTCATCAAAATTAAAAATGTTTTTCAAATAACACCTTTGAGAAAATCAAAGACAAGCAGAAGCAGGATAAAGAGTCCCCAATTAGTGTGTTTGATAAAGAAACAGAATTTCCAGGAATTCACAAAATTCAAGTATAAGAAAACAACCCAGAGGGGAAATGGAAAAACAGATTTAAATAAATAATGCATAGAAGATAGGCAGCATGTAAATAAACATATGAAAAGATCATCAATATCATTAGACAGTAGAAAAATGAAAACTAAAACTAAAATGATCTATCACAATACACATATTACAAATTGGAGCTTAAAATATTGATTATTCCAAGTACTGCTGAAGTCCTAGAGGATGTGGAACCCTCATGCGCTGCTGGAAGAAAAATGGAATAACCACTTTGGAAAGATCTGGCATTTTCCTTGAAGTCAAATTATACATCTACCACATGATCTGGTCATTCCATTCTGAGGTAGTTACCCATGAAATAGAAAATTTTAATAAAATTAGAATTTTCGACCATTTGTAGATAATATTTGTGTGGACTTTCACTTTCTATTGTTGTTACCTGTATTAAATACTTCATTGCAACTACTTTATGTACAGAACCTCTTTTATATCAACCTAAGTAGACTGGTATATTTGTGAATATGGAATTTTACTTTGTATATTTTTATATTTCCCACATCACATGACATACTAACATACTTCTCTAAGCACAAAACACACAGAAATTTCCCAAAATATGTAGCCCTCTGCTATCCACACTGATAAACACAGTCTCTTCCCTGGGAATCATCTCCTGGAAAAATAGACTAAAAAGCAACCATAGCTACCACAGTTGCATAAGTCAAATGTGTAATTCTAAAAGGGTATTGTGGCAATTATGCTCTAAAGGCTCAGAAAAGCAATTACTGAGTAACTGATCAGGTAATATCTCCCTGCTTAGAGAAACAGTATGGGGTGCAGAACTCCAAAATCTGAACATTGACATAAAGCTTCAGTTATTATTCCCCAGTGTTTCCAAAATTTGTTTTCATCTTTAGTTGAAAGGAACTTCTTTCTACCTGACATATAGAATCTCTAGCCATTCTGTATAGTGTCATTTTACTGTCATTCAGCACAATGTCCCTCGATCCCATTTCCAACCTTTTCTTTTTCCCACTATGAATTTTTCATTTTTTAAATGGGCTGAAAGCAACTTCACTGTATTATCCTTAGAAGGACTGCCACATCACCCTCCCCAGGCCCAAATATGACTGTGCTAACTAGCAAGCAGCACAGACTTTATAGAGGTGACTCCCCTAAATCGGCTTTCAATTTAACTAGTGAGTTCAAGGCCAACCTGAACTACATAGTGAGACCTTGTCTCAGAAAAACAACAACAACAACAACAACAACAACAACACAAACACACACACAAAATAAATACATAAATAGGAAAAATTAAGGTTTTGTGCTGTGCTTTAGAGAACTAGTTTGGGAGACTAATGAGACCCCAGTAGTTTCCACAGCCTTATCAGAAACACACCCCAATAAATGTTACTAAACATACTGTTGTGATATATTTACATTGGTCATCATCAAATGGCTTAGGTTTTTGTGTGTAAAACAATAAGGTCTCATTAAAAGAAATCTTGGTACAAAATTAAATTCAGAGACTAAGATTTCCATATAGCTATGACATTTATTATTGCTAATTTCATGGTGGACCGAATATATTCACACCTTTTGTTTGTGCAAATCTTCTAAAATATAAAACCAGGATTATTCATGATAACCTGTTTTTTTAGACTCGGATATCTGCCTTTCTCTTGTACCCTTGCTACTTATGATAAGAGATATATGTCAAATCAACATGAGATTACCAGTCATATAATAGCCTTTAAAAAACTTATACAATATATATGCTATATATGTCACTCTGTTCTATGTGAAGATGGATATTTAAGTATGTTACAAAAATTATGTCATCATGATCATCATGCTAAAATGTTATCTGAGACTCTTGATTTGAAGTTTTCTCTATAAACTATATAACTGTTATCTGCTAACATTCTACAGAGATTCAGCTACTAAAACAAGCACAATCAATAAAATATAACATTTCTCTGGCTGTATCTTATATATCAAAGTACTTGATATCCAGATAAAAGTATAAAGTTAGATTTATTGCTCCTGTACTTTCTCAGATTACAAAGGATGAAAAGGGCTATCATATACAACATTGTTTTTTAAACTTTGCCAAAAACTATAAAAACAGATGATGGACCTGCTTCTATTAGAAGATCCACTCAACAATTTTTTCAGCTTTGGAACATTAAGCATATAACTGGAATTCCCTACAATTCTCAGAGACAAGCAATTATTGAAGAATCTCGGACGGGGGGGGGGGTCAATCAATCAGGGTAACAGGCCTCAAAAGAGGAGGATTAGGCACATAGGCCCAATATTCCATTGTCTGGGTGGAGGGATTACATACTGCAGTGGCCATGATGACAAACATGGCAACCAGGAGGGTTTCTGGGGTGGGAGCCAATCCCTGAAGGAAAGTTAAGAGGCATGCTTCATCCATTGTCTCTTCCCGGGCTATCCAGCTGATTATCTGGGAAGAATGTTATCATCTTTGGGCCTGACAAGGGGTATCAATATCTCCTGGTCTTCCTGCTAGTGTTGGATGAGGCTACTATTGTGGGTCTCTGCCAATGTCATGTCAATAGCAAGACCACCAGTTAACCCACTGACAAATGTGATTGGCCCCCAGAGATTTTTCCTTCAATAGATAGGACCTTCCAGAGATGACAGTTTTGCCTAGACCTCTAATTATTAGCTTTATAGAGCACAAAACTTCGATAAACCTTACTTCCCATTTTGTCCACCAACCCCTCTGTGTATCTGTGCTAGATAACATTCTTCAGCCTTGCTTTACCATAAGAGCTCAGTCTTGGGTGGCTTATATAAAAGATCAGATGGTAGTTCTTACTCTGGGCTTGATACCCTTTTATGGAGATAATACTACGAATTTAAACCTCACTTGCCTGTTTGCCAATTCTATGTATTCCTTTCTCATTTCTATGAAGGACATATGGCCCAATAGGAAACTTGTAGAAAGACAAAAGAGTGTAATAAGATAGATAAATTCAGATTTCCTTTGTAGACTGGGCCCCACATGAAATGTTCATGGGAGAAGGGAAAAGCTGTGGACAACCATCTTTCAGTGGGTCTCTAGATCAGGCAGTCCAGTCCCTACCAATGAAAAGTATCACTTGGCTGGGTAGGGATCAACTCCATCTATACACCACTGAGTCATAAATAGAAATGCGGGCCCCATTCAGTATTCCCTTTGAAAGTTAGTATTGACCTTTGAAAAAGGCCATATTCCAATAGTTAAATTCACCCTAATTAGATTTAAACATTTCAGTATTGATATTTGTGTATATGATCCTCATGTGCTTCTTCTTGGGGATGTGATTTGGAATAAGACCTCCTTTTCATGTTTTAATTGCCATCTCAACCATTGCATCTATTCTAGTCAATTGTTAGCTTCTCATTCAGTTAGCCTTATAGGATACATGCCTGGAGTACAGCTTCCAGTGTCTTTAACGGAATCCTGGTATCATTCTCCCATCTGTTTGCTGGCCCAGATGCTGATTAAACACTTTACCCAACCAGTTAAGTGCATTATTGGATTGATTATTGCTGGTATACTGTCTCTACTTTTGTTAATCTCTTGTGCCATGACTGGGTCAGTGGCTCTCGCCCATTTAGTTCAAACTGTACGTGTTGTTTATAATTGGACTGAAATGCTGATAATAGCTGGAAATTACAACCAGATAAAGATCTTAAGTGACAAACTGAGGTCAGCATCTCAGAGAGCACTATGCTTTGGATGTGGGATCAAATCAAAAGCCTAGAACTGCAACAAAATCTAAAATGCCACTATATTTCCTGCCTCTTTGTTACCCCTTTATCTTATAATAATTACCAACATTTTTGGGAAAAGAAAAAAACATGATGAAGGAGCTATACATCAAAATGTAACCATAGATACTGATCTCTTGCAAAAGGAAGTTCTCTAAATTTCAACAAACTTCTTCTTTGATGCTCAGTTGCAAGAGTGGGACAAATTCCCTGATGTAACTTCTCGGCTCAATCCATCTTCCTACCTCAAGACAGATTTCTGGTTTTATTTGACTATCAGAGGACTTGTTTGTGTGTTTATTTTCCTTCTTTAAAGCATGTTTTGGAGAACTTTTAGCCAGACAATGGCTTGATGCCATGCAGGCAGGCCTGACCCTGCTCTAGTTACTTCAGCTTCCAAAAAGAGAAGGGGGAACTGTGGATAACCACCCTCTCCCAGGCTCAGATGTGATTGTGCTTACTAGTAAGCACTGTAGGTCACAGAGAGGTGACCTCCCTAAACTGGCTTTCAGTTCAGTTAGTGAGTCTGGTTAAGGCTGTGCAGATGTCTTCATGATAGAAAATGGGTAGTGTTGGGCTAGGATTGCTTTTCACCAACAGTCACAACTGAGTCCAGAATGGCAGGCCATGAGACTGAGGAAGTAAGACAAGATACCATTTCTGCTGAGGCTTGTGTGACTCCAGAGAAAATTCCCTCCCAGAATTAGTTACAAAGCAGGTTACTTGTTAACCGTAACCTTAATCTGACTGCTCCATCCCTTTTGCAAGAATGCTTTGCTCCCTCTTTTACAAGCCTTGCCTGCCTGGCCACTTGTCTAGCACATCCAGCAGCAATACCCTCACCTTTTTTTTCACTGCGAATGTGGTTATTAAACACCAAGGTTCTGGCTCCCTTGTGGCCTTCTGTTCGCCATGAAGAACTGATCATCCCAGTTCTCCATTGCGTTGCCAGTTTTTTCTTGCTCTTTCTTTTTGCCATGTGCTGTAACACCTGGCAGATAATGGAAGCTCACCGCCATGGTCCCAAATACAGCCCTTCCATTTTATGCACATTTAGGAACTGCAATAAGACAGAACATAGTGGAAGCAGGCATAAGGAGGAACATAAAGCCTTGTATTCTGAAATGTGAGGTCAACTGGGGGTATAGCTCAAAGGCACAGTGCCTGCCTGGCAAGCGTGAGGTCCTGA